>NC_022028.1:43929614-43963092 GCF_000317375.1 Microtus ochrogaster | reverse complement strand
GAGAGAGAGAGAGAGAGAGAGAGAGAGAGAGAGAGAGAGAGAGAGACATGGACAAATTTGCTGCACATGGGAAACAAGATCCATCACCACAGACATTATAAAGGTGCGGATAACCCACCTGAAAAAGGATACATATCTGTTATAAATTCAAATGTCATGAATAACCACCTTGTTAAGGCTTCAGAAAGCACAGCGCTTAAATCACTATGTCAGAACAAAGATTGCAAAGCGATCTGCCTGACTCTGCCTCCTGAGTGCTGGGGTTAAAGGCCTGTGCCACCACCACCTGGACAATCTCTATTTTTTTTTAAAAGAAAAGGGGGGGCCTTAGTATAGACTGTGAAACACTGCATTGAATTTTGTGTGCTTTAGCAAGTGAAAGTGAATTTTTATCCTGAAATACAACAACCCACCATGGAATGGTCTCAGAATGGAATTCTATGTAAAACAAAGAAACAAGAAAAAAGAACAGAGAGGAATTGGGGGAAGAGAAAGCATGATCTGAATATATGATATGAAAAAATTATTTTAAATCAATATATATGTATCACAATATGTAAGTATCAATAAACTACAGATGCACATAGATGTGTGTATATAGAACCTATTGACCAATATAGTATATATACTATTAAATGGAAAAATCTTTACTGTAGCTCCAATATTAGCTCTTCTTCCTGACATTTCTTATAATCCATCTTGGTGATACAGCTGGCAGCAATGTCTAACACACTAGCACACCTTCCTCCTGGTAGCAGTGTCTGACACACTAGCAAACCTTCCTCCTGGTATTTTCTAACACAAGACCCATCCCCCTTTACTTCCTCTTCTTTTTTAAATGTTCACAAAGGTATTACTTTAATCATGTGAGCAAGTTTTAAGGTTAACCAGCTTTTTATAAATCAGAAATCCAACTGTCCTCTTTATCAACTGAAGAGATAGGAAGCATGAAGCTTCAGAAAGCTTCCAGGGTGATTTATCATTCAGAAATTCACTACTTGCAGGAATGCGTCCTGTGCTCACCTCAGCAATAAACTAAAGACATTAGAAGAGCAACCAAGCCCATTCCATACAGTAGAATGCCTTGCTCAGCTTTGATTTGGTGGGTGGGAGGTGGCTTGGCCCTGTCTCAACTTAATGTGCCAGGGTTTGTGGACCCCAATGGCAGGCCTCACCCTTTCTGAAGAGTGGGTAGGGGTGGGTTGGGGGAGGTGAGTAAGTGAGGGGAAGGGGAAAGGGAAAAGAAGGGAAATTGTATTGACATGTAAAATCAATATATAAATAAATACGTGTGTGTGTGTGTATAAGGAAATAACGTATTCACTTGTATGGACTTGACTATTCATAAGGTTTGGATAGGGAATTGGGCCTCCTGTTTATCTTACTGAACCTTCTAGAGCAGGAGATGTGATTAGCAGTGGCAGTGAATTCTTGCAATGGGAAAAAATGGAGGGTACCATAAATTTATCTATGTGGACTTTACAAGTGGAATCCTGGTCAGTCCAGCTGCATGTTACCTGTGTGATCATGAACAAGCCACTGACAGTCAAGAGGTACAGATGTTTATTTGAGGATCAGACTCGAGCCCTAACCACTGGTCGTCTTCTGCCAGCAGCTGAACAGTTACTGATGGAGGAGAAATTGACTATATCCCTGTTGACCCTTCTCCCCAACGCCAAGCAAGATCACGGTGAAGCTGCAGACTGCCCGAAGACAACCTATGATGAAGACTTCAGATACAGATGGAGTTAGTTAAGTTTTGTTTTAAATATTCATTCCCTGAGTCAACCCAGAGAGAAAATGAAGCCCAAATTAAATATCATCATGCAGAGGTAGCCAGTGATCTTCTGCCAAGACACAGAAGCAACTTCATGGATGACAGTCATAGGGATTCATTTCCAGATGTTTGACTTCATGTTGAACAAGCATGAGGACAATGGGTGCAAATGTATTATCGGTAATCATGGTTATACACTCTAATATTAATGATATGCCCATTTTACACATGAACTCAACACCTAAGTGGCTTTTCTTCAGGGCACATTGAACTCTCCGGGATATAATCAGCACATTCAAGACCATCAACAGCAGAATGCTCAAGGACGGAAAGTGAGGATCTGAATACATTTGCATAAGATTATTTCTTGGACGTTATGCCATTTAATTTAATACAAAAAAAAAAAGTCTGTCAGGCTGGTTGGATAGCAGTCAAGGTACAGGAAATGAAACTGTCACTAATTCCCTGCAGCGAGTAGTGTAAAAGAGAGCCAATCGACCGCCCACACTCACCAACCCTGCATCGTTTGTTCTGAATATCTTTGTTGTGTATCATTTGCAGTGAAGATATCTAATGATATACACCAGTTGTGTCTCACAAATTGATTCTCAGATTAAAAGTCACTCCTGGAAGAAAAGCTATAATTTGTAAAATCTTAGTCCCATAATTATCCTAAACTATTTTGTTTTTCTTATTTTTGTTTGTGAGCCTTTCTCTGCCATGACAAGGCATGCCTCTTTTATTTTCTGCCTTGAAAAATTATAATAAGAAAAATATTTGTTTAATGTATGATAGGATTTGGGTTCAGCATAAAAGATATGAGATTTACTTTCTGGGCACACTGCAAGGAGATGGCATAGCACAGTAGGGAAAAAAGGCTACTGGAACACATAACTAACAAGGTAGCCACACTCGTTCAGTTTTGCCCCATAACTAAGAATTAGGTCATCTGACAGTGGAGAATAAATCCATTTTTTAAGAGAATGTTCTACGTGAAGGAAGGAGGCTACTACATATTGTGTTTGTGGAATTCAGAAATACTCCTATAGGGATACAGAGACTGACTCTCCTCTTTAAGGGTCTTCTCCTGCCAGAGGTAATTCTTGGAAATGGGAGTCTCCAGGGAAACAGGTTGAAGGGATCGGATTGTCTTTTTTTTTTTTTGTTGCGCTATGGGACATACGTTCTACAACAGTCAGAAAAATCAATGTGGAGCTTTGTGATTGCTAAACTAGTGTGTAGAGCTTCAGAATAGAACTTTCCTCGATGCTTATCAATTAGACAGAGTTAATAAAATTACCTAACAGGTACTAAGTGTCCACAGCTCTATTCATTATAAAGATGAAATGACAACGATGAAGAGGCTGGTGTGGCATGAGCAGAATGCTTGGTGTGCTTTGGAGCTGTATCAGCTACATCAATCCAGTCTGCTACAGATCCGGGTCACCCTGGTGCAAGGCTAAGCCCAGAGCCTTATGAATACAGCCTCCATCTCTCTGCCTCTGTTCTGCCTGTCATTTTCTCGGTGGAATGTTTAGTTACACATAAAATGTGTCCTTTCATTCAACAGCCACTTACAGTTGGGAAATTGATTCCTTTCTGTTTAAAAGCAATCCCTGTTTCTGCATTAAAAAACTACTTTATGGGAACCTGCCTTGTGACTCTAATTTCACGAGTATCGTTCAGGGAAGCAACCTCCTTATGTTTTATGAGTGAATCAAGGCATCACGAAAGATTAAAAATAATAGCCGAATATGTATGCTTGCCGTGCTGAGCCTCCAGGAGCCTCGCTGTGCCATTTCTTTCTGTCAACACAATGTACCTTCAGGCGTTATATTTCACTTTTATAAACTGGCTAGGGGAAGAATCCTGAAATGTTTGTGCCAGGAAAACAATCTCATCCTCCAACTTCATTAAGACTTTGTCTGACAATAAATCTACGTAAGATGGAAGACTAGGATGACTGAGCCTCATCGCGGTGGGCTTTTGGCAAAAGGTGAGTGAGACCTTCTTCAATTCTCAGTGAGTCTAATCATAATGAGCAACTAAAATATAAGATAAAGAGGACACTGATAATTTATTCATTCTTCTAGGGAGCCTCAGCATCCAAGGGACAGAGATCTACTGCCGGGTCATTCTTTCATTCTCTTAATGATGGCAAATCAGTGTTGTTCTTATTCAGGGTTTTTGTTGTTGTTATAGTTGTTGCTCTTTCTTTGGAATATTACAACCAAAATATGTTTTTTTTTCACTATGTAAAGTTAAGTTATACAACACGATCTTCTGATTTAAAACACAAAGTTAAATAATACTCACCACAGTCCAGTCAAGGAGAGCATCTTTTCACAGAGTTCTGTGCTGCAGGGTAGGTATGCATGTCTGCATGAGTCTCTTAGCAAAATTGTACTACATGCAATATATATATATTTAACCATGACCACTTATGTGACATATTAATTCTCTAAATGTGTTCCCTCAAAGTCATTTAAAATTTGAAGTATTTGATATTTTTATTCTCACCCCACACCAATTCATTTCTGGAGAGCACGATTATATTCTTTGTTTCTAAGTATCTGTATTTTTAATTTTTATGGATTAAATATATATTAAAATCTCTTATAGGCTTATTACATAGCACAATTTCCTCTATGGTGCCATAGATGTCAAGATATCTTTCTAACTTCAGCCTAAATAATATCTCATTGGAGAATGAATAACAAACACATACAGAAGCACACACCTAAATGCATACCAAACCTACACACATACTCATGAACACCCACATACACATACGGACACATGCACATACACGTGCCCACAAGTATGAGAGCACATACTCATGCACTCACACACTCACATGCACACATAAAATTACACATGCACACTGACACACATGCATGCACTTATGCATGTATACACACTCACATACTCACATGTGCAATCTCACATGTATACATGTATGTACACACAGAGACAACTACATTCTTCATCTATTTACTGATGAACTCTTTACCCTGCTTCACTTGTCTGGTGTAAATGATACTGCATTTAAACACTTCCATTTCACAGATCTTAACCATGACCCACACACTGGTTCAGAAAGCACTTTCTCTACTGAGCCATCTCCAAAGCCTAACACTGGATGGCTTCTAAGAAAGATTATGACAATATTTTTTTTAAAAAAGCTTAGGAATACCAAAGAACCTTCATTTGCTAGGCTTGCTCTACCACGGTGTATCAGACAGCAGACTGACCACATACATTGAGTCAAATCTGGGCCCCATGCTGGGATTCTGTAGGGCCTATGACCTACAGACATATTTTAGTTACTATAGAAATACAAACAGTAGAACTTGTAGTTGGAAAATAAACAGTATACAAATTCATTCTTGGTAAACAACTATATTGAACCAGAGCTTGGCCAGTGGCTTGCTCTGCATCAGTGGCTGTAAGGAAGGCATAGCTATTATAGCAGAGGAACTAGACATTGGGTGGGGAATGCTAAACATTTCTTTTTCACTGATTATTGTTCTATGACAACCAAACAACCCAGGAAATTAAGCTGATGGAACAAAAGTGCAGCTTGACAGCAGTCTGAGATGCCACACGACAGGAGCGCGCTCCCTCTAAAATCTCACAAAACAAAAACAAGCTATCACTGCAATAGAGAGTGAAAACACATTTTCAAACAAATAAGGACTCAGAAAGTTATTTGGAGCAATCCTTCTTAGAGCAATATTTTGGGGATCAATCACAGTAAATGGAGGCAAAAACAACAAAGAAGAAGACAGTAGATTCTGGAACAGTAGCTCTACCACACAGAATGCAGGAACAGAACAATTCAGGTTATACTTGTATGTCTACTTTAAATGTGGTTTATTAGTCTTGAGCAACTATTTTTTTAGAAAGAAAAACATGAAGTTAGGAACTCAAAAAAATACAAAATATAAGCCGGGCGGTGGTGGAACACACCTTTAATCCCAGCACTCAGGAAGCAGAGGCAGGAAGATCTCTGTGAGTTTGAGGCCAGCGTGGTCTACAAGAGCTAGTTCCAGGACAGGCTCCAAAGCTACAGAAAAACCCTGTCTCAAAATACCAAACAAAAAAATACAAATCATAAATTGTAGTGATAGTTCATTTATATTTTAATAACTAAAGTTTGCCTAAAATTTAGAGAGTAAAACAGCCACACTGGTCAGCTATATATACAAGATCACAATAACATACACCTTTAATCCCAGTAGCCACACTAGTTGCCATAAAAACTGGGCGGTGAATACCTTTAATCCCAGCCCTAGAGTGAATTATAAAACGGGAGGAAACACCTCTCAGACAGTCTCATTCCAAGATTCCTGGATGCAGGATCACTATTTTGGACTGAGGTCACGGTAAGAAATAGTGGCTGGCTGATTTGCTTTTTGGATCTTTAGGTTGAACCCCAGTTTCTCTCTCTGAGTTTCTATTAATTGTGCTTCAATAAAGAAAATAGAAATGAGAAAAAAAGATGTTTTTTTAAATTAAAATAAAAATGAAACGAGAAAAACAGTATAAAGAAAGGAGAACAGTGGAAGCAGAAAAACTTTGGATTCAGGAAAATTTACTTTTGAGGCCCTCAAGGCCAATAATATTTAAATTATAAAATAGGAAATGACGTCAAAGAACATGCTATGGCCAATTAAGGACATATAGTCATAGTTCTGCTGATAAGGGATGTGCGCTACAGTCCGATCTGTATAGACAACATAGTCACAAAGCAAAAGGTGCTCGTATTTTCAATGAGAACTCTCACGCCTGGGAAAAGCAGGAAATAAGCGTTGTTGACTATGAGAGCAGTCAGAAGGGAACATTAAAAATATGGGACATGTCCCTAACTGTGGTTGGGAGAAGCTGGAGAGGAGCAGGCTTGTCTTTAAGAAGAGACACAGATGTGACTTCAGAGACTCAAGCAAGGCTGTAGGAAGGTCTTTCCTCCCCCTTCATTTGTCACCTCTCACCTCCTACAGGGCTACAGGGTTCACCGTCTATTAAAGCAGAGACAAGCTTCTAACAGCTGAAAAGCAAGCGTAAGTATACAAAGTAATTCATACATTAAGTCCAGCTTAACCAATTCGCTGTGCTGTTTGAGAATGCAGGCTGTGTGAACATGCTGTATGGATTTCGAATTAATTCAGAGATGGGAAGTCAATAGAGGGAGAAGGAAATATGAGTAAGGAAAAAAAGGAGATGTATGTGCAGCCACAGCGGTTGGAATTGGACACCCATCAGACGTTTGTACTGGTTTGGGGAAGCCTCCTGAGGACCACACAGAGAGCAGACAACACAAGCCTAACCCTCAGATGGGCATTTTGTCACTGTGATGACTATTTGTGAAAGGTAATGCTGTTAGCAGCTGAAAACTAAATCACGCAGGACAAGTGTAATTGACAACACAAATTTTACATTAGAAGGAGACAGAACCAACATAAAAATGAAGTAAACTCTTCTCCTGACGAGGAAGAGCCGATCTTTGATTTTCTTTGTTTTAATTTGTTTCTAGGCTATTAGAGGAAATCCCTGAAACAACCTGGAGAGAAGAAAAGAGACAAAGCACACCTGGAAGATGAGAGGAGATGACTGAGTATCACTAGCGCTAGGATCTCCTCCTTCTACCACAATCTTTAAAAAGAACTGAGGAATTCATACATTGTGTATGCTGTGTTTACCCCATGTTCATCCCTCTCCTGTCTGTTATAATGGCTCCAACATACCCATCATGGACACCCTGATGAATTCAAAACCTCATCTAATTATTTTTGTTGTGTATGTTGAGATGTGTGTGTGTGTGTGTGTGTGTGTGTGTGTATGTGTGTTTGTGTTATGCTGTGAATACTATTGGTTAATAAAGGACTGCTTTGGACCTATAGCAGGGCAGAACTTAGCTAGGCAGGGAAAACTAAACTGAACGCTGATCGAAGGAAGGCAGAGTGAGGAGTAGCCATGGAGCTGCTGCCAGAGATAGACGTGCTGAAACTTTACTACTAGGCCATGACCTCATGGTGATGCACAGATTAATGGAGATGGGTTAAATTAAGATGTAAGACCTAGCCAATAAAAAGCTAGAGCTAATGGTCCAAGCAGTGATTTAATAACACATTTCTGTGTGGATATTTCCAGTCTTGGTGGCCGGGAAATGAACAAGAGGACAAGCAGCCTCCTTACTACAAATTGTTGGCTCCTTACAACAGAACATGGTTCCTGAGTACTAGGAATCTGACTCAGCAGTTAAGAAAACTAGTCGAATCCCCTTGATCCCCTTATGTTGTCTTATTGCTATTGCTAGAACTTCAAGCACTATATTGAAGAGGTATGGAGAGAGTGGACAGCCTTGTCGTGTTCCTGAGTTTAGTGGAATGGCTTTGAGTTTCTCTCCATTTAATTTGATGTTAGCTGTCGGCTTGCTGTATATAGCTTTTATTATATTTAGGTATGACCCTTGTATCCCTAATCTCTCTTATCATACTTTTATCATAAAGGGATGTTGAATTTTGTCAAATGCTTTTTCAGCATCTAATGAAATGATCATATGGTTTTTTTCTTTCAGTTTGTTTATATGATGGATTACATTGATAGTTTTTCGTATGTTGAACCAGCCCTGCATCCCTGGGATGAAGCCTACTTGATCATAATGGATAATTTTTCTAATGTGTTCTTGGATTCGGTTTGCCAGTATCTTGTTGAGGATTTTTGCGTCGATGTTCATGAGTAAATTTTAATAACCCCCAGTAATACAATATTGCAATTATAGGTCATACCCTTCAAAAAAACTCATTCAATTTTTTCTCCTATCTTTTCTTCTGGGTATATTGCATGTTTTACAGATAGTATTTAGTTATAGTGTCTAAAACTGACCTAATTTTTGTGAAAAACATGCTTGTGTGTAGATTAAAGTTTTGGAAGGAACAAAAAAAAAAAAAGAAAGAAAGAAAGAAAACTAGTCGCTCTTTCAGGAGATTAAGGTTCCATCCCCAGCACCCACAATGCAGCCAACATTCATGTGTTACCCCAATCCCAAGAGCTCCAATGCCCTCTTCTGGCCTCTAAGGGCACAGCATGCACACGGTACGATGCCACCCATGCAGGTAAAACACCCATGCATACAAAATAAAAGGACAAAAAAATTAAACAATTTAAAACAATTTGTCAGCTCCTATTGGCAGTATTTCTTTTTCTAAGGTTGGGAGCTTGTGGAAGTTTTCCTCTATCATTGTTGGAAGTTGTCTGCTGTGCAAACAGCCATGTTGTTGGAAGTTCATGGGCCAGTTTTTCCTGTCCTGTCTCAAGAATGCTCCCAGTCAACAGTGCTCCTGGCCCTCAGACTTTTGCAGTCTTTATGTCTCTTCTTCCACAATGTTTTCTGAGGCCTAAAGTCTAAGCATTACGTTAGAGATGTCGCATTTGGGACTGGGGAGTCCCAAGTCACTTAATCTCTACATTTTGATAATTATAGATTTAACAGCCTTTATCTGCGGTAAAACATATACACTTATTTTGAAAGTAGTAGTAGTCAATGTTACATTTGATTGATGAGGTACAAATGTATATTGAGCTTTAATTAGTGTCCAATTTAATGAATGCCATTATGGCATTTTCATACAGATATCTCTGGAGTTTGCTAATGTCTGCCCCTGGTACTCTCCAGGGTGTTTACTCCTCATGCCTCCATTGTCTTCTCCCTTACTATAATAGTCTTCCTTGGATTTTCATAGAATAAAACTTAAAGCAACATATACATGTCTACATGTACATACATAAGTATATATTTAGAAGATAGGTAGATAGATAGATAGATAGATAGATAGATAGATAGATAGATAGATAGTAGGTAGACAGACTGATATATGATAGGTAGATTTAAATCTGACTTCCTTAATATGCGAGAAAGTAAGGTATTTCTGCAACAATTACACTCTTGCTTTTTGGTTTTAGTTTTAAACTCACAGCAAAATAAACCTTGACCAAGGAACATTTTCCTTCTTTCTGTACAGTAATGCTTTAAGTTAATGTATAAATCATATCCAGCTTAACCAATTGGCTACGCTATATTAACATGGTGTATAGATTTTGAGGAAATCAGAAATTAGAAGTGCGTGGAGGGAGAAGGGCAGGAGGAGCCATTGTCAGAGAAGATGTAAACAACACTGAAGGTTTACAAATCGGATTTATTTTTTCTGGAACATCAGAGAGACTTCCTGACTTTGAGCACACCACGTCTGACTGTCGACTGCAGGTTCTATGGGCCATAGTAGGTGCCACAGGGCTGCACACAATGTGGATTCCAGGAAGCACTCACTAAACAACTTTGCTAGGTGATGAGACCACAGCAAGAGTGAAAGAAAGAAGACAAGGCAAGCTGGTCTATTTCACTCTACAAACCAGTGTTTAAGCTCCCTACTCCATGGATAAGACAATGCCAATGCTATAAGGAACTGCATCAATGGCAGGGGAGGCAGTGACTTGATAGGAGGGTGAGGACATCCCCTCAACCATGGTAGAGAGGCCTGAAATCTTGCTCATTCAAAGAAACCTTGAATATCTGGTACAAATGTGAATATTAACTACAAAATATCAATTATACCAAGAAAATAAAAGCCACTATGATGACTCACACACCAGACTAATGCAACTGTTGACAGAATTTGAACAGATAATAAATTTCATAACAACGCTGGTTTATGATTCTTTGCAACAGAATCTTCCTGTGAAAATAATTTAGGGTTATTCTCTTTAAAATGTAGGTGTAGAGTTATCATCACAGATCATCTAAGACTGGTCTAAGAGACTTGAAAAGAAAAGAGGGAAGTTTGACGTAAGTGAGTGGGAGGGTACCGGAAGCAGGATGAAGACATCCCGCCGAAATTGTGCATTCAGGTTTAGTGTCTGAATTGGTGCCCCAGGGGGACAAGACACCTTGAAGGGGCAGGACCCAGTGGGAGGAATATCTTTGGGTCATGGGGTCTTTTATTAGAGAGAGAGAGAGAGAGAGAGAGAGAGAGAGAGAGAGAGAGAGAGAGAGAGCATAAGAACATGTGTGCACAAGCCTGTAGAGTCCAGGTGTGACTGTAAGTGTCTCCCTCTGATACTCTCCAGATGTTTACGTGTGTGTGACAGGGACTCTCACTGAAACTGGAAGTTTCCTAACAAGCTCCGCTAGCTAGCATAAGAGTTATACATTGACATTGTTTTTTTTTAATATTTATTTATTTATTATGCATACAATATTCTGTCTGTGTGTACGTCTGCAGGCCAGAAGAGGGCACCAGATCTCATTACAGATGGTTGTGAGCCACCATGTGGTTGTCGGGAATTGAACTCAGGACCTCTGGAAGATCAGGCAATGCTCTTAACCACTGAGCCATCTCTCCAGCCCTACATTGACATTGTGATGTCTCTATTTTTTGATCAGCATTTGTTGTCTTTGCCTTCGAATCTCCCCTCAGCTACTACAGTCTGAGTTTGAAATTCTCTAGTGGCTCACGATGCTGGGAAACTAGATTGCTGTCTGGTATTTGTTTCTCTCACTAGAAACAAAATGAGTGCTGTGTCTTTACATGTGTTATTTGTATTTTTTAAAATGACACTTATCACTTATATATAATAATCCATAGCTGTCTTATCAAATATTTATGCTGTTTAAAACAGTTTCTCGTTTTGTAGATTGTCATTTTATTTGCTGCATGTGATGCTTTGAGCACAAACATCTACTTTTATGTTATCTCAATAAAAAATTATATTATTCTGCCTTTTGACGTTCTAGATTTTGTTCAAATTTTTCCCACTCAAAGCTTATATTTAAATCTATGAGTCATTTGGATAATATTCAGTATAAACTGTAAGGTCTGAATCCAATTTCACGAGGATTTTCCATGTAGATATCCTGTTTTCCCAAATGTTGAAAAGATTGGCTTTCTCGTTGAATTGTCAGGCTACCCTGATCAAAAAATCCCTCGACTGTAGATATAAGTCTGGCTTGTGCTCTGTGACCTCTTTTCCTCTGATGATGCTCCTCA
The DNA here is from genome assembly GCF_000317375.1 of Microtus ochrogaster. NCBI lineage: Eukaryota > Metazoa > Chordata > Mammalia > Rodentia > Cricetidae > Microtus > Microtus ochrogaster. The sequence goes on along the minus strand of NC_022028.1, from coordinate 43,951,269 downwards.
CTGCATATGGGTGTCTCAGTGGCCATGACTGTGAGAGATGCTTTGAAGGCTTCCAGAGTGTATGGAGGATGGAGATAAAGCAAGCAATATGTTTCAAAACCAGCTTTCCTCACCATGACTCACTTTGATTTTCTATTTCTTTAAGTGTGCCTGTTGAAATGAACTCATCTTCCGAGTGTTCACAGTCTTTACTTAACTCTAAGGTTCTGAGTAGTTGGATGCCTGAGCCGTGGTCTCTGAAACTATCTCTCAAAACGAGTATGCTTTCTGAGGCCCTCATACCCCATTTCAGAAATGTGTATTCTTCTTTCTTTATTATTTAGAATACAAGTCAACATGTCTGTCTTTTTCTTTTCTCGTTGAAAGTGGATAAATATTTTAAGGGAAATTAATTATGAGTCATTATGGGTTAGGAAGAAACCTGGTGCCAGGGAAATTCAGAGGAATCCACAAGGAAGACCCTAGCTAAGACCCTAAGCAATTGTAGAGAGGGTGCCTGAACTGGCCTTTCCCTGTAATCAGATTGGTGACTACCCTAACTCTCATCATAAAGCCTTCATCCAGTAACTGATGGAAGCAGATTCAGAGATTCACAGCCAAACACTGGGCCAAGATCCATGAGTCCAGATGAAGAGAGGAGGAAGGACTTATATGAGCAAGGGAGGAGGTCAAGATCATGATGGGGAAATGCAGAAAGAAACAGCTTTCTTGAGCTCATGGGAACTCAAGGACTCTAGACTGACAGCTGGGGAGCCTGCATGGGACCTAACTCTGCCCTCAGAATGCTGGTGACAATTTTGCAGCTAGATCTGTTTGTGGGACCTCTGGCAGTGGGACCAGGAACTATTCCTGGTGCATGAGCTGACATTTTGGAACCCATTCTTTATGGTGGTATGCCTTGCTCAGCCTTGATGCAGGGAGGAGGGGCTTGGTCCTGCCTCAACTTAATGGTCCAGGCTTTGCTGATTCGCCATAAGAAGCCTAACCCTTTCTGAGGAGTGGTTCTGGGTGGGTTGGGGAAGGAGGGAGGAGCAGGAAGAGGGAAGGGAGAGAGAACTGTGGTTGGTATATAAAATGAATAAAACATTTAAAATAAAAGGGTAGTATTCAAACATGGTTGCACAACTCAATTTTTATTATCTTCTATTTGTTTCTGATACTGTAATTAGTATTTTCAACAGCTGAAGGAAACCGTAAGCATTATCAGAGTCATTCAAAAGGAGTAACCAAGCCAGTCTCAATCACAAATTGTTTCACCATTTCTGCATTTCTCCACATAAGCTACTGAATAACCTGCTTTAACAACATATTTATTGGACATCAATTGTGCATAGACAGCTCATCCTATGAAAAGACAAAGTGCCTCCTCTCCAGATCTCTTACTTAGGACTATATCTTTTCCCCACCAGATATAGTAGCTAATATCTAACGCTGCAGAAGGAGTCATGAATCAAGTGGATAGAGCAAAAATGACAGCATTTATAAACAGGGTGTTAGCAGAAATGGCACTGCAGTGGGGAACTGGGATTTCAGCTGAACACTGAAAAGATATTATTTCAAATATCTCGCCCAAAGATACCATTAACGAAGGAAATTTTCTTTCTAGTTCAAGGTGATAAATCTTTTCAGAGATCAAGTGGCTTGCCTTTGTACATATGTCTCTGCTGTGTTACACAATAGTTTGCTAATAACACTGTCTAAATTACCACACATTAGGCTTGAATAATTTGTTACTTGTCTCATGTAAAGATTATTCCTTAGCTTTTGTCAAAAGGATTTCTTGGACACCTTTAGCATCTCACTCTCTCCCTCTCCACACACACACACACACACACACACACACACACACACACAATTATATATATACAACTTCCCATGAACATATGTTTTGAAGGAGAATCTGAAGGTTTTCACACAATCGAGGATATTAGAAAACAAAGTTAAATTCCAAAATCGCTCCAAAGAATAAGTTCCAGTAATTAGTGGCAATTGTTGTATCCAGAAACAACAGTTGAGAGGTTCACAACTTATTTTGTGCGGAGAAACGTGTAACTGCGATTACATGAGAATATCATCAACAACAGCCTGCAAAAAGGTCTACAAGTTAGAGCTTAACTGATTGATTGTAGCACTAAAAGATGGAAGCAAAGCATGCTTTACCTGTGTGAGGGAAATCATAAGATGTTCTTCTGATACATTTTAGCTATTGTTGTATAGCCTGAGCTGATCCACACAGGTGTGGTTGTTACCACAACAGCAGGAATCAAGGTAAAATAGACAAAGAGCTTCCTTAAGGGGTGCAGCTTATAAGACAAAGTCTCAGTCTTTCCCCTTATCTATAATAATACAGCACAGAACTAATTCAGAGTTGAAAACAGTGCTCTATCGGGCTATGAATATAGTTCTATGGAAAGCATCTGCTACCATCTCATATCTGTTTAATCCCTAGTGGTCCCAATAACCACACCATTTGATATTTAACCATTATTAAGAAATTGATTCCTCTAAAGGAACTGACAGACTGGTTTTTAGAATCAGGTTGCTGAAATCACTGTTCTGGAGTTAAGAAAGGGCAGAAAACAATAGACTAAAGATGTCATTCCAGGAGTAAGATCAACAGAGAAACAAAGCCCAAGAAAGACACAGACAGGGCATGGAGCACAGGAAGTGCTAATAGCCATCTGAGGTGCCCTCCCCAAACTTTGTAGAGAAAGAACAAAGAGCGATTGTCTTATAATACACAGGGCTGCCTGGATCCCTCTACAAATCAACAAAGAAAGGGCAACATATCGATTCAACAATTATCCAGAGACTTTCTCTCCAAAGTTAACTCTGGAAGTATTACAGCAGCATAGGCGAACCGCTGCCAGGGACGTTGTATGTCTTAGTTTTCTCTAACTGTGTGATGGACCAGCACACGTGCATTGCCCAGAAAGAAGATCCATTAGGCTCCCTAAAGCCATCTCAGAGAAAAGCCTAAATAGGTAGGTCATCTACTCCTTTTAAATCTTGATTTTGCTCACCTTCACAGGTGGCAGCTTCATAGACAGAGAAAACTATTCACTTTGTATGATCAACTTGTAATTTAAAAAAAGAATCAAATTCTTTCTGTTCTACTGCATTGCACTAAATAAAGAGTAGTGAGTTTATTATTTATTTATAAATTCACAATTATACTGTACAGTGTGACTGCATAAAAGCTACAAAGGAGGTTCAGATCAAAGTCTAGCACAAACATCAGAAAATAATACTTGGTATCTTATTACTCATTTCTGAGCATGGACATACTAAGAGATATTAGGGGGAACACAGTAAACTTTTCTTTTAAAGTCATAAAAAATAAAACTCAATCAATTCAAGGCATCATCATTGATTTCTCCTTACTATCTTTCATCATTAAATTCTGAAATATTTATTGCTTCCCCATGCAAAACCCATTTTTCCTTAGCTGAGGCTGAAATCCATACTTTTTGACTATTTGGTTCTATTCCATTGACACCCACTTTTCAGTAAAATATACTCAACATTTCTTTTTCATCCTCATATCCCCTAAAGTTCGGTTCAAACCCTGAACGTTCCTACTCTGGGTGTCTCACACACTCCAATCCCTCAAGCTGAGTTTCCCTGTGGGCTTCTCATTCACAACAGGTCAGTGGTGGTAATAGAGACACTAAGTACAAAGAAGAGAAGAAGAAATTAGAGAGACTAGAATTGTTAGTGGTGGGGAAGTCGTGAATATATCAGAGATAGTCATATAAACAGCATATATGAGATTTGATACTAATGATAAGTATGACATTCCAACTGCTAAAGAAGAAGAAAAGGCATATCTGCATATTGCAGGGCTGGGAGGAAACACAATGGTAGTTTTAAAAAGTTTTTTGAAACCCATATTGGTCCTCACCTACCACAGGCAACCACATGGTTCCTGGAGTTGAACAGTTAACTTACGAAGGAAAGGAAAAGAAAACCCTGTGACTGGAGGCTCTTGAGCTTCTTCTCGGTGGGGCCTTGTAAGTCAGGATCTTTTTAGGGTTAGAAGTCTCACCACCTGCAGGACTGGGAAAGACAGACAGTTTTCTCACCTTATGTAGAAACTAAGTATGTCACGGAACACATCTTGATAGGCAGAAAGGGCAGACCGAGGAAGCATTTAACTGAGGAAGAATTTTAGTAGGCATAATTGCTCCTCCTAAAATAATCCATATGTGTGTTGTTAGGAACACTGTTCAAATATATTTTGTATGAGTTGTTTTTAAAATGAAGATTTTCAAGTAGAAAAAGAATGAGCCACACAATGATATAAACATTAATTTATACTCTTCCGTTTTTAAAATGCCTCTTTTGCCCAATGGAATAGCATTTCTGATGTCTAACTGCCAGTAATTGAGATAGACCTGCATAGTGGAAAGGAAAAATCAATTTCTATATGCTGCTCTTTGATTTCCACATGACTATGAGCAAGCACATACATGCACACAATACATAGATAACAAAAATGTATACAAACATATATATATAATTGTGTATTTTATGCACATTTTATTTATATTATATATGTGCACATATATCATCAGATATTATTATAGATGAATGAATGATGAGATAGGCCAAAAAATTACTAAATGTACTAGTGCCTTTCTTTTTTTAATATACATGTTCGTTATGGAATGAGGTTGCTATGGAGACAGTTGCTAAAAACTTCATCAATCTCTATTGAATTCAAGGTACTGTACTGCCAATTGAGATGACAGGAGTGGGTATCAAGAGAGTCAACATGGCTCTCTTTCTTAGACAGTTAGGATAAAATATTGTAAAATGTCCTTTTGACCATACAATAAAGGCTCATGTTCTAAAATGACAGATCCATCAAGTTGTAAACACAGCCGACCATTTATCTGATGGCTCTACGATCCCATCTTTGGCTCTCATTTCCCCCACAGTACAAGATGTAACTCTTTACTCAGGCTGCTGATTCTTACTCTTCTGAATAGTTAGTGCAATAAGGACCCTGGTAATCGGTGAACTAAATGAGCACAGCCTAATACCTGGTATGGTTGGAAATGTGAATGTTGGGGTTAGAAACCAGTTTGGAGAACAGGAAATACTAACAAGAGGAAAATGTTTCCACAAACTAATCTCTACTTACACACATGAATTTCTAGCTCTTCAAGTTCAGTTCTAGACAACTCCTGATGTTTTCTAGTAGAAAGCTAAAGATTCTGATGAGGCGGCACCCTACTGCAGCTGTGGTCACGGCATTTCAAGACAATTCAATGTGTGAGTGCTCTTGAGAGTGGATAAACATGGTACATACAGACAGAAAATGATATGAAACTAGCAGAAATACAAGGGTGGAGGAGTAATATCAAGAGCACACAGAGAATTGTAGGAATCATTAGAGACTTTCACTAAACCTGAGAACATGATGCTGCTTTCATCCTCACAGTTCAATATCGAAGAACCCATAACCTAATGTAAGAAATTGGCTAAATCCTAAAAGGACTCAAGTGTCACCATAAAAGGTAAACAATGTTGTAGAAGCTTATGACCTATAACTGAACTACTTTGTAATATTATCATCCAAATCTTTAATATGTGAGTTGTCTTCTTGTTTAAGAAAAACAAACCCTGGACTTATGAATAAGTTCACACATTTTAATAATCAACTAAGAACATAAAATAAAATGTTAATATCACTTATGATAAAATATAGTATATATTTATGGGAATGAAGAGGCTTCCAAATCAAACCCTGGAAAGCATCTTATTTGAATCTCAGGATTACAAGCTGGAATATATTTTTCTCCATTGTCACATAAGTCATACTTCGACAAGTTATATTAGATAGCCGAAATGTCCAAAAGACCAGTGGTCTCTGAGGCGCTGGATGTCACAGTAATTAACTCACTTAACTCAACCAAAAGACAAATTGCTTTCCACCAGCCTGTGGCTCCCTTGTCTTTTTTTTTTTGTCTTAACAAAATTTTCAGATGTGCTAATTTAATTAGGTAGAGTTTAATACTGTAATCTATTACGTACTAATAAACAATGCTAAGTCACACGGTATCACATCATGCAGATTTGATAAAGCTAAAGTTCAAAGACCTTCCTACAATACTTTTCTAGAAGCATTGCTTTAAGACTTAAAGCACTGCTCTGCATTCACCCTCAATGTTTTATATCATACAAGACAGATCAAAGTTCCTATTTGTGTGTAACTCTTCAAGTATAAGCTCAACACTTACTAAAAACACTGTCAATCATGGCAAAACTACATTTAGAAATTTGCTGTAACTAAATACACAGCAGAGGCTACAAAAAGAGTCTGCTCGGTTCTATTTACTCTATCATGTTCCCATGTTGTACACTCCTAATTAGTGTAGTTACATAGGTCCATTGTATTATCCTCTTTCAAGAATATTTTGGCTCTATTTTGGGACAGGGTCTCATGTGGCCCAGGCTGTTCTCAAACTCTATGTAGTTTAGAATAACCTTGAACTCCTGACCCTCCTGCTTCTACTTTCTGGCGTGATCCACCACACCTGGTCTATATGATGCCAAAGTTCTTTCTCAGAGGAAACACCTTACCAAATGAGCTACATCACTATCCGTCACTGGTATATTATGATTTAAATCTTTCCTCCCAAGAGTTCATGCATTAGGAATATAAACCAGATATTTAAATGTTAGCAGTGTATGTAGGTAGGACCTTAACTTGACAATTTGAATAAGCAGAACTGATGAGGATTGGTTCAATAATGTCATCAGTGGTGAAGAAGAGAGGACTTGGGAGCTGGCTCAGTTCATAAAGCACTTGCCTTGCCAGGAAGAGGATAGGAGTTCAACTTGGAAAGCCCACTTTACAAAGCTAGGTGATGGTAAGCTTGCCAACGGATTTCAGAGACAGATTCCTTAGTGGTCTCTGACTTGCCTATTTAGAGAGTTACAAACCAAGGGAGAGACCCTGCCTTAAAACAATATGTATTGAACCTGAGAAAAATACCCAAGTTGATATTTTTGTTTTGTTGTGCACACAGGTTCACATACATACATGTACAGAAACAGGGACAAGGAAGCAGGACTGGGCCAGTAATCTTGCTCTCCCTCCCCAGATGTCACCCTGTGCCTTATAGCACAGTCTCATCTCCTCACCAGGTATCAATCAGATGCTATCCCAGCCATCAGCACTATGAGATTATGAGATTTCTGGGGTTTGCAGCAGGAGAAATGGGGCTACAATGTTATTATGAGTTACAAGTTTATCAGTCTTGAAATCTATTTCTTTATTTCTGCCCAAAAGAAGATGTGGGATTATAATGTGTACAATGTGTGGAAAATTTGCATCTTCATGAGTTAATACGAAAAGAAAAGGAGCCTGGATTGTTAAAAGGAGAAAAAGAATGCATAGGATTTACTAACTTTGTAAAACAGTTTACAGATGTAAAATCATTTTCTTATTGCACTTGAAACAGTTCTCTACATGTTCAACTCTTTTATATGCAAATATTTGTTAATCAAGTAATACAAATGTATTAGTATCCAAAATTCATATTAGAATAATTCATTCAAAATAAAACACATTCATAACGGGATTAGGGAAGCCTACAGTCTACACAGTCAACTGTCCTGGTAAAGTAGAGAGAGTTGAAAGTTGTATAGAATAATCAAAACACAATGACCTCCAAGTGAGACAACCGAAGTTCCCTACAGAGAAAGGCACAAGGTGTGAATGCCATAGCAACTAATGTTAAGAATCAATTCTACATCAACAAAGCTGACCATAGCTCCATTCAACTCAACAAGGTGCAGAAGAGCCATCATGTCTGCTAGAGAATGAACTTCATCCCACGGGGGCAAGGAACTGGGAAAAGCTACACAAAGTGAATAAAGAGCAAAAAGACCCAACTGAGCAAATGTAACTAAAAATCGGATGCTCTAGCAAGCTTGAGGATGATATGAGTTCATATTCATGGTAATGAGATACGAATATGTGAGGAAAACATGATGGCAGCAGGCAGCCTGGAATGTAAGCAGTCCCTGAGAGCTCTGTGGGGAGAAGTCTAGATATCTATCACTCGGGCTGAGAGGTGAGAGCGCAAAGGAAGGTGGACAGCAACCTTCTACACATTTTGGTACAAAGGGAATCGCTCTAATATGATGCACTTTCCTAAAGAAAAAGTGTAATAGAACTCCAAAATTAAATTTGCAATGCAACTGACAATTGAGGGAAAGATATAGAATATATACATAGAAACAATCTTCACTGTAATATGTTTCATTCCAGACCTGAGATGAAATATAAATATAGACTTAGATCACTTATTAAAGGAAACTTCTTTTATTAGTTTACAGAGGAGAATAAAACTCCAACTTGTAGAAACAAGTATTTCACTTATAAATAAAAGGGATAGAAAATAAATGAACTGCCAAATGTATGTTTGGGAAATATAAACACTAATGCGCTCTGGATGTTATAGATGCCTGGCAGGGAAGAATTTACAATGAAGAATAAATAAAACAAAGTGGGTGCCAATTACACAGCAGGAAGGACACTGTTCAAAAAGCAAAACAATTACATAGGTCAATGAAAAAACTGCCGGGAATGCAGTAATTGTGCTCACCTTTATAGAGCCTTCCTACTGAGAAATACACAAGAGGAAGCTGAAAACACAAAGCAATGAATGAAGCTGTTTGGGAAGATAGTTTATTATATACTTTACTAGAAATTTAGGAACATTCTACGAAACAATTTAACATGAATAATGTATTTCAACAGAGAAAAACAAAGTTAACTGAAAGGACATCTGCTCTTTTAGAAAAAAAATATCTGAATTTCTTTTGTGGAAAAGGAAAAACAACAATATGAACTGTGTGTGTTCACATGGAGACCTTAGGAGAATCACTGAAAACTTAAAAGAATAAAGGGGGTGAGCTTGATATAAGGGTCCACTTTCCTAAGAAGTTACCAAGTGGAATTCAGTTGATAGAACTTGTCTACTGTCTCTGATAAAGTGTGCTTGGAAATGCTGTAGTATCCTGGGTTGCCAAGAATATCCCATAAGCAGCTAAGAAGACTGATCCACCTGTGTTTTACTAGCCACATCAGCAATAAAAACAAACAAAGTCCATTCGAGAGGGTGCATGCATGGTGAATTTTGGAGTCATATGCCCAGGTTCTAATCTAAAAGAGGTCTTCACTAATGGAACCATATCAAGAATTTTGAGGCAAAGGTAATGTCATGGTGACCTTCTTTCTGCTGAGCCCCAACATCCTTCCAAATGCTCTTTTAGAAGACAAACTTAAACTCCATTACATGCAGACCAGGAACACTATGAGCAGAGCCCAAGGGATGAGGCAATAAGCTAAAAGATGGTGATTGACAGCTGCTAGAGTGTGGAAACAGCCAAAGAGGATGAACTTCTAGAACTGCTGGAGGAGGCGGGGCTCTGGATCATTGGGACCTGAAGCTCAGGTCACTGGTGAGTGACCTACATTGCTGCCCTCCATCAGATAGGTGTTGCAGTGTTCACAGGCCACAGGTGTTATCCTTGACTGTAGTGAGACCATCAAGACAGAAGCAAACGTGCCATAGAGCCATATCCATATATAGCCCCCAAGAAATACATTAAAAATAACAATTATTCACAGATTAAAGTTGTCTCTAAAGGTCGATGCATGGCCAAATATTATAAAATCCATTCATTTCTGATATTTACAAGAAAATTCTGAAGTAGTCATTGTTTTTGTTTCCTTAAGAAATATAATTGATATATTTTAAACTTTTGAACTTTTATTTATTTTTTTTAAATTTTTAGTTCACTAAATAAGACATAAAGTACTAGATATTCAACTTGGCAATATATACTTGAATGATCAAATCACAATAGTAGCTAAACTGAGATCTAAGGTAAAGAAAAAAAAGGAGCCCCAAAATTCCACTCTGCTAAATGGCTTCAGCATGGCATCTAGTTCAATCTGAAAGAGAAACCAAGAGACACGGGAAATGAATGTGCAAAGGTCAAATAATGCTATTTGGATGAAAATAAGAAAATAGGAAACTTCTCAAATTAAAAGCAATAAAACAGCATCAAATTATGAGATAATAGGAAATTTTCTTTTAAAATGATAAACTAATGGTGTAGTGGGAAGAGAATAATTACCTAATAATGAAAACTTAAAACTCTGCCATCTAGCAAGTATCAAGGAAAATAAGATAACTCAATTCTATGCACTGTAAAGATCTGTGAAATGCACCTGCTGACTGAGTGGAGGTTGGGAGCTGTGAACTTAAGCAATTTAGCACAGCTGGGTTTGGAAATTCGGAAGACCAATTCAGAGCCAAACATTCAAAGGCACGTGCAGCAAAGAAAATAGACAATCTCTCCAACCATCAGTATAGTGGTATAAGACAGAGACATAAACCTCGCCTTTGAGGCATTTGGAGATGCAAAGTACAGAGAGATTGACAATGTTTAGTGGACATTAGAATCTGTTACCAAAACAATAAAAGAGAAACTCAGGATCCACGAGTGGTTAAAAGATGAGGATGGGTGAGAAGGGAACGGTTCTGTGGTGGGGATTCATTTGCCATCTGACAGATTTTCCACATAAACAAAGGGCTGTTCCAACCGTGTGTTTCAAGGCTGTAGACTTCTGAATAAGAAACTAATTGGGACTATTGTTGGAAAGATGGGGAAAACATTCAACTGACAGTGATGTTTAAGCACACAGTCCTCCTGTTACAGGAAACTGCGAAAGAGGAAATTTGATGGTGATTAGAATATGGGATACCTTACATTTGCATTATGGGGAAGAGCGTGTATCTTAATGCAGAAAGAAGATAGGTAGTGGTAAAAAAAAAAATGGCTCAAAATTAAATATGAATGAAGCTGTCAAAGTAAGGGAGCAAACCTTAAAGGTACAATCAAGTCTGCCAGGATGTCTAAGTTTGAAAAATACATAGAAATGGCAAATATAGAAACATGGGTGTCGGTGGGTTCTCTCTCTTTTTTTTTTTTTTTGGCGTTTACTTAATGAGGCAGAAACGTCTGTTTAAGCTCCTAAATTAGTATGTGAGCACCTTGATTCTCTTGCAACTTGCTTTCTCCTTCCCTGAAGAATCATCTAAATTGCAATTAGTAAAAATGATAAAGCATACCCAAAGAAGAAAAACCGCCTCTATTGTCGAAAATGAGTGCGGAACTAGCTCAAACTTGAATGCACACATGCTTGCTGTAAGACATAAGGAATCCATCTCACCTCCCTGGATCCCAAATGCTTCATATTTAAAATAGAGCAATTAATGATAATTATACCCTAAATTTTATTTGAATAAGCATGAAAGTAAAATTTATAAACACTACTAAAAAGACTGAAATTATTTTATTAGTTTTGAATACTACTACCACTAATAATAATAATAACAATATTAATAATTTGGGCAACCCAAATGTACATTTCTCTCCTTCCCTTCCTACCTGTACTATAAATTATTAAATGTGAAGAGACCAAGAAAATGCTGAAGATGTTGTGCAGGAATCTCTGGTGGGAGTGCAGATTTCAGACAAAGGGTCTTTCTCTGCAGCTAAGCAGGTTCCCAACTTCTCCCCCATCTTAACCAAAGGTTACCTTTGGAAAAATGTTTCCACAGAAGACTTCAGCTTGAGCAGCATTAGATACCATTGAAGTGAGTAATAGGGTACATATTATTTCCCTATTAGGAAAAATAAGCTTACCTGAAATATTCATCATGTAAAAACCTTCAAAGGCAAACCAAACTTCTATCTAGAACTAGAGTGTTACAGCCAACCCAATGGGGAACCATAACTACTAGAGAAAAGTCCCCAATTAGCTTTGTCATTTCTCAGCCTTAAATTTGAAATGATGAAGAGTGCCAGATATTTGAGAAGAAAGTGAATATAGAACATGGAGAATCACACCAGTGCAAAGGGGGGGGGGGCAGGGAGGGAAAAGTCAGCCAGAAGGAGAAATCCACGTCAAGAGGTGAAGAACAGGTCAAACACACTGACAAAATGTTCTCGCATAAATACAAAGAACCATATTCTAAGGTAAGAATAAGAAGTTACAACAACATCTCATTTGGGAAAACACCTTTCAAAGGACTTTTTAAAAAGTAATAATAGAACATCAATTGTAATGGATGCAACAAAATTAAAGGAAATCTCTCAAAATGCAAGCTACTTGTAAAAGGGGAAAAGAGGTATATGTAGTGAAGAGGAAATTCCAGATGCAGGAAAAATCATCTCTGACATGGGGTGACAATAGTTCCCTAGCTGTGCTGCAGTCCTTGTGGCTGAGCAGGCAAGCTCCTCCGGGCCAATATGGCAGGAATGAGTCTGACCATGTGCTTGTTAAACACCTAGCTTCTTTGTTTCTCCTAGCTCCTGGGTATGTTTGCCATGTGCAGAACTTACCTAGCTCTGATTGTGAGATACAGAAGTACCTAAGAAAGAGAGTTTACACCTCTGGAGGAAAGTAGCCTGCCAGCAAGCCACATAAAGCCATTAAACTATAGAAGTAAAGAGAAGAAAAGGAAAGCAAATCTCATAACTGAAATACATTGAGAGACATAAAACAGAAGCAAAAAAAAATCATCAAGGAACAGCAATCGCAAGAATTGTAAAGTTTAAGAAACAAGTATAAAACCATTAAGAGTAACAAGCATGGCCTTTACAACTCATATGATGACAATGTTAAATAACATTTTTCTTCTTATTAAATGTTAACTAAGATGCTTAGGAGGGTAGTTTTCAGACAAAAGAAAAATGTCAAAACCATTAAGAATAAGTTAGAAAAATTGAGTATCTATAAGACAATGAAAGTATAACATTAAAGGAAGCATCTTTTCCCTGGTTTTGTTTTTTTGTTTTGTGTGGTTTGTTTTGTTTGTTGTTTTGTTTGTTTGTGTTTTGAGTCAGTGTTTCTCTGTGTGGCCCTTTCTGTCTTGAAATTCTGTAGGCCAAGCTGGTCTGAAACTCGGGGATCACCCTGCCTTTCTGGGGTGCTGGGATTAAAGGCCACTACACCCTGCCAGTTGTAATTTTTATAGCAAACAAAACCTTTCACTCAAAGTTTGATATAAAGGCTGACATAATGGTCACATGACTAATATGTGTTTAAAAACTTGTGGTAGAGGATTAGGAGGTTATGTGTCATAACTCATTATTTCTACTGGAACTAAATTTCTCTAGATATTGTCCAATAATAAAAAAGGGAAAAAATTACAGGAAGGGGGAGGAGGAAACACATTCATCTAGAATGTGGTTTATTATGAATCTCATGGTACAATTTAACATTTAAACCTAGATATCTTACCTGTGAAAATAGAAATAACAAAGAAAAATGATATGACAATTAAAACAATAAGAGAGTAGAGCAGGAAACATTCATGCTAATCCCTAGATGAGGACCGGACTAGCCCTCTTTGCACACCTCAGGGGCTTGTAGTTTCAAATATCGGTTAGTCTTTTCTATAAAACTCTGGTCAAAACAGTTATAAAACCTGGACAGCATTCCCTTTGCATTAATATCATGGTGCAAAATCAATTATTCATCTGAATAAGGTAAATCAAGATTCAATTTCATTTTAAAGTACAGGTTGATATTTTCAAGCATGCTGGGAAGATTTATAATTCAGGACCAGATCATTTCCCTAATTTATAAAAATATGAGTCTCATAAAAATTTCCAAAGCTAAGTAAAACTAAATATCTGCTTTCTCTTTTGATTGTGAAAAAATGCTTTAGAATTTTAGGCTTAACAAGGCATTTAAAGCCAAAAATATCTTGTCAGCCAGCGAAGACAAAATTTAAAAAGTGAAAGGGCTGTGGTGGCAGAAACAGATGCCTCTCGGTCAGTTAGTCTGAGACACATCTGTCAAAATCATTACTCATTGAATCATGAAGTGCAAGATATAAATATATTAACAAGTTGGTAAAATATATTGTTTTCTTCAAAAACTTGCATGGGATTTATTGTATACAGCAAAAACTGATGTGCAATGTGGAGGAAGCAGATTTGGTAGCTGATGCTCTTCAAGCTGTCATTCTACCTATTCATAGCAAGAAGGGACCATGGAAGATTAGGGGAGTCAAATCCACAAGGAAGTCAGTTGGAACATAACTTACCATGTTCCTAAACAGACAATTACACATGCTCTGTCTCCTAATTTCTAAAAAGAATCTTCACAATCACCCCAAACCAACGCTTGCCAACAGAATTAATAGCACGTGTAGAATCACGTGTGCACCATCCTGCTAGATCAGGCATAATGACGCTGATTGGGAAATGCCTTTAAATGAAAGAAAACCAATTAGAAACACTTCCAAGCAGAAGGTGAGCATCAAAGGCATCATCAATCCTCTCATTTCCATTCATAAAACTCACTTCAATTCTAATGTTTAACTTTCTCATTCTGTCAGATTTTCTAATTACAAGGTATTCTTGCATTTTCCCAAGGCATTGAGAAGCCTCTTTTCTAGTGTTTTTGTAATAATGTTAGTTACTTGTAGCTACAATGTTAGGTACAAGTTGTAATTGCCAACTGCCCAGAAATAATAGTACAGAGTTTATTATGATAAATCAGGGGAGAGGCTTACATAGGAAAACAATCTACATAGTGTTCTTTGGAATTAGTGACTGCCCATAGATGTTGTAGTTCTCAGAAAAAGTCCTGTCTAAACTGGGGTGTAAAAATATGAAGATTTATGCAGAATATATAAATGTAATTTGTAAATAAATAAAACTGAAATTGAATAAGAATATAGACATCAGATGATAGAAAGCATCAATAAAAATGTTCTGTGTGCCCGAGGATAATAAACTCAGAGGGACATCCATAGGTATTTTAAGAGCCATAGAAACTCTGAGGTATTGGCAGTGCATGTTGTACTTAATTGTGATATTTTATATGATTTTAGTCTTCAGGCTTTAGGAAAATGTGAGAACAAGGACCATTGGTTCATATATTTTCTTATCTCCAAGCTTAATTTGTACTAACTAGCAGTTACTTGTCTTGGGAAATTGTTTCTATAGACTATTTCTAACCTAACCTTCCAATGTATTAATGGGGACATGACAGCATTGCTGATGTGCCCATCTGTTCATCTGAGTCTTTGTGGATGTATAAACAAAATGTCACACCAGGCCCACTCAGAGGACACCCGGCGACGTTCCAGGATATGAAGCCAAAAGCACAGGTCAGAGAATGTTAATTAATGTTTCTGGAGCATCCTACAGGATCTAGATGTGAGGAAGTCCACCTTTCAACAGGAATGGAACATGGGGCAAGCTGGGGATGAATGGACGGCTCAGCTCTGTGCACGTCAGCCATGGGATAATTTCCCAGACTCGTCTACACATGGAAAAGGTCTGCCAGATCCTTGAATAGTCAAAAGAGAAACATTGTCAGTTTGAATAACAGATTACACAGTCTCTGGAGATACTTTAAGACAAAATGTGGAGCAAACTTAGAAATAGCCTGGAGGCACCTGCTGAGGACAGCAGCCCTGCTGGCTCCAGAAGGACCGCATGCTGGAGCAGAGCACAGTCATGCCCACCAGGCCTTTCCCTAGAGAGTTGGAAGGAGAACCTTTTGTAACTGAGTGCAGAGAAGCAAGCATACGAAGGGTTCTGCAACTGGTCTCTTCAAACTGATTGAATGCTCGGATTCACTGAAAATTACAGAGATTCATCTTCCCTATATAAACACAGGTCTTGGTGCAGTTGGTTACAAGGGCTATGCAGTCTTCCAAAAGGCTTTCTTTTCAAACACAGGCTTTTTCCATGTTTTACAATAATGTGTGTATGTATGTATGTATACATGTATGTATTGCCATGTGTGATGTGTATATGTAAGTGTGTGTGTGTGTGTGTGTGTGTGTGTGCGTGCGTGCGTGCGTGCTAGTCAGACATTATTGCTAGGATAAACACCTCAAAGAAACAGGTTCCCATATATCCAGAGCTGCAGCTTGGGAACATCACAGCAAATGGGCAGAGGAGCGAATTCCTTACCTCACTGAAGCACATGAGCAGAGAAATCCAGAGCAAGGAGGAGAGCAGTTCCATATGCTAGTGGAAGGTACACCAATACTGACCTATGCCATCCAATGAGCTCCTATTTTTACCAGCTCATTCGGAGTGAACAAGTTAATTAATTAATCCATTGATAGAGTTATTAACCTCATCTTACAATCACTGTCAATATTGTCACCAGCTTGGCACCTTCATCATATGTGCCTTTGAGATCTTATCATATTTCAACAACAGTTTTGTAGGATCACAGTTAACCCCCTGCCCAGAGCAAAAATGTCCCATTTATACAATACCCTAGATATTCTACTGAGGTCAGTAAAAGGGAAGACATGCTGGTGGCTTTTTTAAAATTGCCACAACTTGCTTTAAAATTCATGTTTGCCAAACATAGTCTGTGCTTGTGTGTGTGTGTGTGTGTGTATGCCAGACTGCCTCAACCTCTTTGTTGCTGGATATCTCCTTTCTCTCTGATGGAAAATTGCATTCATTCATAACATGGCCCCAAAGCTACAGAAATTAGTCACTCATAGGAATTACACACAGTACAAACAATATCAAAGATAAAAATAGAGCATCTGCAATGCAAAGTAACTGTGACAACTGCCTAGTTCTGATTGGGTTGCTCTATCTCGAATAGGTAAACATCCAAATGATATGCTTACGTCCATCTACCCTTCCGCCCATGTATGTACCAATCCATCCATTGATCTAGCTGCTATAGATGGCGTTGTCAGTCTTTTGATAAATACTGCGACCAAAAGTGACTTAGGTTGGACAGAGTTTATTTAAGCTCATATCTTACCGTCCACATTTAAAGACGCCAAGGTAAAAACTTATGGCAGGAGCTAGAAGCCAAACCCAGGTAGCAACGTTGCTTTCAGTTCAGCTTTTTGACTCTGTTCAGCTAACAATCTTGCCTTTCTTAGGAGCTGATGCTAAGGATGGTACTTAAACAATGGACTGGTTCTTCCTACATCAAGTAGAAATCAAGAAAATCCCTTCAAAAGACCAATCATATAGAGGCAATGCTCCAATTTGAGACTCCCTCAGACAATTCTGAGGAATTTTACTGTGTCAAGTTGATAAAGCCAATTAAAGAATTGCCATTTGTCTGTATGCCTATCTATCTATCTATGTATCTATCTATGTATCTATCTATGTATCTATCTATGTATCTATCTATCTATCTATCTATCTATCTATCTATCTATCTATCATCTACCTGAATATCTCTTATATGCCTCTTATCTATCTATAATCATCACCTCACTAACTCTATCATCTGTCTCTCAATCTAATCTTTGTATATCTTCACTGATCTGATTATATGGTTATAATATTATATGACTAGTGTCACTATTTCTAATTAAGGAAACATATCATAACACACTAACAGACATTTCAGATGGGCACTGCATCTGTAAGCATATGTGGCTTGTGAAACAAAATGGTAATATAAATGCCAACGATTATATAGTTTCTCCATATCTTAAAAAGCATCACATATTAACGGGGATGAAGCTCCATCTCTCTTGCCTGCTTATTCTCACGTTAGATTGCTCAGCCCTCTAATGGAGACAGAAAGACAGCTTCAAGGAAGTCCTTGAAAGAAGTAAGGCTTCAAGAATATCATATAAAGTGAGTATTGACCATCACTGTGTTAAGTTGTCTCAGAGGTAAATCTCATTATCCGCAGGTTTGTGCTACACGTCATGTTGGCCCAAGGCCAGAACTAACCTGGGAAATCTTCAGCAGTAACAGGACCCCAGAGAGCAGATGCAGGCCAAGGTCAGAGTGACCCCAGGACTCAGCTAGGGAGCTCTGCTTAACCTCCTGCTCTGCTTCTCTCTCCTGTTAGCCTAGATTTCAGTATTCTTTGCTAGCCTGACAAAGCCTACTAGTGAAATAGAAAATACTGCACTTTAACATTCAGAAAATAATGAAATACACCTTGATCACAGATACGCTTTGCCCTTTTGTGATGCACAACCATAAACTTGTAACATTAAAGTATTTAAATTTTAGGATTCTCTTACTTAGCTTGAGTTTTATAAATAAATAAAGATTGTAGAAAAGAGGAGGCAAGACTTACTTTGGAAACTTTAATAGGATTTTTGTAGTCACAAAAATGCAGTATTTGTATGCTATATCTGAGTTATACCACTGTTGTTATACCACAGAACTGGGAAATCTTGGTGACAGAGGCTACCAGACTATTAACCACCTTGACATATGCAATCATACTTTCTGGAAACATCATTATATAAGGTTAAGTGCTTAATGAGATTTAACTAGAGGAGCAGAGAGCTATCTCAGTAGGTAAGAGGCATTGCTCCACAAACATGAGGGCTAAGTCTGAATCTTCAGCACACAGAACTGAAATCTGAGTAGAGCTGAGGGTGCCTGTGTTCCCAGCACCCAGGGCAGAGGCAGGCAGTTCTCAAAAGCTGCAAAGCCAGCCAGCTACTGAATAGAGAAGCTCTCATTTAGGTATTGTGGTCAATAAGGAGGATGCATGTTGAAAAAGAGATGGCATGTTGGATTTGGTCTCCATATATATGAACACATGTATAAGCTTAACACAATACTCTTGTGCATGAAATGAATGCAATAACAATAATGATATAATAATACAATAATAATTTAACTAGGAGAGGCCTTGAAGATTGAATAAACATAGAGCTTTAATTCAAGGGAATATATGCAATTGAGCAATGGGCAATAACTCCTTAGAATATAAATCATCCACACTGCCCATATTAAATTTTGAGCTTTGATTCAAACTACACACAAGCACAAATAAATTAAATGCTTCAACCTACATCCACTTGAGCATCAAAATGCAAGAATCTATTTCTTAGATAAGTTTGAGAGTTAAACAGGCTGCTAGATTGTTCCCAAAATAAAATTTAGTACTCAGGGCACCTTCGGTCACCTCTTACAGGCTGCATTGTATAACGTGAAGTTAGTGAAAATACAGGCCCGGCACTCAGTAGATAGAAAAATCAGATGCCTTCTCACGGCTGTAATATGACTGATTTGAAGCATAGACAACATTGTTTCTTTGCTGCCATAGCTTCCATATCAACTGAACTCAGATAAAAAGCCCTTTGCCCAAAAGGGAAAGCATAAACAGACTGAGGAGATGCCTTCTACCTGTGAAACAGTGTATGTGGGGTCATCTGTTTATTTAACTCAACATCTCTTGTATGTTATCTCTGTCACTTATTTTATCTTAATTTCTGCGTCTCCTTTTCCGAAGATTAATTTGCAGATTGTCTCGAGTCTATGCAGGAGTGAGGCAAGGAGGTGGTCCTTAGGTCGTATACTCAGGTCCATTTCTTTCACTACGGACATAATTTCTCTTGACAAGAACACTGCGTACTGACCCAGAACCGGTGGCCCTTGCCACAGTGACATGCAAACACAGGTGTAACACTCATTTGTATCCCTCGGGAGTGTCTACGTGGCTTGCTTCTGCAGTAAAATGTGACCCTCTGTGTTTTCACAGTGAAGAGATGACATGCTCAGGACATCTCCCCAACATCTTTCACTGACAGAGTATGCCAGTTTGGGGTGTTTGTGATTTCTCTCCTTCCATCACAGAACTGAACCCTTTCATCATTGCAGTAAGGTAACTCCTCTTGCATTAAGGTAGAAATAACTTTGTTTCTCTGTTTTGTTCTTGACTTCTAAATGCATATTCCAGTTCTCATGAGACCAGGTAAAAGAAAGCTCTCTCTTCAGCTACCCTAGAACAAGAAGCATTTAAAATCAAGAAAATTTGCTTTTAACCAGAATATAAAATTTAAAGGCATTAGGGAACTATGTAAGAAAATGGCTCATTCGATATAAAGAGTGTGTAGCATGTAAAACTAAGATCCATTCATGGTCGTATCTACAATTAAAGGGAATTCTCAGAATGCAGACAAATAGCTTTTCAATTAAGAACAGCTGCATGTGTATTATTTTTCCTCTCCAAATATGTAAAACTATTTTATCAGCTGACACGTACAAAATAAATGTAATAAATATTCCACTGTCACTCAGCTGACATAGTTTTATATTATCACAGCAGAATAAAATAGGGCAATAGCAGAAATCATCTGCATTCCACTGAATTATTACCCAGGTGATCTAATAAGCTCAATACGCTGCCATTGAAACTGTTAATCCTGGAAAACCTTTCAGATCTTCTAAAGTATTGAAGTTCCAGAACTTTTAGAGGCAATTATGTATACATATAATATATGCACACGCAGCATATTAAATGTGATAAAACTTACAAATAAACAATAAGAAATAGCCTTGAAATTATATAGGACTATGTTCTCTGTTAAGATAAAACACCATGGCATCAGAACATGCAAGTCTATAAACTTATACTTTTGTTTGAATGAGTCTTTTGAAAAACATATTTATTTATTTCCATTACGTGGATGTATGCAACTGTGAACGAAGGTCCCCTGGAGTAGGAGTAACAGGAGGTTGTACACCTTGACTCAGGTGCTAGACATGGAACCCTATCTTCTGCAAGCACAGTGCCTGCTCAGAACCATGACACAGTCACAAATGCATTTTTAATAAAACAAACAAAATTAACAGTTCTTATCTATGGACACAAAGTCTGGATAGGTTAAGACAGGAAGTAAACTTTTATGATTCTCCAGTCTATAAACTTCATTGAGCTTTTCATTTCTATTTCATATTTAAACAGTCAAAAGAAAACATCAGCGTTGTGATCATTTATTTCTTTCATGAAGGCTGTTCTAAAATGTAATAAAAAGCGCACCTCTAATGCTTTCCCACCTCTTGGTTATTCTTTGTTTATATAAATATCAGGTGAAGGGAGCATGGGCCTGTAGTTGGAGGGGGATGCTATCCTGGGCAGAGTGGCCCTGTCCCCATATTGGCAGAAATGTTTTCAGATACTATGGATATGTGAAGCTTCAAACGCTTTCAAACTCTTCCTGTTATGTTTTCTCCTGGACATAGATATTATAAACTTTATGAGTGGGATGGTAGCAGGTCATAAAATAAGGATAACAGCACACTGTAATAAAAGTCAAAAACTTAACGAAATATTTCCTTAATTATAAATACAGTGTCTCCTGCAGACAACTCGCTAGAAAGCAAAAGCACAGATAATAAGAGACTAGAGATTTTAAAGCCGTAATATCAGATATAGGATATTTTCAAAACACATTTTAAAGGGAAATAAAATGACTTGAAGCTTTCGTTGAACGAGTCCTGAATTGTGGTTAGAAAATGTTGGTAGCTGTACTGAGAGATGACTGTGAAATCTTTCTCCAGTTTTGACCAAGATATGCTTTGTTCACTTTGGATCCAGAAGAAATGCTGAAATCAGTAAGGATTATGTTGTCAAGGCTGCTTCTGTCAGCAATTTATCTTTTGAGAGACCTGAGTGGTAATTGGTAATTATTGTGTAAGGTTTTATCATTCTTGCTGGGCAGAATACCAGAAAGAATGCTAATCTCCTTCAATGATATTTTGAATCAGTCATACCGCTCGGATGAATTGAATGTGTGCCTGGTAAGGACAGACAGACATGTACACACACACACACACACACACACAC
>NC_022028.1:43859918-43929514 GCF_000317375.1 Microtus ochrogaster | reverse complement strand
ACACACACACACACACACACACACACACTTGTTTTCAATACACCATTAGAGACAAAATTTAAAATTATACAATCATATAATCTGATAATAAAAGGCCTAAAACCATATGAATTTCTATTCCAAAATCTTTAGGAGGCAAAGGGTACACAGAGGGAGAAAGAGAATTTTTCTTAAAATTTTTGATTTTATATGTGTGGTGTGAGTTGCTTACATCCATCTATGTATACCCCATGTGTGCCTAGAGCCCCCAGAGACCAGAACAAGTTGTTGGGAGCCCTGGAACTGGAGTTACAGATGGTTAGGTTTCATCATTTTGGTGCTGAAGTCCAAGCTCAGATCCTCTGCAAGAGCAGCCACTGCTCTTAACCACTGAACTGTCTCCTCAGGTTGAGAAATATACACTTTATATACAAAAGGCAAACATCAGAATGTCAGAGAAAATTGAAGGTATTTATGTAGGGTAATCTAATCTTTTTAATGTACTACTAAGTAATAATTCATTCTCACTACAAGTCAAAATAATAATCCAACACTATTTGAATATGCATTTACTACATCAATATGCAATTAGATAATAAACAATAGTTATTTCCTGTATGTACCTGAACACATATGTTTCTTTACTATATCTATGTAGAAGAATAATGCCAACAAATAATAGCAGCATTATGACCCACAAAAGTGTGATTCCAGACTAGATACAAATGTAAGTAGAACTGAGGCCAGGAAGAAAGAGAGGGAAAATGAATTCCACTACAACTCACAGTACCAAAACCACTTTAAAAGCTAACGAGGAAAAAAATACCTTATTTTCTGAGAATATTGTACTTGTGAAAGAATATTAAATAGAAAGAATAATGAAGAAGAAAGTAGTTGATTTTGAAATATGTCTATCGGTATCTATCTCCTGTCCATGCACCAAAAAAATTAAAGCACCTAAAACTCCTCTTAACAGGAATTTGGTAAATAAGTAAAATGAATCATTTTTTTTTAACCTAAGGTTACAACTTAACTTTCCAAGATTAAGCAGAGCTGGTTGAACTTGTTCATAAATTGCATCCTTGAAACAATACCACTTCAACAGTCACAGCAAGGAACTGGGGAAATGGCTCAGTGGTTCAGAGCTCTTATTGCTCAAGCATGAAGAACTGATGATGCCAAATTCTCACAACTGATAAATTGAAAGCCAGTTGTGAATGTCCCTGTAACCTCAGTGATCTCGTGGTAGAGACAGGAGGATTGATGGAGCTTTGGGGCTGTCAGCCTAGTTCTAGGCTCAGCGAGAGCCACAGCCTTAGAACAATAAAGTAGAGAAGGGGGATACCAAATGTCTTCGAACTTGGCTTCATACCAACTTTTCTAACAACATTTCCACATTGTAGATCAGATCCAAGCAGCTCAAGGCACTGACTCCCCTTGAAGAATGCCTCAGGATGCAATTAGTGCTATTGGACCATGTCCATCTGATACAGCCCAAACAAGCCTTCTTCAGTCCTTTCTGAAACACACTAGTTTTTGAAGCCAACCACAAGCTCAAGCTACTCTATACAACAACCTCCTAGGATCTGGCTCACAGCCCCAACAAACTCTAATACAGGAAATCAAGATTGGGGTTTAATGGGCGGAAAGTTTACATTAAAGATACAGTGTTTAATGTAAAGTAAAATGCAGTGGGCATATACTAGAGCGATTTCCTAAGGGAGACAGAGGTGTCTCCAAAAAAGCTGTCATTGTGCCTCCATCTGAGTATTCAAACTGAAGTCTCAGCAACATTGAGGCTGGCTGAGCGGCTGATGTACCTTTGTGGGTGAGGAGCGCCCCTCGTGCACAAAGTTCTGAGTCTGGTTCCCATTATTTCATGTGACACTGAGGACAAGAGTTTCAAGCTAGCACATTGCCCTGAGGTCAGGGCCTTTAAAATCAAGTAGTGGTTTGCGATGTTTGCAGTCTAGGATCGCGTCTGTTTGCCACCTGCTCAAAACTGTTAAACACTTAATCCATCAATCAGGAATCTGCTTACTCAACTCCAGACACCTGCCATTTCCGTTGCTATGATCAACAGTTAGGATTACAATTTGTCTACTGAAGTTACTACTTGCATCTCAACTCAGTCCACAGCCATCAAACCACAGCAAACAGCGTACCATTGTGACAGCACCGAAAACCCATTGCTGCCCGGGGTTCCCATAAATCTGCCACGCCACTGATTATGAATAAAAGCTCGCTGCTTCCTTAGATAGTTCACTCATTCTGCTTCTTTTTAAAGAGTCATTAGGAACGTATATGGGCCTGGCTTATAATTACTATGATGAAACTCCATAACCAAAAGCAATTTAAGGAGGAAAAGGTTTGTTTTGTTTACAGTTCCATCTAATAGCTCATTGTCTAAAGCACTAAGAGCAGGAACTCAAACATTGCAGGAACCTGGAGGCTAGAGCTGATGCAGAGACCTTGAAGGAGTGCTGATTTCTGGCATGCTTCCAGAAGCTTACTTAGCCTGCTCTCTTATAGAACCCAGGACCATCAGACTAAAGATTGTACCACCCACATGGGCTGGACCTTCCCCCATTGATCACAAATTAAGAAAATGTCTTAAAATGCAATCTTCGTTATTTATTTTTATTTTTTTTTTAATTTTTGCATACCAACCATAGTTCCTTCTTCCTCCCTTCCTCTCCCCCCAACTTTCACCCCATCCAACACCCCATTCACTCCTTAGAAAGGGTAAGGCCTCTCAAGGGGAGTCAACAAACTATAACATATCATGTTGAGGTAGGATCAAGCCCCTCCCCCTTGCATCAGGCAGAGCAAGGTATCCCTCCATAGGGAATGGGTCATGCACTAGGGATCCCACTACCAGTGGCTCCACAGACTGCCCAAGCCACAGAACTGTCAACCACATTCAGAGGACCTAGTTCTGTCCTGTGCAGGTTCCCTAGCTATCAGTCCAGAGTCAATGAGTTCTCACTAGCTCAGGTCAGTTGTCTCTGTAGGTTTCCCCATCATGATCTTGACCCCTTTGCTAATATAATCCCTCCTCTTTCTCTTTGCCTGGACCCTAAGAGCTCAGTCTAGTGCTTAGCTGTGGATCTCTACATCTGGTTTCATCAGTTACTCGATGAAGACTCTATGATAACAATTAGGGCGGTCATCAATCTGATTACAGGAAAAGGCTAGCTCAGGCATCCTCTCCACTATTGCTAAAAATCTTAGATATGTTTATCATTGTGAATTCCTGGCAGTTTCCCTAATACAGATTTCTCCCTAATCCCTATAATGGCCCCATCTATCAAGATATCTCTGTTTTCTCTCTCTATCTCTATCCCTACCCCAACTTAACTATCCTGTTCCCTCATGTTCTCCTCCCCCCTTCACTTCTACATCGTCCCAATTTACTTAGGAGATCTTATCTATTTCCCCTTTCCAAGGTCATCCATGTGTGTCTCTCTTAGGGTCCTCTGCGGTCTACCTAGCTCCTTGGGGGTGGTGGCTTTTAGCCTGGTTATCCTTTTCTTCATGTCTAATATACACTTATGAGTGAGTACATATCATGTTTATTTTTCTGGGTCTGGGTTTCCTCACTAGGATGTTTTTTTTTCTAGTTCAATCCATTTGCCTGCAAATTTCAAGATATCATTTTTTTTACAGCTAAGTAAAACTCCATTGTATAAATTTACCACATTTCCTTTATCCATTCTAAGTTGAGGGACATCTAGGTTGTTTCCAGGTTCTGACTATTATGAATAATGCTGCTATGAACATAATTGAGCAAATGCCCTTGTGGTATAAATGGGCATCCTTTGGGTATATGCCCAAAAGTAGTATTGCTTGGTCTTGAGGTAGATTGATTCCCAATTTTCTAAGGAACTGCCATATTGATTTCCAAAGTGGCTGTACAAGTTTGTACTCTCACTAGCACATGGATCAATGGAATTGAATCAAAGACCCTGACATTAATCCACACACTTATGAACACCAGATTTTTGACACCCCTCTCTTATGAATATATTTCCTCAATTGAGGTCCCCTTCTCTCCAATAACTGTAGATTGTGTCGAGTAAAAGTAGCCAGTACAGAGGCAAGTGGCTCTCAAACAGAGTTCCTGAATTACAGAACCCTCCTCAGAACTTTTCAAAGATTCTTTAAATGAACATTTTCACAGGAATTTGAACAACCCCCATACTTTATTGAGAAGATCTTAACTTGGTTGGTTAGCACCTAATTCCACAAGATATTGTTTCCCACAGATAATATAAAAGCATGATCTTTGAACTTCATGGATTTTCTAGCTTACTTCCTCGTGGTGCATCTCTTTTTCTTCAATGATTCATTTTGCCCTTTCCATGAACTCTCTGCCCCATAATTACACCAGATAAAAAGAATAAAAAGAGAGTGTGATTCTGAAATCTGAGCTTTCTTGGATGTTTCCTCAAGGGCTTGATAATTAGGATGCCTGGCTCCTCCCTACAGACAAGTGATCCTCTTTGAATGACAGAAGGTACCTGCAATTGTCTGTGTTTCTAGAAATTCCTCAGAAGATCTGCATGCCCCGAGATGCACGATCAACATTTCCCCTTTTTTCTTACTAACTTACCCTTGTGTATGAGAGCACATTGATTTTGGGTTCTGTATGTTTCAAATTACAGTCCTTATGTTAATTATGCAAATAATGTTGACAAATGACTGAGTGTCCTCCATAACTTCCTAAAGGTGTTGCCTTTCTCTCATATTCTTTATAAACTATAAGAATATATTTGCTCAGGAACTCAGGACCGCGAGGGGTACACCCACACACTGAGACAATGGGGATGATCTTTCAGGAATTCGCCAAGACCAGCTAGCCTGGGTCTGAAAAAGCATGGGATAAAACCGGACTTACATAGCGGACAATGAAGACTACTGAGAACTCAAGAACAATGGCAATGGGCTTTTGATCCTACTGCACATACTGGCTTTGGGGGAGCCTAGGCAGTTCGGATACTCAACTTACTAAACCTGGATGGAGGTGGGCAGTCCTTGGACTTCCCACAGGTCAGGGAACCCTGATTGCTCTTCAAGCTGATGAGGGAGAGGGACTTGATCGGGGGAGGGGGAGGGAAATGGGAGGCGGTGGCAGGGAGGAGGCAGAAATCCTTAATAAATAAATAAATTTAAAAAAGAAAAAAAAGAATATATTTGCTCATTTGATTTTTCATGGATTTATTTATTGGTGACTAATCTCTCGTAACTTTTGTAATTATTTTTATTATTATTTTACATCCTGGCCACTGTTTCCTCTCCCTACTCTCCTCCCACACCATCTAGTCCTCTTCCATTTTTCTCAAGGAAAGGGCAGGCCATACATGTATGTCAACCAAACATGGAATATAAGTATTAAGTCTGGATAAGGCATCCTAGTATGAGGACAGGTAAGTAGCTATTTGCTATAAAATATAGGATGGCCATGAAACATAGGATTGCTTTTTGACCTGGATGGGGTCTAGTATTTTTATTTGTTTAACTATGTTAGATTTTTCCCTACCAATTGGCACATATCCACATACTCATTGATGTTCTATTGGTTACCTTTTGTGTTACTGCTCACATTTTCCCCTTAAATCTTGACTGTTCTAACTTTGCATTTTCATTATAATTGGCAACCAATATTTAAGCACATATTAACCTTTTCTCTTCCAGATTTATTACTGTTCTGAGATGACCTAGTACCAGCCTTATTCCTTTTAAGTTGATTTCCCTTTATAGAGTTTCATGCATGAGATATAATTGGTCTTTGCATGTATGTGGGAATAAGCATACATGAGAATGCATGTAAATACTTTCCCCTGCATGTGCACATGTAGAGACCAGAGGAATATGTTACTTCTCTTTTTCAGTCCTCCTCTACCTTAGTTTAAGATAATGTGCCTCAGTGAAACAAGATCTCTCCCTTTCAGTGAGAACGCTGCCCACAGACCCCCAGAGACCAGCTTGTCTCTCTTTCCAGTGCAGGGTTATAGAAATGCTTCTATACTCTTAACAAGGTTAGGGCGTGCCAGGAAAAAAGGGCTCTGGCAACATACGGTTTTTGTCTAATTGATATGCTCTGTATGACTTCCCTGATGTTACAGTAAATTTGGGTTATAACCCTGACTCTTTGAATATTCAATATTTTATAGGCAAAAAAAATATTCAGCCTACTGAACATCAGTTGTGTAGCTTCACAATCCTTATCTATGCTGTACTTCTTATTGATAAAATGAAACATAGACCACAAATCCCTCTCAAAGATATATTTACACTTGGGCCCATGTACAGAAAGCCAATCTACCTCACTAAACCATCAGTTCACCAAAATAAAGTTCTCAGATAAAGCACAAATTTGCTTCAATTTAGTTTCACAATAACATGAAGTCAATAGGTTTTGAGTATGTATACACAAAGTTACATAACTTGTGACTTCTTAGATAATACATCTTTGATCATATTAAATACATTTAAATTTTATTAGCCCAAAGAATTTTTAAATAGTTTAACTGAAACCCCTACGCACATTTGCAGACTACGTCTCTGAAATCTTTCCGTCAAATGCTTCATACAAAGTGCTCAAAGCAGCCACATGCAATCCCCAAGTGTTCTGTTAAGAACTGGACAGAAGAATGATGACAATCTGGAGTGTTTTATTTAGTTTTTATTATGTTGTAAACTAGACCTTCATAATTTAAGAAATCAACTAACATTTCTTATTCATAAAATGCCTATAAGGAAAATCTTGTGATCCAACATTGTTATACTGTTGACGTTTGTCTCTTTCAGATGAAAATTTGAGTTTAGGATATGACCTAATAATGGCATATAAATAAGAAATCTTTGTATCAACCGGACATCATAATTCAAACTCCAAAGTATAAACATTATCATCAAAGGAAAAAAATGAATATACATAAAGGAACCAAAATTCATAAAGAGACCAACAGGACAGAAATTATTTATAGCAAAGCAGTAAGCAGTGGATAATGTGGACAGAAATCTGAGTCCTTTTGCAAAGTAAGTAAAATTAATAAAGCATAAGTTCAAAGCCAGCCTGGCTCACCTAGTGGATTCCAAGTAGCTAGTGATGCATAGTGAGACCCTGTGTTGCAAGGAAACAGAAACAACAAATAAAGAAAACAAAACCCACCTACATATAGGCATGTATGGGTAGGAGAGTTAAGATTGGTTTAACTAACGTGGAAAGACCCACCCTAAACGTAGGCAATACTATTCCCTGGGCTGGGGTTCAGAACAACATCAAAAGCAGAAAGTGAGCTCCACACTTACGTTCCTCAGTCTCTGCTGTCTGACTGTGGATGCTGTGTGACCTGCAGCTTTACTATCTAACAGCAATGCCTTCCTCACTGTGATGGATTGTATCCTTTTGAACTGAGAACTAAATATGTTTATTGCTGTCAGGTTAAGTAAAGTCTTCATTAATCTAATGCTTGTAAAATGCCTACTCTTAAACAGCAGTGTGCTAAGTTTTCTGGGCAGCATGGTCAAAACCAGGATAAAAGTCCCAAATCAAATGATTAAAAACAGAAGAACACATAGCTTCAAAAAACCCTGCACCTACAAGTGTGCACGGTGCGGCATTGCAGGCAGTGTGGCATGAAGAGATAATGCAGAATTGTCTCAGAACAATTTTGCAGTATCGTGCTTCAGCCTGCAGAAAGGATAAATGGACTGGTCTATATTCAGCTTAGGTAAAGGATAAGATGCAGAAAGCAAAGACCATTAAGTCTTCATGCTACGATGATAAAACCATGTAAAAGAGGGCAGAGCTAAGGCAAGTATTGACTTTTCATTCCTAATTCCAACAGGCCCACCTAAACAGATTGAGCAATATTTAGCTGAGTGCCCTTGAAGATGAGCCAAGAACCTTGTAGAATTTTTACTTCCCACAGCCCCAATTGGTGCGGATATTTTATTTATATAATGTTTTGAATCTGAAGCTAAGTAAACCAGAAAAACCTGGCTTCTTCTATCTTGCTCAAAATCAAATAGAGTAAATGATAGGAAAGAAGTGAATGTGAAGAAATGGGCTATGACTCTTGTTTGCCCAAACTTACACAGTTTCAGTTTTATCTTGGACTTTTAAAAGTAGACTCTTTGAATAGTCTTAATTGGAAATTCACAATGTTTCACCTGCAGTCTGCACAGGCAGAAAAGTAGACCTGGGATCAATGAAGAAATGGGTGTCTGGCTTGAGCTTGCTATTGAGTAGGAAACTGGAGAGAGCTTTGAGGAGCTTAACAGATATTTATTTGGTTAACCAGAAGAACTCAATGAATGTCCAACATAAAAAGTTTATTGTATGGCATAATCAAATAGTGACAATGAATTTCAGAGACCCACTGCCTCTGAGCCAGGGAGCTATGAACTCAGATATCTGCATCTCTTTTTAGACATTATTAAGTGACCACACAGAGGGTATGCCCAATTGTCTGTTGGAAATAGGAAAGTAAAGAAGAGAAAAAAAAATGTAATCCAGAGAGGGTAAGTTGGAGGTCACAACCATAAAAACTGATCAATGAAACTATGAAAACAGACAAAATTGTTCAGACGGAGTCCAGAGTAGGAGACCAGAATCCCATGTCACAGCAGGACTGTGGAATTTGCGCTTTTTGGGTTGGAATATATTTTTATTTGCCACATGCCTACTTTTGAGTTGCAGACGTTGTGGAGTTTATTGGCTAACATTGTTTACTCTATTAAATAGCCTTGAATTCTGCTTTGGGGAGGACACATTTCAGTTCTTTGAGAACGGAGTCACATTTTAAAGTCATGTGATGTTTGGTAGCTACGATCCATATGGACACACAAACAGCCAAACCTGGACATCTGTGTGATGAATGAGAGGGGGACCATGCTCAGCTGTGTAAGTGCTGAACTTCAGGTTCTTTCCTCAGACATATATACTGATCAGTACCCAACTGGATAGTCAGAGTGAACCCTAATACCTTGTTGAATTTTCTTTACTTATGGCTCCCTTCTTTTCTATACTATGCTATAAAAGCTATGCTTCTTAGTTTCCTCAAAGTCTCAACATCAAAAGCAGCTCAACCCGACCTGGAATGTTCTTTCCTGTGTTCTTAAGCAATAAGCACACTGCACCAGGCAGAAAGGTAAAGAGGGGTACTGTCACACTAATCTATTTAATTAAATTGTGAAGGCACTGATCTGGTGTAAGGGCTTGGATGTAGCAAAATGACTGCCCTTAGTAGAACTATAGGATGGCCAGCATCCCAGGATACAGTTAAGGTATCTTTACAGGGCACTTCTGAACCCAGTGATTATTATCATACCATTAGGTGGTATTGGATCTTACAAATCTATTCTATTCTTTGTTCTGTTCTATTTAGGACTGTCCAAATCATTAATTTTATAACCTATTTTTCCTTTTAATGATTCTGTATCAACCTGTTCAAAAATATTCCAGTATAGGTTATAACATTTAAAATATGCTAAAACACAGGAAACTTGACTAAATGTCTTTGGAATATTTTATAGGAAATACTGTATATTGACATTGTCTATGATCTTAAATGCCCTGTAAGCTTAAATTTTTATCTTAGTTGCATGCTGGAGCTGTTGGAAAACATAGGAAATTAAAATTACAATATGCTTGAGACTTTTTAATATATTTATTTATTTACATTTCATTTTACATTCCAACCACACTTCTCCCTTCTACCCTTCTTCCAACCCCCTTCAAGGTTCCCCCACAGGCCACCCCCCCCATCCACTGCTACCAAAGGATAAGGCCTCCCATGGAGAGTCAACAAAACCTGGCAGATTAAGTTGAGGCAGAACCAAGCCCCTCCCCCCTTCACTAAGGCCAAGCATGGCTTTCAACCATAGGGAATGAACTCCAAACAGCTAGCTCATACACCAGGGATAGATCCTGATTCTATTACCAGGAGCCCCTCAGATAGATCAAACTGCACAACTGCCTCCCATATACAGAAAACAGTTTAGTTCCATGGAGGCTCGACAGCTGTCATGAGTTCCCAGGAGCTTGCTTCAGCTATTCCTGTAGATTTTCCCATCATGATCTTGACCTCCCTTGCTCATATATTCACTCCTTCCTCCCTCTCTTCAATTAGATTCCTGGAGCTGAGCCTGGTGCTTGATTGTGGATATCTGCATCGGGTTCCATCAGTTACTAGATGAAGACTCTATGACGACAGTTGGGGTAAGGCCAATTCAGGCACCCTCTCCACTATTGCTAGGAGTCTTAGCTGGGATTATCCTTGTGGATTCCTGGGAATGTCCATAGCACCAGGTTTCTCCCTAATCCCATAATGGCCTACTCTATCAAGATATGGTTTTCATTGATCTCCCTCTACTCTGTGCCTCACCCAACTTGACTTCCAGTTCCTCCTCACCCCCCAGATTACTCAGGAGATATCATCTAATTCTTCTTTCCAGGGTGGTCCATGTGTCTCTTAGGCTCCTCCTTGTTACCTACCTTTCCTGGAGCTGTTGATTGTAGTTTGGTTTTCCTTTGCTTTATGTCTAATATCCACTTATGAGAGAGCACATACCATGTTCGTCTTTCTGAGTCTATGTTACCTCACTCAGGATGGTGCTTTTCTAGTTTCATCCATTTGCCTGCAAATTTCATGATGCCTTGTTTGTTTGTTTTTTACAGCTGTAATATTCCATTGTGTAAACATACCACATTTTCTTTACCCATTCTTTTATTGAGGAACATCTAGATTGTTTCCAGGTTCTGGCTATTACAAGTAATGCTGTTATGAACATTGTTGAGCAAGTGTCCTTGTGGTATGATTGAGCATCCTTTAGCTATACACCCAAGAATGATATCACTGGGCCTTGAGGTAGATTAATTCCTAATTTTCTGAGAAACCACTATCCTAATTTCCAAAATGTGTGTACAAGTCTGCATTCCCACCAGCAATGGATGAGTGTTCCCCTGACTCCTCATCCTCTTCAACATAAACTGTCCTCAGTATTTTTTTTTATCTTAATGATTCTGACTGGTACATGATGGTATCTCCGAGTCATTTTGATTTGCATTTTCCTGAGGATTAAGGATGTTAAGTAATTCCTTAAATGTCTTTTGACCATTTGTGATTCTTCTGCTGAGAATTCTCTGTTTAGCTCTGTACCCCAATTTTTGAATTGATTATTTTGTATTTTGATGTCTAGTTTCTTGAGTTCTTTATTTATTTTGGAGATCTGCCCTCTATTCAATATGGGGTTGGTGAAGATCTCTTCTGTAGGCTGTCATTTTGTCTTATTTACTGTGTCCTTTGTCCTACAGAAGGTTTTCAGTTTCAGGAAGTTCCATTTGTCAATTGTTAGTCTTAGTGTCTGTGCTACTGGTGTTATATTTAGGAAGTAATTTCCTATGCCAATGTATTGAAGGCTACTTCCCACTTTCTCTTCTATCAGATTCAATGTAACTGGATTTATGTTGAGGTTTTTAGATCATCTTGGACTTGAGTTTTGCGCATGGCAATAGATGTGGCTCCATTTACAATCTTCTATGTGTTTATATACAGTTGTGCAGCACTATTTGTTGAAGATGCTTTCTTTTTTCCATCGTACTCTTTTTGACTTCTTTGGCAACATGTTTGTGTCTGAAAATTCCCTGAATACAAATTTGGATGTTTCATTGTCTAAGAATAAAGCATCCCATTGGAGACTATGATAAAACATTCATATTTAATGTGATGACACAACAACAAATATCATTTAAAATGATTCCAATGCTATTTTAGTGTTTTTCTTTTACATATACACATAACATTAAAATATTATTAAAGGTATATATTGTCAACCTAGATGCAAAATGATGCACCTTTTTCTAAGGAAGCACTTGATATTTCACCATAAAAACCTGTCACCAAGATAACTAAGACATGGCCAGCTGTCAATGATTCAATCACACTCAAGTTGCTACCATTCCTTGTCTTTAGGGCCATGAAAGAGACATAGCTTCTCAGGTTATTCTAGGAAGCAAGGATAAGTGAAAGGTGTCACACTTGCCTCACTGCTATAGACTGGATCACTAATCAGTTGATACGTGTGCTGAACTCTTAAAATTATAAACTGCACTCTATTGGCATTAGTGTTTTAATAAAGGAACTACTTTATGAAAGTTGGTATCCTCTATAGGCCTTTGATCAGGCTCACTTCGAGCCGAGAACTATGAAACTCCCCTTCAAGGAATTTGATATCCAAGGAGTATAATAAACTACACATTCTTCGATGCTTCTTCTATGAGTCGTTACACACGTACTTTGAGCAAGTAAAATCTCAAAGTATCCCAGTAGGCTTTAGGAAGGAACAATTTAAGAGCAGATGGAGTATATAAATTTCTGATTTTACAATGTCTTTAAGTAGGGCAAAACCAGTCTCTATTCCTGACTTGCCTTAATGTATTCCTACATGCTGGTGATTACTATCACTGCTTTAAGGTGCTAAGCACTGTGAAATCTGAAACAGACCAATAATCTAGCCATAGCCTATTCATAACATGGAGTGGCTGAATTGTTGCCAGGGGTCATGCTTCTAAAATATACTTTCCGATGTTAAATCCATTTGTTTTCAGACAAGACCCCTACTTTAACTGAAACCTTCTGTAATCTGTGCAGATTCTAGTTTGATTAACACGTGAGTTGCTAAACCGGCAGTGGTGGCGCACGCCTTTAATCCCAGCACTCGGGAGGCAGAGACAGGCGGATCTCTGTGAGTTCAAGGCCAGCCTGGTCTACAAGAGCTAGTTCCAGGACAGGAACCAAAAGCTACGGAAAAAAAAAAATGTGAGTGGCTAAGTTTGTCCACTTAGAAGGTAGAAGGAATTTAGAGCACACTAAATAAATAAATAAAAAATCATCTATCAAATGATAAAATGTACTCGTTTCTGCAACACAAGTTTGCTTTCAGTGCAGAGACTTTGGTCACAGCTCCCTTCACCCTGATTTGGCAGGCATGAGTGTATTGTGTGCTAACGTGAGGCAGAAAGTAGATATGGTACAGGTGCCACTTGCTTGCAAGACAGCAAGGACAGATCACTTGGTGGGTAAATGAAGTTGGAAAGGCTTGGGTTACTGCTATAAACACAGAGCTCAGAAATGTGCCCACAAATGGGAGAACAAGCTAATAATTTGTCCCATAATCTTTTAGAACAGTATGACTAAAACAAGTCCCTCGTATTTTAACTTTGTATATCAGAACAAGAAATATTAAGCTGATAAGACCCCTGTAATCCACTCCCTCCTGGGGGGTTTTCACTTGATGCTGATGTGTAGTATGGATTTAGAAAGGAGGTACTGAGACTTGGACAGAATTTCTTTCCTACTGAGAGCTGGATCAATCAGCATTGTTCTGCCTAATCAACATCATTCCCTGTGTTGTATGTGAACCACTAGCTGTATGAAAAGGATTATTTAAAATTCTGCGGAAGGAAAACAGAGAGAAGCATGCAGAGAGTGCCATAATTTGTTATGTGTACACAAAAGTTTTCATCATGTTAAAAAAAATCTATCCAATGGAAGACTAGAATATTAATGCAATCTGACTCCATCAACTCATTTATAACAGAAGGTTTGTTCTTTCAGTTCTTAAAGTCAGGAACAAGAGGGAGGCTGTCAATCGCTTCAAGAGTGAGATGCTCCTTATAGCCCTGTAATAATTACAAAGCAAGCGCACATTTATAAGCGCACAGAGACAACAATGTGGAGAACCTCTAAGGATTAATCATTCACACACAATACTGCCGTGATTAAGCAGGTTTTCCTCTAAGGGGCTGTTTAGGTTTTTATTGTTATTTTGCAATTTAATAAATATGTAAATGCCGGCCTAGGTGAGGGGAGTTGGGAAAACAGTGAGAAAAAAAATCAGAAAGGTTGAGACCTCAGAGCACTTGAACAACAGATGGCAAGAGCAAACCTGGTCAGCCAGGGAGATCAGCACTCACAGTGCATACAATGGGAGAGCTAGGAAGGCAGGTACCACCGCCACTCTGCAAGGAGTCCTTCAAAAGCTGTAAAACTGGCTCAATAGAGCAGGTGAGGACAATGATGATTAAGGTGTTTTTTTGGAACTCCGTACTCCCAAGGCAATACTGTGCGCTTCAAGTGTTTATTTTAACATTTTTCAGACCTGATCTTGTTGTTTGTTTTATAGTTCACGTTGGCATTTAAATTAATATGCTGTTCTCCATAACCTTTTAAAAGCATTGTTTTCTGTTAAGAAGAGGGAAACGCTGAAGGGCCTGCTTCTCTGGATATTTATCAGTGTAACAGTGAACTCTGAAGCATACCCAAGCACGAGGGTGTGCTGTCCTGATCTGCATCTGGGAGGCAATGTTGCCTGTATACTTTAAACTTGTTCCATCTCACAGGTTCTTTAGGTCATAAAGGGACAAGAGGGGACTGCAAACAGATAAATGTATGCACGCTCACCATCCACACGCTGAGGTATTGGTGAAGTCATCAGGTGCAGTTAGCAGGACAAGTCTGTCGTCTGCAAGGCTGGAGATCAGAAGAGAGCACCCTTGCAGCAATGAGCTCTAAGCAGTGTGAAAACAAAGATCCTTCTTGAAATTGGCGTGGGGTACCAGTACCATGACCTTTATCAATTAAGCGAGTCATGTGGGGTACGTGAACAAAGAGGTGAACTGCACAGGGTCAGGAGAAGGCAGGTTCTGATCCATGCACATGGCTCCTCCCCAGCTGTAGCCCCATCACCCTCACAGCCTTCAGATGCTGCCCTTTGCTCACTTGTTTTTGATTTTGGATTTTGTTAATCTGGACGATCCAGCGCTGCTATGCCAAGTTCTGAAACTCTCTATTGCAGACCTACCTTTCCCGAATAAGTGGGACTTTGAAAACCTACCAAAGTTACTTTCTGTTCCTTTGCCATTCAAAGTTTCCCAGGGGGTGTTGCTGTGTGCCAGGGTCAGAAACAAGTTTTCAAAAAGAAGTAAGGCTAAGCAAGGTCTTAGAGGTCTGTTTTCTCCACATCTCACAGACACAGACGACAGTAGCATTTTACCTTCCAACCGAGTAGTTTACTATAAGGTACCACACTGCCTCAAGTGTTAGCCTGGGGTGAGCAGAGCATTCTCAGGTGTAGATTATAAACCAGCAAGAAACTATTCTCTTTAGACATTCGTTTGGCTTTCTTATACCTAGAACTTATACCCAGAACTGGACAGAACACAGTTTGTTAAGTGCAAGTGAGACTAATGGAATGTCTCTGTGTTCCAGGTATTAAATATTAGAATAATGTACTATAAGGGAATTCTAATACCACCATATCAGCTGCCTTATCCTTCCCTGGGAGAAAAGATCTTAGCATCACCTTCACTATCTATACTGTTGAATGAATTTCATTTTAAAAATCCATCATGCACCTACTGTGACCCTCAGCTTCAACGATTCTGTGGGATATAGAGGGGGATTTACCTATAATTCTCTAATGGAAATTTGGTATTAAAGGACAAAAGATAAATTCATTCTAAAGCCCAGCATTAAGTTCAGATCTCAAGCAGAGTCTCCTCTTTAACTTCGTCTGGTCTCTGCCTTTCATATATCCAAGAAAAATGTTCAAAATTGGCTCCAAGAGTTTGATGATCAACCAGAAGGCTACCTTATAACAGCCACACCTCCTAGACTGTTTATGGGCAACTCATAAGAGGCTTCATTGTGGGAAAACTAACCAGTAATAAAGCAGCCCAAGGAAATAATGATCTTTGTTGTTGAGGTCTACAGAGTTAAATAGCATTTCAGGACCAGGTGAAGTTTGGCAATTGACTGCAGTGCTGCCTTGAAAGATGGTTTGATCACCCATATACTATAGTGGTGTCCTTCTTACAGGTTCCTGGCATAATAGTCCTTGGAGGAGGAGGGTGCACCATCTGCAGTCACCTACTCATCACAATGAGCCTCATCCCTACTGATTCATTTCCTCACAAGTGATTGGCTTCTGCAATGCCATGAGCAAACCAGCTTTGTGTATGGTAACAGACTAATACAGAGTTGGATATATGATAAAGATGCATGAACTCAACCTAAAAAAAACACACATTAAATGTGAAATTCAAATTAATCTAGAGGGAAATTAATTATCATCAGTGAGACAATGGTAGATTGTCAAATGTTTGTTGCAGCCTAATATCTACATTCAAAAGGTTATAAAGGTGATATAAGCACCTGAGAAATTTAGAATCTCATTGGAGATGGATAGGGTACTATATGACACAGTCAAGGGACAAGAATAGCTGTTGGTTAAACTAGTTATTTGGATACGAGACACTGGTTGAGTATATGTGCCTGTCGATTCATTCCTCGAAAAGAATGATGAGTTGCTGAATGCCTGTTGCAGCAGAGAAAGCAGGGTTGAAGCTACAAGAGAGAATGCTATATAAGCA
This sequence comes from Microtus ochrogaster, assembly GCF_000317375.1. Taxonomy (NCBI): domain Eukaryota; kingdom Metazoa; phylum Chordata; class Mammalia; order Rodentia; family Cricetidae; genus Microtus; species Microtus ochrogaster. The sequence continues at coordinate 43,913,091 of NC_022028.1, read as the reverse complement.
AGTACTGGTGGAATAAGAGGACCAGAGGACCATCAGGAATGGTGCCTAAGGCTGGTTAGCCCTAAATTTAGGCAGCTGAGGCAGAATCACCATGGTCTGAGATAGCAAGATGAACTCCAGTCAAGCAAGGAAGAGAATGAGAGTCCAGTCCCGATTAATAAGCCAATAAATAAATAGTTGAAAATAAAGAGAATTGAAGTGTAACTCAAGCATAAGAACGAGATTTGGTATAGAAATACTTCTTTGAAAATCGGGCAACTAAAGGTGAATATGAGGAGAATTGAACTCACCCAGAAAAGAACAGGATGCCAGCAGAAGTGGCAGGTTCAAGTCTAGTCTTCACTCTTTCCATTTTCTTACTTCTCTCTAACCCGTCACACTGTAAGCACTCATGCTCCAGTGCACTGGCTAAAGTAGCGAGCATCTCTATTTATAACTGCCTGATGTCTAACTCACGATTCCCAGGAAGAGTGTTTTTTTCCCAGGTGAGTACATCCCTGCCTGCCAGCATGGAATTTCTCCTTGTCTAGGCAATTCTTGCTTTAGGAGGTATTTTCCATTTTATTCCCAAAGTCAGACCTCTGATCTCTCTCTTCCACCCCAGTGTTACAGGAGTTCAGGTATTTACTGCCTCCCCTCAATGGCTGAGCTCCCCACAACTGACAGTTCTAATCTCACAGTCACTCATTGTCCAAGGCACTTAATGAAGGGCTGAACACGCAGCTTCACTGTGCCTCAGTTAAGAAGACAAAGGAAGTACAGGCACAGGACAGCTGGGGCAGGCTGAGCCCTGGGAGGAAGGATATCTGGACCTGGAGAAAGAGTGGAGGCCAGAGAGGATGAAGTCCAGACTCATAGTCAAGTCAGAGAAGCATGAGAAGCAGCTGACTTGTAAGGCAGAGTGACCCATGGCAACACACGCAGGACAAACACTTATCACACCTGGACCATAAAACACATTTCCATGGTGAGATGGAGCTTGGCATGTGAGTAGTCCATCAATTTCAAAATCACTCTGCAGTTAGGAGAAAGTATGCACCATTTTTCCAGATTTTTTTCTAAATCACTTTTTTATGTATTACTTAGCATATGTACTGAAGGCTCACATGTTTTATAATCAAAAATTCACACCTAAAAATTTCAAATCAGGACACTTTTTCCATGACTTCTAGATTTGTTTTTCTAAGCACTGGTCTATTCCTACTAACATTTCTGTTTTTCTCTTGCTTGTTTCATTTAAGTGGGGTTTGATTTTCCCATATTACATTAATGGTGTTAATGGTCTTTAGTTTGTGAAGTTATTGTCATGTCTTCCCTGTGGTATTTTGAGTTGTCTTAATATGTAATTTGCAGGAATGTCTTGAGCACTATGGAATATAGCTGTTTTCCATATTACTATGATTATCCCTGGAGAGATTTTTCATTTCCTCAAACTTTTATCTATTTCATTCAATTGCTTTGTGTTTATGCCATACTCAGAAAGTCCATGAAACTGAATGACCGCATCCATTATAGCAACAATCACAACACACAGAGAGCATCTATGGTTTTTCTCCTAGTACTTGCTTAATTTTACAGTTTATGGAATATTTGAACATGGCTTATCTACTAATGAAGCTTTTCTAATGAGATTTATATGAAATGGGCTTGTTTTTCCCCCAAGTAATTAAGTACTTATGCCTACCTCACTCATATTAAATGATCTATTTTTAGCTACACTTTGGGGAAGAAGACATTATGTTAAATTATTTTATCCTTATTTATTAAAAAAAAGCATTTATACCATTTTAACCACTATACTTTGATAGTCATTTATCTTTTCATTTTTTAATTTTACGATGGATTTAAGTTCATATCAAGTTCGAACAGAAGTGCAGTTGTTCCTGCACCTGCTCCCTACATTCCACATGCACAGCACCACCAGTCAGCACATTCCATGTGGATCTGCATGGATAGCTGCTATCACAGAGGACACCACTGCCTTAGCTGGAATCAACACAGAACACAATCTACAGATCTGGAGAGATTTAAGAGGGCATCTAACTCATCACACGTTCACAGATTTTTGTGGAGCTGAATGTACCCTGTAGCTGGCCTGTTCATCCCTTGCTACCCGTTACCTCTGGTACACAGGGCCCTTCTCAAGGCCTGTATAGTTCTATCTTCTCCACTCTCTTTTACTGATAGGATCATTGGTTTTGTCTCTTACCAATGTGTTCTTAAGTGTTTTGTCAGGGACCAGCCTCAGAAAAAAAGAAAAGAAAGAAAGAAAGAAAGAAAGAAAGAAAGAAAGAAAGAAAGAAAGAAAGAAAGAAAGAAAGAAGAAAAAGAAAAACCTTGCCAGGGTAGGGGCATGGGGATCAGTAATTTAAGTAAAGAATTTGAAGATGCATTTAAAAATAATAAAAGAGTAATACTAAAACCGCCCACGTTTAATTTTTCATATACATTTATACCCCAATACAAAAGGGGAAGAAAGTAATAAAAGACTTCTTTAGACTTCTTTAACATGATACAAAATATAACTCGTATGGTTAATTGCTTTAAAATATCAAGTCATTAGCATTTTGTTCTTTCGGCATTGGATCCACCTTAGACCAAATATCCTGAAAGCAGTCACTCTCCCAGGCAACCTAATATTACAATAGAAGGAGCAGAAGTATGCTTGCATATCCTGACCATCTGTCAGGATGGAATGGATCTACTTCTATGAGCCGTCTTAATGCCAACCACATCCTGAGTCAGGGTGTGTAACTACACTTGTCAACAATTTTGAGCAATCTCCAAACTCTCTGACCCATCACATAAGGTGGAAATAGGCTCACAGTTTTGGGGCCTCCCCAGAGCTTATCATGCCTTTTAAAGACTTGATACTTCCTACTAGTAGTACTGAATAATTATCATTGTATAAATGTATTCCTGTATATTTTTCTATCTCAGTTGCTTACCTGTCCTGGAAATTATCAGTGATGGTGGTTTAATTTCTGTATACATTTTTGTGTGTACATAGGTTTTAAATTAAAGCACAAGTTTCAAAGGTCATAATTAGTGTTATCTTTTCCCATAAAAATCTGGGCTAGGTTTAATGTTCACATATTTAAACAAGAAACTTAATTTTAATCAGTTCAATCTTACAATTGATAAGTATATGTTTCTTATTCTACATGAAAATTTTTCAACAAAGAGAACTTTTGATGTAGAAATTATACGATTTATGAGCAGGTTATAAAATTTATGGGCAGGTTCATTTCTTAGAAAGTTATTTGTAATTATTATATGTTAGAATGAATCTATTTTTATACAGACAGAGGTAGTCTTTTTAGCAACTGTAGGATCACCCGCTATCACCTATGAAATTATGTTCTCAATACACTCATTGACTAATCTTAAACATGTTTTAATTCATTTGAATTCATTGAATAATATTATGCAATGTTGGATGTAGCATAGAAAGATCATTAACTTTAAAAATATACATTCTTCTTGTTCTTTGACTAGCTTTAGCTAGGAGGAATATGACACAAATATAGGAATATTCCATTTTGTTGCATATGTACTAGCTCAAAAAAATACTTAGATTCTGAACCCAGTGATGGGGGTAGCTCTCATAGTCTTTACTCTTTCTCTAATCAAAAAGACTGCAAGCCTGTGGAACCCCAACAATGGCATTTGCCTTTATGCCATGTTAGGCATGTGGAACACTCTAATTAGTCAGTAGATCTTAAAACACCTGCCTGGTGTTTCAGATGTGTCTTACAGACGAGAGCATTCTAGAAACAAAGAGTCTAAATCTAGCTTGAAAATTCTCAAACTATACAATGGGAGCCTCTCAGAAGACATTTGCTTTCATTGTACTGTTGGGCTGTCCTTTAGCAGAACAAAAAACAAAACAAAACAACAACCAAAAAAAAAACAAAACAAACAAACAAAACACCAGTGCCTCGTGATTCAGTACAAAGCCAATCCTCACTACTTAGTCTATTTTTGATGAGTACCGACCTCCAATGTCTATTTAATTTACCATTTCAGAGGAACATTTGATGTACTGTTCTCAAAGTCATCAATAACTCCTTTCGAAGTAAAGAAGAACAATGGGCATGCATTATGAAGACTCTTTCCATGTCTATATGTGTGACATCATTTATGTTTTTAATCACAATCCTTATATTTTAGATGTAATTATTACATCCTTGGAATTGATGAAGTTTGGGAAATCACTACCTCATTCCAGGTATACACTAATTCATACCCTAGAGTTGTACCCTGTCTAACAGATGTGAAAATCATACTACATGCACTAAGCAGAGAAATACCTCCCTGTGGGGCTGAGGATAAAAGGGAGAACAAGACAAATTTCTCACATCAGTAAGTGGCATGTCTACAAGCATGTTTCACTTTGATATTGATATAAATAAATAAAAAGTATGGCCTGCAGGATGTATTAAGAACAAAGGAAAAGGGGGAGATAAGAATCTTATTGCACAAGTCACAGCACCCTGGAAGGAAGAGCTTTGACACACTGAGTAGAAGCATCAACATAGGAATAACTGAAAATGCCTGTTTAGATCAATACATAGTTTGGGAACACTAAGTTCTACAAATAGTCTTAAAGAAGAAGACAGAACAGTATAATTACAGTGATTTTTCTGAGGAATATGTTTTTGGCAGAAAGTAGGCATTTTAAATTTTCAGTTGGGCTTATCTAAGTTAAGCAGCATGGGGAATCAGAGGTGGGAATACAAACCATTTCTGTTTGCTTTATTCCAGCATGGTTTTAAATTTAATATAATTATCAATAAATAAGTTGCTATGGTTTACTTATCTAGAGAGTACATCTTTTTGTCATTGGAATGAATGTTTTTTTTCTTGTCATTTTTAAAATTACTTTCCTCATTTAATAAAAGTCCACAAATGCCTTAGCAAATCCTGTCAAGTCTACCTCCAAAATTCTCTACTCAGATTGGATGAGGAGGAATGGGGAAGCATTGATTATTGGACCTCAAGTTACAGCTGTGCACAAGGAAGAATTCCTGGATTCTAAATGGCACAGTCAGTAACTACAGTAACCTAGATTTGTATTCAAACAGCTAGGAGAAAGTTTTTGTCATAAATGATAATAACTGAGCAAATATGTATGACCTGATTTTAAACATTGCAAGATGAATACATGCAGCCAAGCTTTAGGGTACTTCGTTTTTTGCATACAATTTTATAAGTTAACATTACAGTTAATATCAATTTAAAACCACCATTCTCTCCAGGTATCCACGCAGCTGCTTTCCTTGGGATTAGAAAATCTCACATTACACGTTTTCAACTGGTTAACTTTTAGCAATATGAACAACACGCTTCCACATACTACTTTTCAATCTTTCACCTGCTTCTTCATTATAACAGTGTCCAAATAGCACTGTATAGTCTTGTGGGTGCTAACAATTGAAAATGCTTGAAAAACTATAGCAGACAAGGATAGATACAGTTAAGATATCTTAAATAAAAGAAGAAACTTGGAGAATAGATCTCACACACGAGCGCGCACGCACACACACACACACACACACACACACACACACACACACACTGTATTGCCAAACTTGTTTTTTAAAGTCAAAATTGCCAAATGATCATGAAGTGACACTTTTATAACCTTATAACCCCAGGTACATACTCACACATCCTATCTGAGAAGATGAGATTTCCATCCATCCACTTTGAAGAACAGTTAAAGCAAATGGGCTATCAGCATCTTTCACATTGTAACCAGACGGCAAACATCTCAGACACAATATCTCAATGCTGCTTTGTTACACAGTTGTATGTTTAGTTGTGTTTTTACTTCATGACACACTATGATAAAGAACCAACATGAACATTCATTTTATTAAACTTATTGCTTATTAACCAATGTAATAATGGAGATTCAATAAATCCATGCTGAGAAAGATATTGAATTAATTAGTTAGATCGCTATGGAATCTGCTGAGTTTGACATATTTTTCTAGGAAAGCTTCAAAATGAAGTTCATTGCTACATATTTTTCATATTTTTCCATGGGAACAGTTCAGATTGTGAAGGCTTCTTCCCTTAGTCATGGTCAGAAGCAGAAGTATATGAAATAATGGACAAAAGACCAATAAACTGGTTCTTTTTAATCCACATTTTCTTATTACAGAGCTGACGGTACCTTATAGTCTTCAAAGACAATCAACAACTACTCAAAATGTTTCGTGAATTCATTTACCCTCATTAATGCTAAAGTGAAATGGAAGATGACTCAAATGTTGCCATGATATAAGACATAGGACATTCAGAACTATAGCTTGCATGGAAATTCTAATTCTGAAGGAGAGTGGATATTCAGGAAAAGAGCAATCAGCTCTCTTGGTTATTGGGCTCTTAGAAAGATTTCAACAGGCATCCAAACAACACAACAACACACCTTATTCAAAATATTTCATGGTAACTTATCAGGCCAGTTGTCAATGGCTTGATCTCTCCTCTGAGCTTGTTAGCATTGAGTATAACCAAAGAGAACTACACGGCATTTTACAAAGCAATGAAATATTCTATAGATTCTCTTTGAGTATCTCATTTCCTCCCTTATTGAGCTGTTTCATAAGCCATTCTTTTAGAGAGTAAGGGGGAAATATATAATAAGATTTGCTAGATAATCTTGGCTTTAATGTTGATGTTGGCCCTTAAAATCAAGCTTCTTCAACTATTAAGTCTGTTCAGGATCAATCTTATGTTCCATCATGGCGTTATGTTTCCTTATAGCACATGTAGGCAAAGTGTGTCAGTTTTTAGCTGCATTCTATAACCTTTTCTTTTATCCCCTCTTCCATTTTAGTTTCTGTTAGGGTTTGGGTTTTCTTTGAGCCAGACTCCCATTATATTCTCTCGTTGATCTGGTACTTGCTATGCTACCCAGACTGGCTTCAGGCTTGCTTTCATCCCCTTGCAGTAGCCTCCCTAGTGTTTGGATTATTGATGTGGGCTACAGTAACTAATTTGTACTTGAATAATCTGGACTACTTAAACAGCAAACACAGACTCTTCAAGAGATGCTGCTGCCCAATTTCATTCAGCTGATAATTCAGTGTCCATGGCCAAAGGCTGTAACGATTGTGCTCACTGCTCCATTCAAGAGCACAGAACCTTGTTTAATATAGATCAGGTAAAAGACGAGAGCTGAGTGTTTGCATGAAGTAAATAAAGTCTTAATAAAGGAGAAAGGAGTGAAATATACTTCACCTGCACCCTCCCTGGCCTGTGGATGCTATGTGGTAAAAGAGTAAAGGAGGCTTTAAGAAATGGCCAAAGAAAATGGGATCATGAGGATAGATTGTCTGCCTTAAGTCAAATTGAAACTATGATGGCATGTAATTTGAGCATAGAGAGAAATATCGCATCTCTGTTTATGCTTAGACTCTTTAGGATTTGGAAGCCACATATTATAGCAACAAAGCAGATCGTATAAAAGAAAACGCCATGATGGAAATAATGTCTGACAAAGTAGAATGACTTCTCACTTTCCCGTTGTCTGAAATTTCCCCAACATAAAGAGAGCCCTGAAAAAATGATTAAAACTGAGAATGTATGCGCACTTTAAATACTTTGGAATATGATTTCCACTCATGGTGACGGCATAGGAATCCCTTCTAAACTTCCAACTGCCCATCCTCGTAAACCTAGGAAAGAGACAACATATTCACACAGAGCTGTGTATGTGGAATATTCTCCCTGCCAACATTCACAGCATGCCGCCTCTGAATAAAACAACAAGTTGATTTCTAAAATGTAAAAGTTAAGGTAAACAAGCTAGCGAGGCCAGAACAGTTTCATGAGGAAAAGATCACAGCACATGTGTCACCAGATTTGGGATCATGGAGCTGATGCAATTGCAACCATGCTTTTATTACACAAAACAGGCATGCAGACTGATGCAAAAGACATGGAACCTTACATACACAGTTTTTTAAAAGGTTTGTGGTAAGGTAATTAGAGAAAAACAATACTTCCAGTAAATGCTTGGGAACTTGAAGTTCAACCAGAATAAAGAATGACTCTTCCTCGTAAACCATTAAAGATGAACTCAGTGTAGATCTATAGTTAAATGTAGGTGCTAAAAATGAACAACCAAGATAAAATGGAAAGGGTTTTGTGGCATTAGGTAAGGCAGATTTCTGTTGTGAACAAAACAAAAACAGTATTATTTATATAATAAAAAATAGACTTCATTCAAATAAAAATTAATTTTCTTATAAGGTAGAGTTTTAAAACACAGTAACTGACTAAGAAAAATACTGTCTAAGGAGACAGATCTATATGTAAATATTTAAAGACATCTTAAAATTAACACACTGATAAGCATCACAAGGTAGTTGTAGAAAGGTATTTGTCAGCATATCACAGAAGAATGGACAATATACAATGGATTAATATTAATTAAAATGAAGAGTCAGCGCTCAGTACCAGCATGGGTATTGTCCTGAAGCCATTACCAGATGTGATTGTCAATTTGTCTATGTCTGGAATTAACTCAAACACAAATGGCTGGGTACACCTGTAAGGGATTTTTTTCTAATTAAGTCATTTTAGGTGGGCAACCTCTCTTCTAAGCTGGATCTTTGAGGTGGGAAGATCCATCTTTAACCCACATCTTCTGAGGTGGAAGATCCACCTTTAATCTTGACCACACTTCTCTGCTGCAATCTATATAAAGGACATGCAAGTAGAAAGCGATCTTCTCTTGTCCGTGTGTGTGTGTGTGTGTGTGTGTGTGTGTGTCTGTCTGTCTGTCTGTCTGTCTGTCTCTGTGTTTACCTGCCCCACCCCTTTTCTTGCTCTGGTTAGATAGTTCATCCCTTGTCTGACATTAGAGTCAACTTTCCAGCATATACCAAACACCAGCTGAGACACCCAGACTCACTCAGCATCATAGAATGAACAATAACTGAATTCTTTGACCTTCTGTTGGTGTGACTAGCTGGACAATAGCCTATAAGCCATTCTAATCCCCCCCCAGGGAAAGACAAATACACAGACAGATAGATATACAGACACAGATAGACAGACAGAAAGACAAACAGATGATATAGATAGACATAAATATTATTCTATAAGATCCATTTTTCTAAAGAACCCTGACAAATACACTTGAGATCAGTGAATGCAGAGCAAATAAAACCTATATGTTGTTTATAGGAATCCGTATAACACATTTTTTTTAAAACATTTAGCAGTCCCTCAAAATATTAAATACAATTTTCCACATGACCAGCATTCACTGCATGGAGAGCTCTTTGCTCAAAGGAACTCACAGCATATATATATAGAAAATTATATTCAAAGCAATATTTTTCATATAGGCTTAAAGTGGAAATAACCCAAGCATGCCTTAAGTAGTGAATTGGAACGACTTTGAACTCTTGCTTCTCAATCGACTTCCCACACTCAGTAACTCAAAGAAACAAATTATTAAACCACAGCATAAAGTGATACAAAGTGAAAAATAAAATCAAATACCTAAGACTCTATATGATGGCAGATATAAAACATCAGAGAAAAGATGCAGTCGTTATTTCATCATGTGTCTAGCAAAAATAAAAGCACGTAACGTACTTTAAAACTTCATCTTTGGAGCCACGATGATGAGTACACAAAAGGCAGGGAGAAGCCATGTGAGAGATTAGCATGCCTAGACTTGGTGCAATAAAGGAGAAGATAGGAGGAATAATGCAAGAATGGGAGCCACATATCCATCTGTTTGGTGCTACTTCTGCCTTCTTAAGCACAGGAATTAAGACCAAGCCTTGGACCTGAAACTCAATTCTTGATCCACCATGATGAAATGTACTGAGAGAGGCCAGGGAGCCCATACCAGGCTCATGTCACAGACTGAATGTTGCAGGTACCTTTCACCAGACACCTGGCTTTATCACCATTCCCTCAGGCCAAGGATGCACAGGGGCAGCAGGGTTCTATTAACTGGATGCAAAAAGACAAATCTTCCCTCTAGAAATAGCTCAACACCATGTGTAGAACACTACCCAGGCCCTAGCAGGAGCATCAGATGCTTCGTTCCATCCATTTCCCCCCGAGCAAAGGACAGATGTAGGCATTTATTTCCACGGAGTGTTTAGGAAAATGGAAGACCTTTGCTTTGGGGAAATCTATGAGACCTCACCTTAATTAAGACTTCAGTGGGTAATACCTATGCTGTCAGGTGTCAGAGAGTGTCATGAAGACTCTGACAGAAGGAGATGGGAAAAGATACCTCAGTGTGTTCTGGCACTATCCAAAATCTTGCCTATGTGTCAGGAAAACAGCAAGCAGCCTAACACAAACCCAGGACATTGTATAGAAGCTCTTCAAAATTAAGGCAATTTAAACAAAGAGAGACAATCACAGAGTGAAAGGGACTCCGGAGGTGTGACAACTGCATGTTATTTTGTACTCTGAGTCAGTTCCTACACTGGGGAGGGATATATTGGTGTAGCTGGAAGAAAGTCTGAGGTTAAATTATTATTATAGACCCATGCCGGGGCTTTCTTTAGTTGTGAGGCACTCTTCAATTGTGTCAGATGTTAATGGTGAAGGCTGGGTAAGGTATATGTAAACCTATTATACTATCTGTGAAATATTAACATAAATCTAATTAAATGTGAGAACAAGACGATCCCATCTCATTACTTAGCAAGTAGGAAACATTTATCCAGAGAAGACAGTTGACTTCCTTCAAAGAGTGGTACTCAGTACTCACATGGTGATGAGGGAAAGGATCACTGTTGGTTGTTTTTGTTTTCAAAATTAAACACATATTAATTCTAGGATTTTTTGATAGCTTTTGTTTGTCTTTTATTATTATTTTTTTACTTATTTTACATACCAACCACAGTTTCCCCTCCCCCCTTCCCCTGTCTCCATCCTCCCATCCCTTCTACTCCTACCCAATCCACTCCTCCTGTCTCCATTTAAAAAGGGGCAGGACTCCCATGGGAGTCAACAAAACAAGTTGAAGCAGGACTAAGCTCCTCCCCCTGCGTCAAAGTTGGGCAAGGCTACCCAGCATAGGGAATGGGTTCCCACAAGTCATGTTCAAGCACCAGAAACAGAGGACACTAATTTTGATAGTGGTTTTCAAGTGAACAAACTAAAAGTAAATCCAGTTCAGTCATGTAATTACAAAAGATGTTCTGACTTCAGCTTTTTACAGAACACAAGTCAAACTCACTCACCCTAAATACAGGAGTCATTTTTGTACTGGGTCACAGGGAAGGGCCTCAGTAAATTAAACTTTTAATAAATGGGTGAAGAAAGAAGACAGTGATGGTAAAATAAATATAAAAAACATTGTATATGATTAATCTACCAATTAAAATATATAATGATAAAAATTAGTGTTTAATATTTGTGCATCTCATATAATAAACTGTTTGCTCACTAAAACTTACTTGCAAGTTCAAAATTCATACTTCTGTTACCCCAAAGTCAAACACAGTTTTGATAGCACAGTAGAAAAAAAATGCAGTTGGCTATAAACAGGAAGAACCCTTCCACAGGTCAAAAAGTCACACTGACTTCATTGTTCTGACTGGTAACCAGTGTCTGTTTCCTGGTATAGTGGGCCTCAAGCATGATCTAGAAATCTACCTGGGTCTCTATGAATCAACAACAAATAATTAAGGAAGGACTTATGAAGAAGCACAGGGCAAGCAAGGTTGTATAAGGAAGGGTTGAAGGATATATCATGACCAACACTCTCTCAGAATACAGTCCATTTTTTGTCCCTCCTACTATGTGCAGTAGCTAGGATTGATGAAATATCATCCCCTGTGACTCCAGAAAGCATAACCACAAAAGGAGAAAAATCTGTTTCAAGATTTGAAAGTCTACGCTCTGAGTTGCAAGTAGCAACACTCTTTGTTTTCAGTCTGGTATTTATATAATCATATGCATATGTTTGCTTAACTTTGAGTTAAAATTACAAGACACATTCATGATAACTTCATAGAGAATGGTTCATTCAGTAGGCATTCGCTTCCCAAACAAAGCATATTCCAAAACCATTTATAGTTTCATCAAGCCCTTGGCTAGAACACAGAAGTGAGCGTGATGGATGCTTGCATCCACAGGGCCCTAAACATTATACATTATAGACAGAGCTTTTCTTCTTTTCATATAAGATTTCTCCCAGTGAAAGATTACTTTAAAAGTCTACACAGAGTATGTGCCTACAAATCAACATGGTGGTCTCTATTTCAGCTATTAAATGATTCATATCCTATATGTAAGGACAATTATCTTCTACATGTCAACCAGTTCTCTGGACATTTATGGGTCCTCATTGTCACCTCAGGGAGAGGGCATTGGGATGTATTCCATAGCTTTTTCCCATATCAAATGGACCTCATTCCCACTTCAGAAATACAATTCCAAAGACACCTAAGTGGCGCAGTAGAAGACATGTTCAACTTCATCTGCATTCAGGGACTCTCTTTTTTGTTATTCATTATAATACTAGAAACCCTAGCATTCTCAATAGTTAAGTACACAACTTTGTTCCAGCCCAACCACAGATACAGTCACTGAGATAGCCCTGCTATATATATACAATATTTGGAGACAGACCAGCCAAACAACACTGAGATAGCCCACCTCAAGGTTTACAGCATTGAGACAGGCCAGCCTCAGTACATGACACTAAAGGGTCCATTCATAATATAGATTCATACTTTCTAATTAAAAGAGATGAATTTGCCAAATATAATTTATTTCTACAGATAAGTATTTGTTTTTCACAACACAACTGGTGCATGCATGTGAGCTTGCTGCATGGTAGGCCTCCAGTTAAAGTGTGCCTGGAGGGATGGCTCAGGGGTTAAATGTATGCAGTGCTCCTGTAGATGATCTGTGTCCAGTTCCCAGCCTCCTTATTCTGCACTCACATCACCTGAAGCTCCATGGGGATCTGACTCCCTATTCTGGACTCCAAGAGCACAAACTCATATGCATTAAGAAATTATGAACAAAAGTATTGTCCTAAAATGATATAAGAAATACAGAAATAATATTTAAAGAAAGGATATAAAAAGTCCCACTGTAATCATCATCAAAAAAATGTAGAGTTCTAGGAGATTGGAATCTTAGCCATGGCAGTGTTTGTCAGAGATATTAGTGTTAATGTAGCCCAATCAGACTGAGTCCTACTTAATTATGGAATCATCATTTTACACCTACTCAAGGCAGCAGAAATCTGTGTTCAAAGCAATGAGCAGAAATACATAATGAGGAACTGAAATGAGAAAGATAAGACTAACAGACCCACTGGAGCACTTTGCCTGCTATTACCTTTGTTGTCATTTAAAAGAAAAATATAATCACTGGTTCAGATGCTTTTACAAACTTACTTTTAAGGTAATTCAATGCTTTAATAATCTTTCAACATTCTCAAAACCCGCCATCAGAATGGCAACTATGGGAAGGTATTTCTAACAGCGATAAATTCAGCAGACAAAGAGGAGGTCCATCCCAACCCTGAACCAACCCTGAGAGAGTCTCTGCCTCAGTGCACCATATATATCTGTTAAAAGCCTTTGAGAGGGAGTAAATATGGAGTCCTGTAAGGTAATATGTATATTTGTTCTTAAGCTTTATGCGCAGTGCTAAATCTCCTTCCCATTGAGACTATGAATAATTCTGCTGGGAAACTCCTCTGAGAAGGCCCTTTGAGCATCTTGGGTGGAAAGCATTTCCATATGCATCCTTATCAGACAGAGGAGTGGCTAACCGGGAGTCTTTCTTTGCCTTCCTCTTCCCTTTGTCATTTTTGGATAAAAGGAAGATTTTACTCATCTTTTTATTTTTAGAAGAGGGTCTAAATAATGTAAAACTCAGAGTTAGATGATGTTCTATCAGATATGCTTGCTTCTCATCTTAGAAACAGGCCAAAAGGAAGTTTTCCCCATTTTGCCCTCCAGTCTTCTTTCTAGAGTAGAACGCGGCAGCATCAGTTCGGTCACATCCTCTCGACTCTACAAGCATGCCTGTCATGTTTGTTTATAATTTGTGAGTTATAGGTGACTCCAGAGAAAAGAGATGATGTTTGTCTGATTTTAGACTCTAACTTTAGAGAGCTGGTTTCTGTTTTATTTCACTTAATTCTTTTTCTTTTTTCTTTTTTCTTTTTGGTTGGGTGTGGTCATTTCTACAAAGCTGGCCTGAAACTCACAATTTAGACAAGGCTGGATTCAAACCTACTATTCTCCTGTCTCACCCAATGATTGAGATCACAGGTATATAATGGCCAGACTGGTGTGAAAACACAGGTGTTCATTGGCTGAGCTAAGGGTTCAACATCCTAGTCCATCGATAGAAAAAACACAGTCATTCAATAAACCAAATGTCCAAAGCTTTCATAGTCAACAATTCCTGTGCCAGAAGAAAAATCTCCAAATATATAGATTTACATGTGTGAAAAAAAAAACATATCTACACAGAACCCCTGAGGGTTTCATTCACTTATACAATCAACCATGGTATCCTGTCATTGTGCTTCTTTCTTATGCATGTGATGTGTGTGCATACATACATGTATGTTGTGTGTGTGTGTGTGTGTGTGTGTGTGTGTGTGTGTGTGTAGGCCAGAGTCCATCTCAAGTTTTCCCAGGCATTCCCCTGGTTTTTAAGAGCAGAGCTCAGGGGATTGACTAGGCTGGCTGGGCAGTGAGCCTAGGATCTACCTTTGTCCGTCCTCCCTACTCCTTGTGCACAGCGGTGAGATTACAGCTTGTGCTTCCACAACTGGACAGTTTTTCCATACGTTCTTGGCTGGAACCTAGGACTTAATGATAGAAGGCTTTTACTGAAGGAGTTATGTTTTTCCAGATTCGCTCTGACCCTTTACCACATCAAAGGATTAACTGCTAAATTAGAGGTTTGCACTTGCTCCAAAACTCTAATCCACGAGATAGATCAAGATGTAGAGATTTGTAACTTCTTAACATTGCTTAATTTCAAATTATAATGGACACATGGATTTTATCTTTGTAATCACAACTGTGCTAATAATAGCGGCCCAAAGAGGAACAAACACACACCCACACATCCATACACACCCTTAAATAATGATTTTTTAATATCTGTTTAATATTTTTTTCATTGGAACAAAAGGAAGAAACGAGAAATAGGCTGATCTGTGCACCTGTTTTAAACTGAATATTTCTTACACTTGCAAAATAATTTTGTTATAATGAATCCAGAAGCAGTAAAAGTCCCTTGACAGCTGTGTACTTTCCCTCTTCTGAAAAAGTCAGAGGCCAACTGTGTCTTGAGGGCTTCTCCTTGTTGAGTGTGAGAAACTGAACAAAAAGAGCCGTGTTTTATGCGATAAACAATGGAGTTGGCACAGGAAGACACCCGCACTCCAGTGGGGAAATTACCTTTGTGAAAAAAAACAGGACATCAGGCACCTTAGCACATCAGACGCTTTTTCACAAGTGCCAAATTCAGATTTCCTTTGCAAGTTGAATATAAAATGCTCATGGTCAGGAAAATGATCCTGTTAAAAGATTCCTCACAAGGTTCACCAGACTCTAGAGCATCTTCCCACTCTGGTGCTCTGCTTCTGAAATCTCTAGTGCTTGTATTGAATCACAGAGCAAGCAAAAAGGTAGCTTTCCCCTCTAGTTTTAAAAATGTTGCAATGTTTCAGGAACTTGAGTAAGAGAACTGGTAGTGTTTTGTTGGTTTTCTTCTTTGCAAGTCTCAGGGATGATCCCCATTGCCTTGCTTCATCTACACAAGCAATCTACCTCTGAGTGACATTGTCTGCCCTAAAGGTAATTGTTTGAAGTTGGACAAAGAGGGAGATGGCTCAGTAGGTAGGAGCAAGGGCTGCAGAGGCATGAGGACAGAACACACACACACAGAGAGAGAGAGAGAGAGAGAGAGAGAGAGAGAGAGAGAGAGAGAGAGAGAGCTAAGCTCAGACAGGAGCATGACCGAGGTCACTGGCAGATCAGTCCAGTCCAGGTTTCGGTTCAGTGGGAGACCCAGAGAGTAAGGCCGAGAGTTATAGAGGCAGACACTCAACATCCCCCACACATGTGCACACACACTATTACATACAGACCTCCACCTATGTAAGTCTAATGAAGAGAGTCTTCTTACAAACAGTGCAAAGAGGATGCATCCCAAATAGAAAACAGATCAGCTCAGACGTCAAAGGTATAGAGGCTCAAAATTAAAATAAAGCAAAAGATTGTTAGCCATTTGAGATTGTTTTCTCTGCTCAAAGCATATTTTTAAATATGACTTTTAACTGTGGTAAATTATGAATGAAATCAACAGAAAAATAAGTGCCATAGGAAGACATCTTTCCCATGAACTGCAGTATTGGATCCCAGGCAGAAGGGGCTCAACTACATGAAAACAGAAAGAAAAAAAAAAAGTAAGCAATTTGTGTTCTCCCTGTTCATGGTGTTTTATCCCGAGGCAATTTACAATGATACAAATACAATGAGAGGGAAACATAAATAAATGAAAGGTTTTGTCACATCAAGGAGAGAGAGACCAGAGCTCAGGGACACTAAGGAAAATGAACTATAGAGAGGACCTCGCTAAGAACTGCCCACGGGTCTACAACCGGATGTGCACATGGAGCAACTGAGTGAGATAGATATGCAGCGACGATTTGTAAAGAAAAGGAAGCTTCCTGTATGCTGAGTGGTGAAGTCACTCCCAGGTCTGACAGGCTGCTGAGAAGCATCATCACTTAGTCAGATGGTTTCCCTGACAACCGCAGACCACAAAAGGGGACACGCTGGTGATGAGACCATTTGTCTTTAGAATAAGGGCTATTTTGGACTCTCCATGAGAATGTTAAGAATTTATTACCATCGTCAGCTTTAAATTTACACTTGATACCATCTAAAACCTCCTGAAAAAATGAGGCATAATGAGAGATTATCTAAGAACAGGTTGGGCTGCCGGTCTGTGTCTATAATTTCCTGGATTATGTTAATTGAAGTTAGGAGACCCAGTTCACAGAGACAGGGTCCTGGTCTGCACGAAAATGGAGAAGGTGGGCTGACTAAAGAGTGCATGCATTCATTCTCTGTCAGTTCTTGAAGGTGACTAGATGCTTCAAGTTCCTCCCTTGAAGATGCACTCTTTCTTCCCTAAATTATACTTCTCAGGGTGCTTCATCATCACACCAAGAAGAAGTGCAACCAGGCCAAACACACAGCAGAAAAGCACTTAGATTGTGTAGCATCATCCAAGGAGGCATCCTCAGGAGAGAGACAAAATATTTAAAAATATTTGGAAGCTGAGAAGTTATTCAAATTTCACAGAAGATATAAAATGATGGATATAAAAATATTAATGAAGCCGAGCGGTGGTGGCGCACACCTTTAATCCCAGCACTCGGGAGGCAGAGGCAGGTGGATCTCTGTGAGTTCGAGACCAGCCTGGTCTACAGAGCTAGTTCCAGGACAGGCTCCAAAGCCACAGAGAAACCCTGTCTCAAAAAATCAAAAAAAAAATATTAATGAAAGTCAGAGCATAGAAAAATAGAAACGAAATCCACATAAAAATGTGACATAATAAAATTCCCATATTCTAGAACAGGAAAGAGACAATGAAAGTCTCAGAATACACATACTGTTGGTGAGATGTCTAGAAAGGCGAGGTAAGCAGAATTGACCACGTTTTCAACTATTAGACCAGTGGAACTATAGTTTTAAATCAGGTAGGATCTTTGGAAGATTCCTAAAAATGGACAACACCCTGAAAATCATCTCTTCAAAAAAAGTTACTGAATTCCAGAAAGACCAATGAGAGTTCTGTGCTTCTGAGTCAATCATACTCCTCATCAAGGCTCTTTCAGTAGGATGGGAATCTATCTAGGCACATGTGGGCAAGAAGACAGATCCTGTCTAGTAGAATTCATGTCTTATCGAGTGCGTGGGGGGGGGATCTACAGTGTTTAGGATGGAGGGTTTTTATATCTTTATTTTTCTGAACTGTTTAAATGTGAACTAACAAGTCCTTCTCTACTAATTGGCCCAAAAGAGTCACAAACACGCACCACACATTACCCATGACGATGCCTAGCAACATTATTTACTGCAAACAGTGGGTATTATAAACCCTGTCTCCACCAATTGATGGTTCGCGTTATAATGAGGAAATGGATGACTCAACCTTACTGAATTTACTCAATTACAGATGTGCACAACAACATGCTTGAATAAAATGCATTAAAACAAGAGGGAGAGGCCAGTTAAATAAAGCCAACCTGTAAACCTCCATTTATTATGAATAATCTGAAATAGATTGAACTATAAATTACTCAGCAAGGATCATTAAAAGAAGGATTTACGTTTTAAGAGTCCATCTGGAAAGTTTACAGTTGAGTGTACCTCCCTTCCCCCACCCTACCTGAGACCTGAGTTCTTGTTTGACAAACCTGCAGGAGCAGGAAGATCATGAGCTACACAGAGTGACTCCTTCAAAACTCTGTCAAATTCAAAATGTACAAGATCAGTTGATGATTTCTGAAGTCTTTGATTTAAATTCTCTTTTATCTATTGGTAAGTATAAATCTATTGGGTTTAGCCTGTATCTACGAAGTGCAGCTTCGTTAGTGTTTAAGCCTCTGAAGAGAATGGTTCCTAAGATTTCATGAACCTTTTTCAAATATAAAAAGTCTGAAGATTTATGTCCGGACATAAATCTCAAGGTCCAAATCAGGAGCAGAAGGAGAGAGAGCACGAGCAAAGAACTCAGGACCGCAAGGGGTGCACCCACACACTGAGACAATGGAGATGTTCTATTGGGAACTCACCAAGGCCAGCTGACCAGGGTCTGAAAAAGCCTGGGATAAAACCGGACTCTCTGAACATAGTGGACAGTGAGGACTACTGAGAACTCAAGAACAATGGCAATGGGTTTCTGATCCTACTGCACATACTGGCTTTGTGGGAGCCTAGGCAGTTTGGATGCTCAACTTACTAGACCTGGATGGAGGTGGGGGTTCCTTGGACTTCCCACAGGGCAGGGAACCCTGATTGCTCTTCGGGCTGGGGGGGAGGGACTTAATTGGGGAAGGGGGAGGGAAATGGGAGGCGGTGGCGGGGAAGAGATAGAAATCTTTAATAAATAAATAAATAAATTTAAAAAAAAGAAAAAAAAGTCTGAAGAAATGCAAGATAGAATTTTCCACCAAAGTGTTTCTGGCAAAACCCGGGTCATGGGAATGGCTGTATTAAAGTCAAGGATACAGGTAAGGTAAGTATCCTCCTGAGTTGTTGACTCATGGGGAATTTTCAGCTGATGAGAATTTACAAAGAAGAGCCAGGGGCTACTAACCAGCTTCTTTATACTGAGTGACTTTGGATGATCTAGACCAGTGTGTTTTTTAAGCAGCATTAGACCTTTGTCAGCAAAAGAGAATAAGGTCACCCTCAATTTGATATGCATTCCTATTATTCCTATCAAAAAGCAGAATAAAACATGCACAAAAGATCAAGCGACTTAGTTTTTCTTCAAGACTTGCTAAAAGAAAAATGTTAAGCCTGTGCTGTTACTGAAGTGACAAATGAATTTTGGTTATTAGGGTCTTGGGTGGAGTCACTGTTGAATATTGTATGATATTCTATATCTAAAATTGAACTGGATTATGGTATTATACTACAAAATATGTGATATTTGTACCTAACCCATCACATAAGACAAGGTCATAGAACACATAATTCTTTTGACAAATACATCAGTTACTCTAAACTGGAATATGACTGCAAGAATGGTCATAAAGGCAATCATCAAGGATGACTATGGCCAAGGTAATCAACATTTTTAAGAAAAAAATAATTTTAAAGCGGTAAAATTATGATAGAGCACTTGAAAGGATATAGTCACACTTACAATGTTTTAACTTTTTTCTACTTGTCCTTTAGAAGTTAACAACAGAAGATCAAAATCAGATATACTGAAACAGTTTCATGAGGGAGACTATTAGTTCAGCTTTGAGATCTAAACTGAATGACAGGATGATTTTTCTACGGGAGGTGGACTACAGGGATCCTTGGCAAATAAGCATTTTATATAAACAACTTCTTTTTTTGTTTTGTTATGTTTTTTTTGTTTTTTTTTTTTTTAGACATGGTTTCTCTATGTATCTCTGGCTGTCCTGGAACTCACTTTGTATGCCAGGCTGGCCTCAAATTCACAGATATCTGACAACCTCTGCCTCCCTGAGTAGTGAGATTAAAGGCAGACACCACCACACAAACAACTTCTTAAAGAATCAAGGAGATCCTGAGCATGAAGCTTCTATGCGCTCATGCGACGAAGCCTGTCTTCAGAATCTCAAAAGCAGAGATGCTCATGGAGTACAGTCGGCATGGGGACCAGGCCCCATGGTGAAGTTGACACTGCAGGTGCGCATTGATCTCATCTTAAACACAGGAGGCTCTGATCTCCCTCCTGAGACAATGCAGAAGTGCTGTCCTGCTCCCTCACTGCTCTGGCATTTATGGGTGACATCTCTGAGTCATCAAGTAAGAGGCAAAATCCTTGAGTACATAAACTCAGCTTTCAATATCTGTAGTTACTTCCCTGCCATGATAATCATTAAATACATTTGCCAAAGAACACTCACATAAATGCCTCACATATTATACCTCACATATTATACCTAGTATAATAACCTCTAGTTCCATCTATTTTCCTGTGACCGACAGCTCATTGTTTTGGGTTGAAGTCTCCAAAGAAACATGCTAAAATTAGATCTAGTAGGATCTTATTTGAATATGATCTTTATTCATACAATTAAATTATTATGATCCAGTTAACTTTGGAGCTGCAGCAAATATAACTTCACATAAGGACAGAGGACAAACATGTAACCCCAGAGGCAATGATTAAAGATGCATACAAGTTGAAGAACACTCTGGATTGACAAGGAAGTCAAAGAAAGACCTGTATCTACAGGATCCAAAGCAGTACAATTCTGCAGACTCTATGCTGATAAGCTGTAGCCACAGAATTCTACAGAATTCAATTCTAGGTTTCAACTGGACACCATGATTCCTGTAGTTGGTGTCGCTCCCTCTATGACAACACCAAGAACTGTTTAGCTTTCTACTTAACAAGTCATGGGACTTGAGAGAGACTCCCATGACATGTGAACAAGCTATTTTGATCACATGTTATTGATTTACAGATACCTTTGGAACATTAATTTCATTATCAAATCAATATATGAAATGTTTTACATAAATTTAGTATTTAAAATATTTGCTTTAATAACTTGGGATGTGCAAATGTCTAAATAAGAAGGTTTAATCATAGGAAATGTAGTAAGCCTATTGACTCCTAATTTATACATGCATGACAATAGTTGAAGGGATTTTCTTAATTATGAACAGGTAAAGACATTAAAATTTAAATTCTTTGATGCATTTTAAAAATAATACAGCTACTCTGAGACTAAGTTATTGCCACAATGTGTAAATCTGAATTACACAATCCTACCTTTTAAGTTGGAGTATTTTATTAATTCTTAGGTTTGGAAACAGAGTGATTAATTATGACATTTTCATGCATCTACATCAGTGCAATTGGCTCCTACTTGTCTCCCTCCCCACCGCCCTCCACTACATCCCTAACACTCCCCTTGCTGTCCCTTTCTCTCCATTACCAACCTCCAACTTCTCCATTCATATCACTGATTGTGCAATCTTCTCTTGTTCCTCATTGCCCCTTCTTTGACAGGTGTCTCCTCCACTGCATGGGTGCCTTTTGACAAACGCACACAATTTAAATCTAGTTATTATATATTGAGTCTGACTTATTTTACCTAGTATAATAACCTCTAGTTCCATCTATTTTCCTGAAAAGTTAATGATTACTAGTCTTTATTGATATATTACATATACATGTATAGTATGCACATATATTTGTGTATATCAGTTTCTTTATCCATCCAACAGCTGTTGAATATACAGATTGGCTTCATTTCTAAGTGATGTGAGTAGAAAAACTGACTACAGTTGAGAAAATTTCTCTGAAGCCTCGTAGCTTAGAATAATCTCAATAATCCTACAGAACTAATATAACCTACTTAGTAAATAACCTGATCAGTTAAGATGACCATTGTGAGGAATTATGATTTCATTGCTACAAAAATGATTAAGTATTTTTACTTATTACCGAGAATGCCAGGACACAGTTCAAATTAAGTATATATTCTCATGCTATGGCCAGACCATAAAGTCGAAGCTGTCTTTGGAAAATACTGTTGCTAAGTATCCACATTCTAGAAGGACTCTGATAATTGATAGTTCAAAGAAAGTCAAACAGCATAATAACGTCTTACTTTTCACTTTCAGTTCTCTCTAGTAGTTTTTCTACCACAAGAGGAAGCAGCCCAAGGGCTCTGTGGCAGTGTTGGCTGAAGGAACAGATTCCACGTATATTAGCCGAAATAAAAACTGATGGGATTGGCAGAAGTACACGGAGGATTCATAGAAGTACATAGAGGATTCATAGAAGTACATAGAGGTACATAGAAGTACATAGAGGATTCGTAGACGTAAATAGAGGATTCACAGTTCAGATAGATATTCCAAAGAGAAGTCATGCTGCAGGTGTTTGGTTCAGAATGTGCCAGGGATTCAGTTACAGCTGGGATGCATATACACATGATAACATGGAAGGTCTCGTGTACATGAGCTTGAATTACCTTTCTCATCCATTTCTCTGTATTTGGGTCCAAATTTAAAACATTGAAATTAGGATAGATTAAGCATTGGACTTTCCAAAATTGAGGAGATGCTATTTATTTTAACGTCCAAGTTTCTTTTCGTTTTTTAAGATCTGCCATTTAAGTGATATTATGCCCTTTACCCCATACAGCATAATATAATAATAATCCAGGTAAAGTGGTATATGGTACAGTACAGCAAGAAAAAAGTTATTTTAAAATCATAACCAGCAAAACTATATGTCAAATTATTTTTATAATGAAACATAAAGTCAAGCACATAAAACAAAAAGGGAATCTATAATTCATAACACAATGTATGTGATTTGCTATTATATCCCTGTTCCATGCACACAAGAGAAAAAATAAGAAAATTAGAATATAAGATTATGAAATTTGGCTATGGTGGCATCCACGTGAAATTGTAATATTTGAGAAACTAACTGGGAAAATCTAAAGTTGAAGGCAAGCCTGGTCAACGTGTGAGACGGGGTCTCAAAAAGCCAAAAACAAAATCAGGGCATGGTTAAAGGAATTGTAAAAAACTATCAAAGTATACAGACATCTGGCTTAAATCAATGTGATCAATCTTGAAACATGCCAAAAGCACTCTCCCATCTTTTCAAGACCCAGCAGATTGTATGTAGCATGTCAGACTAGGTTCATACTCAGAGGTGAGATCAGGTCCATGTAAGAGCACAAGTGTTAATGTGTACACAGGAAGCCAGTGGTGACAGATGTCTGTCTGACTGCAAACTGAAAATGAAAACAACCCAGAGAGACATACACAAACCCACAACTAAACACAGCTGTAGGACTCACAGCCTCCTGCTCCAGAGCAATAACTGGGGCATAGCTGAAGAACAGCTCACAATTATAATTGCTAATCATATTCCCCGGCCTACATTTGTTCTAATGTACAATTGAGAGAGAATCCACATGTACGTGCGATTTATGCGACTCCCCGTTAAAGTAATTACAGCAATTGAGAGCCATTCGTACAGATGTTTGGCCTTACAGAACCATTTCAAGATTAACACGGTATGGCATATAATGCCTTTTCTTCCTACATGGTGTCTCCGAATTCTCCACATTCAATTTGATAAGGACTTTGGTAGCGATCTATATTTAATTTTAATCTTGCAGAAAATTGGGTGCTAAGTTAGTAAGCCAGAACGCAGCAACAAAGAGTTATTTATGAGTCTGGAGGAAACCTGTTTCTGCATCACAAATCATAAAGTTATTAGAACTCCCAGCTAGTATAATCTTAGAGACAATCTGATCATTGTGCAGACGAGGAAATAATTTCCTAGGGAGATCAAGAAGAGGGACTGGTGGTTGTACAGCTGAACACAGAAGACTAGATTAGACTGAGCCCCAGTTTGAAAGGGAGAGCCTTCCTCAAGCATCCATCTTCTCCCCCCACACTTAACAGCTGAGGTCGAAGACATTGTCCTACTATGGTCTGCCAGACAGGCATGAAGAGTTTCTGATGAAATCCATTTTAAAGCTCTGAGAGGTATAGTTTTGAAGCACACACATTTATTTCAGTATACCTTTTGTATAGATATACACTATACAAATATACTTAATTTTATTTGTCTTATCTATAGCACATTTTAGTATGTTGTGTTATATTTACTCTTTCCTGTAAAGTATAGCCATTGGTGCTTGTATATTGCTGCCATAACTGTAATATGGATTAGAAAATCTGGAGGGGAAACTTCATTTTTGAAATAGTAAAATCACATGTCAGCCTAGGATGCCACTTCTAAACTAACCTCCAGCTCCTTCCTTGGCATTGGAGCTTCACCAGGGACAATGTTTCACAGTTTATGTTTCAGGTGAATAGATAAAGGTTTTCTTTATTTATGGAGTGAGGATATATAGGTTTAGAGAGCAAGGTAATGGCCATAAAACAAGCAGTTTACTGCTTCTTCCTGTGGGTTTTTTACAACATAATACTTTTATTGATTATTGAGGAATTTTATACAATGCACCCCATCACACTCACTTCCTCTTATGGAATATTAGTTGAAGATGTGTTCCATTCATTTATGCTGTGGAATAGATTTATTTAGTAATGCAAAGTTGTGCTGCATTCCTTTATGTTGCATTTGTTTAACTCTGCAAAGCTGTGTTCCATTGCCTGTCTAAAACACCTGTTTGGTATATTAAAGAGTTGAGCAGTCAATAGCAAGGCAGGAGAGGGATAGGCAGAGCTGACATGCAGAGAGAATAGATAGGAGGGGAAGATTAAAGAGGAGAAGTGAGAAGAACAGACAGAGAGGAGGACACCAGGGGCCAGTCACCCAACCACACTGTCAGCTATGGGATAAGAAGTAAAAACTGGTATATAGACTAGAGAAAGGTAAAAATCCCAGAGGCAAAAGGTAGGTGGGATAATTTAAGGAATGCTGACAAGAAAGTACCAAGCAAAGGCTGGGCTTTCATAAGTAAGAATAAGCCTTGTGTATTTATTTGGAAACTGGGGTGCGACCCCAAAGAGCAAAGAGTTTAGAAAAAACACAAACAAACAAATACAGCTTCTGATTCCTCCTTGGTCCACCCACCCATCCTTGTTTCCTCTCCCCTCCAAAAATAATTACATTAAAACTTCACCAAGTACAATTTGTGTGGTCCATATACTCACTGAAGCATGGTCAAACTCCCAGCGGCCAGCCCTATAAAGAAAAAACTAAATCATGTCCCAACCCTGCCAGAAACCATCAACTGCAAATAGCAACACTTCAGTATCTTTATCACAATTTGTAAGGCCTCTCTTCAATGGCTTCCTATCTAGACTGGTTCTTTTGGTGGGACGGGGGAGGTTATTGCAGAGTCCTTCAAGGTCTCCCATTCTCAACTTTGTGTCTGGAGTCATCTATGCCTCTGCCAACAGAAGCTTTCCCACCCACAACAGCCAGCAGCAGCACTGATTGTGGACTTCCACATCATTTCCTACAGCTTTCTGGACCGTGGACATCAACACAGCCACTAGATGCAGCCCAAAATATGGACCTCAAATATGGCCCCAGTTGGCAGCATGGACCACAGACCTTCTCGTGGCTTCCAGCCATAGAAGAGACTATGGATATCAACACGGCCAACAGCTTCAGCATCATTCATAGATATGGG
Source organism: Microtus ochrogaster (assembly GCF_000317375.1). NCBI lineage: Eukaryota > Metazoa > Chordata > Mammalia > Rodentia > Cricetidae > Microtus > Microtus ochrogaster. The sequence goes on along the minus strand of NC_022028.1, from coordinate 43,887,179 downwards.
CATGGCCTCAGATGGCAGCAGAGATCACAGACATCAGCATTGTCCCCTGTGGCAACCCTGATCATGGATGTCAGCATGATATCTGTTGGTAGCATAGACCATAGACGTCAACATGGCCCCAGGTCTCAGACCTCCCTGTATTCTTTTAAAATGTTTGCAAACTGGGACTGCACAGTAGCCTCTGGGGCTGGTTCAAAAAGTGCAACTTCTCACCCGAAGCCTGAAGATGAGTTCTGAGGAAACCCAGTTTTTAGTATTTATTTATTCTTTTAAGAAATACCTTGCGAGAAGGCAGGGAACCCTGCCCTGTGGGAAGTCCAAGGCCCTCGCCCCTACATTCAGGCCTAGGGAGCTGTGCATCCATATAGACTAGGGTCCCCAAAAGCTAGAACATGCCATAAAAACAGGTCCCATTGCCTTTATCAATGGCTTCTCAGTCAGCCCCCATTGCCAGCCACAATCAGAGTCCGGTTTGATCACATGCTCATTCAGACCTGGTCCAGCTGGATTTGGTGAGCTCCCATTAGAACAGGCACACTGCCTCAGTTGGTGGACCAACCCCTCGTAGTCCTGACTTCCTTGCTCATCTTCTCCCTCCTTCTGCCTTTCAACTGAACCTTGGGAGCTCAGTCCACTCCTCTGATGAGGGTCTCTGTCTCTATCTCCGGAGAGGGAAGAGGAGGGGTGGGGGAGCAGAAGGGGATTGGGAGGAGGGAAGGATGTGTAAATAATTGAATGGAAAAATAAAAATTAAAAAAATCTTTAAGCTCAAGTGCTATCTAGACTTTGATACAAAAAAAAAAGAGAAAGATCTTCAAAGTTTCCCAACAATGTATATAGTAGTATAGTATAACGCTATTCCCATCTGTTCAGACCTTGCATTGTTTGCATTCCATAAGCAAAACTGATGTCACTTCTGGCTTACTCTTCCCGAAGTAGAGTATGCAATTATAGGTATATATTTCCACCTATTTTATGAATTAATGGCGACCTATGGCGTCATTTAACTCTTAGCATATATGGACTGGAAACTGTGTTGACTAGTTCCAAACCTCCAGCATATAAACCTTCTTTGTGTGTGAGCCACCTTTCCTACATAAGTATAACTACCACCTCTCTCCATCAAAGAAGCTTCTATTTCCAGCAGATAGAGAGCACTGTATAAAACCAGAATTGGACTCAATGCAGAGAACAAGAGATTGGAGCTCAGCCCTTACATATACATCATCATCACAGCTCTTGTATCTGCAGTTCAGGAAACATGGAGGAAAAGGGGACAGAAAGACAGTGAGAGACAAAACACCAGGAAGTCTGGTATGAAAAATCCTCTGCTAGAGATGGCTACATAAACAAGGCTGGTACATTGGCAACATCAATACAATAGCAAGGTGGGAGGGGGAAGTTTTGTAGAATTCCAGCCCTAGACAAAGAACCACAAGCAACCTAATGATTGATAGAAGGAGAGTTGGCTCTCCCAGGGAGGAGCCTCCTTATTAATTGTCCAATGTGGAGTGATAGACCTGAAATGATACACACACAAACAGCATAAACTGACTCAGCAGCTTATATCTATGTATATCTGTGTGTGTACATATATAGCGGCATTTCAATTGTATTTTAATAAATAAAGCTTGCCTGGGGATTGGGAGAGTAAAACAGCCCCACTGGACAGCCTTACAGCCAGGCAGTGGTAACACACACCTTTAATCCCAGTAGCCACACTAGTTTGTCATAGAAACCGGGCAGAGCATGCCTTTAATCCTAGTGGTGCATATGTATTAATCCCGGCCCCAGAGAGGAATATAAAATGGGAAAAAACAGCTCTCAGTCACAGTCTCATTTTGAGATTCCTAGAGGCAGGATTGCCATTTCGGGCTGAGGTTGAGGTAAAGAATCAGTGACTAGCTGCTTTGCTTTTCAGATCTTCAGGTTGAACCCCAATTTCAGTCTCTGAGTTTTCATTAATCATGAATCATTTTGGTGCCCAACATAGGGCACTAATTTATGAAAAAGCTGTTTGTCTAAGGCATTTTAGACACCAGCTCTGTCTGAGCCAGACCCAAACCTAGCCACCCGGGTTCAGGAGAACAACTATCGTTCCCAGTTCCCATTCACCCCGGCTTAGCTTCCATATAAAGATAGAAAATATACAGAGAATCTGGATATTGCATGTTATTGTGTTGTCTTTGAATTCTTTGACTGCTGAGGAAGGAGCAACAGCTGCTAAAAGACATTTTGATTATAAATGCTGCTGGATTAATCCAACCTATATATTTTGAAAATGCCTTGACTTCAAAATTTAAGTCAAAATATATGGTACTTTGGAGAAGATGCTTTGCTTTTGTTTCCACAGAAAATGAGAGGCTATTGATTCCTTCTTAATAGAAAAAAAAAGGTTTAATCGAAAAATCTCCACTGGGAATGTATGGCCCAGATGAGCAAATGTTTCAGAGTATCTCTGTTGCAGTTTTTTCTGATGTATACATCCAGAAAATCCTCAAAACTGTTAACTGAAATGATCCAATCTCACAAAATACTCCAGTAAGGACTTGAACTTAATCCTAAATCTTCTTTGGCTCCCCATAAGATTACCAATGCCCTCAACCAGCAGGAAGTAGCCTGGAAAACTATGACCACATCCCCCCAAAGAATGGATTATGGATGTTTGTCTCTGTTTAATGTATTGTTTACAAGTTAATATGGATAATGATCAGGGAAAAAAGCTAAAGAAAAAGGAAATTTGAATCAAGGTTATTGTTTTGAAGAAAAAAAAGGAGGATATAGATATGATCTTGTTTTGAAAAGAAAATAATGTTGGATGGTGGTGGCATACTCCTTTAATCCCAACACTCGGGAGGCAGAGGCAGGCAGATCTCTGTGAGTTCGAGGTCAGCCTGGTCTACAAAGCAAGTTCCAGAACTGGTTCCATAGTTAATGAGAAACCCTGTCTCAAAAGAAAAAAATCAAAAAGAAAAAAACTGGAATAAAGATACGATAGGATAAAAAGATAGATTATTGAATCTACTCTGAAAAGAAAAGGGGATAATATAGATATGATGAGATAAAAAGGTATGTATACTTCACATACAGGTGTATATAACAATGATCATCAAAGAAAAAAAGATATTAACTTGAAAGATGACCACCCGACATGAGAGTAATTCAAAGGAGTTTAGCTGGGAGGGACTGGGGGAAAGAAAGAAAAGGGAGATAGGGATGTTATTTTACTCGGACTAAAATATTATTTTAGAGAATTGTTTGAACACTAATGGGAATTACAATATACTTTTAAAGCAACCCAATCAAGTGTTGTTTCTTAAACTTTACACAAATCTGTGATGGTATCTAGATTGTCTTACATGTGTGCAAGGCCATGGAGGGAATTTATACACCAATGAGGTACAGAACTTACACAAAAATTGTTATCACTTACTCCTCCCTTTACAAAACATTCTGTGAAGAAATAGGTTTTGTACATGGAAATCTTATTTCTTCAGATACTCTGTTTCTACTTGAAAATTAAGATGATATTTGTACTGTATTAAGTTTCCCGACTTAGATACAATTTCTGAACACTGTTTTTTGCAGTAGATAGAGATGCGGTGGACATCAGAAACCACCCATGGTTATCTTTACAGGGAAGATATGAACTCTTTTCTTGTGTTTACCATTGTGTCTTCCAATAAAACCACTGCATTTTCTAGGTACAAATCAGAAATTTGGCTTCACTCAGAGTTAGAAGGTCACACACATCTTCTGAAAATAACTCAGAACAAGGCTGGTATCACCTTGAAAAGACTGTGTTCAACATTGTTCTGAAGACAGAACTGTGTGCTATAAACAACAGTGGACCTGTCTATGGCTGACAGACTAGAGTTTCTGAAACACTGCAATACTGAGAGACATGGGCAGGACTTACAGAGCATTTGCATATGGGTGATACACCATTTATGTTTCCTGAAGTCTTTCTGAAGGGGAAATATTTCATAAAGCAAGAAATATGCTTTCTTAAAAAAGTAGTAATGAAGTTTCCAGAAGATTTAGTAAAAAAAAAAAGAATATGTGAGCTGTGCATGGTGGCACATGCCTTTGATCCCAGGACTTGGGAATGATTGGATCACTATGAGTTCAAGGCCAACCTAGTCTGCAAAGCAAGACTCTGTCTCAAAAAGAAGAGAAAAATCTGGACGTGAAAGGGGTTTGCCTTTTCTACTATTCCATTCTGTTCAAGAGAACACTGACACCTGGAATTTTAAATAATCGTAAAAGAGAGTTCAACTATAAATATATGATAACCTGGCTTCATGAGTTGATATTCCTGGTCTGTTGTAGTGGGATACTTTTGAGGGCATCTCATGATACAGCACACAGAACTTTAAATTTCCACTAGTTTGTACTGAGGATTCTTTTGTTATCAGAAGGCCACTCGAACAGCAATGGTCCCAGAACACACATTGTGAAATTGTGCCTGGGCAATGATGGGTAGTGTACTGAATCTCCAGGATTTTCCTCCAGGCAATTAAGGCATCAGGCCATCAGTGCTTCTATGGGGATTTTATAGACACATTGTTTTTCTTGAGTAAATAACTTAATTGAACTTTTTTTAGTGAACAAGAGGTACCTCTCCCTCATCTTTACAAGGGTGTCAAGACAGAAAACACTGCTAACCTATCCCTGCTGGGTACCAATCTGGGGAGCATCAGTGGTCTATTCTTGCAAGTACCAAGGAAAAGATCATTGCTGACTCATTCTTGCTAGAACATTAAGTTAGAGAGCAATTCTGGATCATCTTTGCCAGGTACCACTTGAGAGCTTTGCTGAGTCATTCTGGGTACCACTGGAAATCTTTTATTTCAAGAACCGCGGCACCTTTTGTAAATATAATTGGCAGCTAGAAAAAAGGGGAATTATTAAATAAAATACTTTTCTCTACCCACAGGAGGCCAGGTCAAGAGAAGAGAAGAAATAAAGTTTTCTCCATCTTTGGGAGTTTGATCGAACGCTTTATCATCCTTAGTCACCAGATTTCTCCAAACAGAAGAACAGAAGGAGAAGCAATTAAATAAAATTTCTTCCTTCTCCACAGGAAACCCAGATGACAATGGTAATTTGTTAACTTCTGGAAGTAAAAGAGCAATTAGGGAGAAATAAATCTTCTAGAATTTTCCTAAATCTTTAACTCATTTTATAGTTGACTGTTGCCAAGTTTAGCATATAGACTAGCTTCATTTTGACCAAATTGCATGCATAGTTGACATCCAATAACTTTAATGCTTAATTGACAGATTCTTTTTGAAAGAGTGATGAAAAGCATCGATCAATACCTGGGTTTGGGATTCTTTGTAAAACGGGGGAAGTAACTGTATACATTGATAGGGATATAATAAGGAATGATTAACATGAAGATCCAACAAAGTACTTGTATTTGCCTTCACCAGGTTCTGACTCAGTTGCCTGCTAGCAAACAGTCTGCATTTGCCTCTCTGCTAAGAATCCAGCTCACCCAAGTGCTGGTGACAAAACATAACCAGCTAACCTTGATGTTGGTCTTCTCTTCATCGGGTGTTATCTAACAATGATTTATCTTTTCTTTCATGTCCACCATTTACTCCAGTTAGAGATTATTATTCTAATACTCTATTATATTATAGACATTAATAACTAAAAGTAAATGAATCAAAATATTTGAAAAACAGCTTCACCATTTCTGTGCGGTCCATCAAACAGATGAATCTTAGAAAGAAAAGTCAGTCAATTATTTGATTTTAGAGTATGTGGGATGGCCTGAACAATGAATAAGTATCTTATTAATATTGAATAATTTTACTTTTAAATAAACATAGAAATAGAGAAATAATAGACTCTTGAATTCTTGGTTTTATTCATGCAACACTGAGAATATTCCTTTTATATCAGTCCCCCAGAAAAGACAGTTAAAATAATGCTAATTAACTCTGTTACAATTGATTCTTAAAATACTCCAAGGAGAGGGAACTATACTAGGCAACTCTAATTCCATGTTTCTCTGCCCTCTGCACCAATTCTATATTTCACATGTAACCATTGGAATGTTCACAGGTCATGTCTCTGACACAAAATTTTAAAACATGCCCTTTTAATCTAGCATTCTCAAAGGACGGGTTACACTCTGTAAGGTTCCCTAACATCCTTGGGACAGGTTTTCACTAGCAAATAATTCCATGTCATTATCAAGATTATATTACCTCTTCCCATTGAGTAACAAAGCAGAGTGGCATTCTCTAAGGGTCTGTACTGTGTGATGACTTTGTGTGAAGAAAAATTTCAAAGTCTGAAATATTGACTGAAATCAGGGATAATGTCCAGAGGCCAGCACAGGATGCCGTACATTCTTTCATGGTACAAGATCATTTAGAATTAAAGATTGATGGGTACATTAAAACAAACCAGCATTCAAAAAGAGCTTGCTTGTGGTCTTAGATTCCACATTGAAATTAAGCTTAACACACTACAGTGTGAAGAGATTGGGTGTGGTGTCCTACCTTTGAGATGCATTCTGGTATCTAATTGGCAACTACATGTGTTTCCTAATTACATATTTGTGAAAGGATAAGTATGTTATATATACATGTAAACGCAAAATACAAGTTTAGAAGGCTGAATACAGAAGCAAATTCTCAGCCTTGAAAGTTTGAGAGCTTCAATAAAAAAAAACCTCACTACCAGCTTTCAGGTCAAAGAACTCCACGTGTGTCAATGCAGTCACATCTTAGTTAATTCACGGACTTGCTTATATGCTAGATTTCAGAAAGTAGAGCTTATCAGACATTCTTGTTGCTTCCTTTCAAAAGGATTTATCAGAAACATGCCAATTCATTTTATGTGCTTGAACCAAAGCACAGAAATTCTATGCTGAGAGTATAAATATCCATACTTCATTACCACTTACTCCCTGCAGCGATTGTTTTATACATATTTCTATAACCAGCCATGAATCAATCGATAACGAATCTCAGGTGAAAAAGGATAAGAAACATGACCAACCAGTGGCCTTTGACCAGCATCATCTGCATGCTGCTCTGCTGGATGCTGTACAAGGGACCTGCCATGGATGCCTTTCCCCATTAACTTCCCTGTCTCTGCAAATCACAAAGTTGCTACTTTTATCACCTCCCTCTTCTCTATAAATTTTAGAATCTGTTAGCGAGAAGAAGGATCAGAGGCAGTTGTTCTTTTATAGGAATATCTGACCAGATGCCTAGGGATTCATAATATTTGATATTTAGTGCCATGTGGCCAGAAGGTAAACCAAATTGAATACAGTCAGACAGATTGTCCATTCTGGGAAATAACGACTTCAGACTTTTGTGTGAGTGCAGTCACGTGGGCCGTGCATCTCAATAACCGCTCCCCTCTAATCTCATATCAGCTAATAGAGACTTTATATAAATTGCAGCCAACTATAAAAACTTAGATTTAAAGGATACTAAAAAGTTGGTGGTGGCTGACTGAATGAGCTCACCCCAGAAGAACAAATCAAATCCAGGGAAGACAGTTGAAAGTTATATAGAAATATTATAAGGATGAAGCTGAATTAGTGAAGGAAGAGTTGAGAATGTCGTAAAGGTATGGTGCATATAAATAAGAGCCTGAGAAAGTGTCGTAATGGGATTCTAAAGGTAAGATCAAGGTCAAAATTCATGAAATCTGGAGTGTCGGTTTAGTCCTCCAGAGCAAGCAAATTCTTTCAACTGAAATTTTACTTGTAAATTAGCCAGGGTTCATCCCTCTTGCCATTGTTTAACCTTCACAAGAAAGAAGGCTATAAATTAACAAAATTTAGGTATTTTGAAAATTTAAGTGCTACTACATGATATCTTTTGGGGAAAGCAAAGGCAGACTCACATTCTATAGCTCACATCAGCCTTGAGTTCACATCAGTCCTCTTCTCTCAGGGTCTCAAATGCACTATTATACTGGGCTTATTTTTTATGACCTTAAAACCCAAAATGCTTTTACACTATAGATACTAGGATTCCTATAGTTGGATTTTATGTATCTTCAAAATCTTTAACAAACAGACCTCAATATCAGGAGTACAACCCAACCTGCAATTTCACCCACCGATCCTTCTCTACATTAGACTAAAGCCACATACACAGGCCTAAAGTTTTAGAGACTGGGAAGCAGAGGAGGAGAGAAAATAAATGGACTAAACATTTCCAAACAAGCAGAACAGCAGCCCCGGTCATCTCACACTCTTACCCTGTTCACATGGGTACAGCACTTGATGCATCTTATTTTATCAAAGGCATGGTTTGTTCAGAACACCCCTGTCTCCTGACCATAAGCATTAAATAATAAATTTAAAAAAAATCTTTGAAGATCCCCTAAGATAAGCTGCTATATAAATGGAGTATATTCAAAATGTGTAAAGAAATCTTGAACTCCGAATTAACAAAAGAAAAATATTCAACCGGAAAACGTATCAAAAGCATAAAAAGACATTTCATCATGGAAGGGAGGTAGATGAACAAATTCGCACGTGAAAGGAATATAACTTCAGTACCCGTTAGAGAAATGCAAATGACGTCTGTAAAGACTTATCATGGCACATTCATCAGAACGGCTAAAATAAATGAAAACTAATGGCAGCATGAAACCACAGGCGGACAGGCCACTCACATATTGTCTGCGGGGAATGTAGAATGATACAGCTGCCGTAGGAAGCATGATGATTGCCATTAAGTGAAGATCACCATTATCAGGCATTCTAGCAACTGCACCCCTGGGGCTTTAGCCTGTAGAATACAAACAACATTCTCACAAAAGAAAAATCTACATCCAGATGTTTATTGCAGTGTTGTGCTCCTAGTGGCTAAACTGGCTGCAATCTAGACAGCAAGGAGATGACACGGCACACCGCTCACAGGAAGGAGACAGCCTGTAAATGGCAATCAAGAACATCACCTGGGTTAAACCTTAGTCAGACTCCCCCAGCTGTTTGACTCAACTAGCCTCCCCCATCACCCTTAGAGTCTTGGACCAAACACTAGTATCATCTCTAGCATCCTAACGTTACATCCCTAAGGTGATCCTAATCTCCCTTAAACTGCCTCTCAGAGAACACTCAAGGCCATGGAACAAGAAGACACGGGCTTCTAGCCTTCTCATATTGGCGAGTAGATTACAGTCTGACTCAGGTCAGCCCTGGTTAAAGATCTCAGAGCAGCTGGCATGGAAGGTTGTTCCTGAGAGCTTTCCATCTTTCTAGGTCACCACACACCCAGTCCTGTCTAGTCAGTCCTTTGTTCTCTCTTTATCTTGCTCAGTCAGCTCTCTTACACAGAGAAGAGAAGCATCCCTTACACAAGGCAACAATGCTGGTTAAAGACCACCCTACCACATTCGTGTCCAGCTTGGCTTAATTTTGTCAATATGCAGAAGAGATGAGATCTGCCCGACTGGGTTACAGTGAGAAAAACAACAAACAAGCCAAACCCAGTTTGTATACACTGTCTGTTGGTATTCGCATCAAAATCCATTTAGGGATAAAGTGTTAAAAATTACGGATAAAGTGATCGTTCTGAACTGTTACGAAGGAGATCTGTGTAGAAGTGGGGGCACAAGGGTGGTTATAAACAGCTTTTGTTATAAATGTTAAGCGAGCTGTTTTTGTGAATGAATCCTAAGTGTGTGCCATATACTGTTCTGTGCAGAATTGCTGGTTGAGGGGTATGGGAAGTTTAAATATGTTTGATGTTACCCATGTCATTGTTTACCCTCTAGTAACCTGTTTAATAAAACCATCATATGAGGGGTACATTGCAAGGCATTTCTCTGAAGGGAAAATCGTTCTGAAAGTTGTACACATTTCCATATGATAAAAATTTAAAGCTGGAGGTTAAAGGTAATGTTTACCTTCGATTTATTTGAAAATGAAAATCAGAGTAGGAATTGCATCAGAAATTCCATTAGCTAGATCTGTAAAGAACTCACTGTTGTAGCAATGGTCCATGGGATAGGCATGCGCTGCTGAATGACATTTCTGTCAGTCGAGTGACATACAGACAAGGACGACGAGATCCAAGTCAATGTTCTGTGTTCCGGTAGCCACCGTATCTGGTGTAAGTCCACCTGCCCATTGATAATTAAATAGCTCAATGGCATGCTTCCCAGAACATCTGAGAACATGGCATCAACAGACACAGAAAAATCTGAACGTCCAGGTTTCTAGAGATCTCCTCAGCATGTCGTGAGCTGTTTCACCCATGAGCATCTCAAATGATGAGATATTTCCGTCTGTGATCTATTATCATGTCTTTAAACATTTGAATCTAGAATGCTTTTATATGAACTATAATACGGTGATAGTAAAACGTGTTTTTGAAAATTAGTTAAAAATAACATTTACTTTAAATAAATAACTTTGATATATTGTGCCTTGAGCCTTATGTATCTACTTGATGTCAATGTTTTATGTCACACTAAACTATGTGGATTATCCCTAATGTGAGTTTGAGTTACAAGTGTCTTAACTCAAAACACAACTTCCTCTTAATTCAACAAAGTTCCAAGGTTTCACCTGTCTACACCCCTGCATGGACGCCTACACCAATGCACACATACACATAGGCAAACATGCACACACATAGTTTAAAGTGAGATAAATGCTTTTGAAGTTAGCTAAAATAATAAACCAGTGGCCTGAATTTGAAAAAAAGAAATAACTCAACCAAGTAAAAATTCAATGCTCGACCCTGAACTGTAGAGTGGAGTGGGTGGATTTTAAAGAAAACATTTGGAGTGAAACAGAAACAGCATAGACAACCAACCATGAGATACATGTGGGTTTTGTCACCATGAGTTTACACAAGAAAAATAAAATAATAGCTCACATAGGGTAGTGTGACTATGTCCGAATTCAGATGCCAAGCCATGTGTACTTTATAATTGTTATCAAATGTGCAGCCAAATACCTTTGCTAGAGTGAGGTTTTGAAGGCAGCTTGGCCCCTAGATATGTTACTCATGCATTTCCTTGCAGTAGAAAAAGCCATAAGGTAAGGCCTCTGCAAATAAATGTTTATTCAGGGGCTAAGCACACAGTGTGTTTATTCAATCACATTCAATTATATGCTGTCTCTTTGTGGCCTTTCAGTTAAAGGTATTTTGACTCATAAGAAAATCTGCCTTTAGTGTCAAGGTTTTCTTTTTAGTTTCAGTGCATTTTCAGTGATGTTATTAAACAATTTCAGCCATATCATAGCTCTGCAGAGCCTAAGAAATGTAGCTCTCACAATTTGACTAACAATATAGTTTATGTAGAGTTGAAATAGATCCAGGGGTACTGCATATTTCTCATGAAGTAAGCTCATGCTGTGGAATCCTCCTAACTCAATTCATCATCTCACTATTCATCATGGAGGAATTAAGGTGAAATCAATAATGTGGTAAAAGTACCACCAAAAAAAAAAAATACCTGAGAGTGAAGCTAACCTGAGGATCCCAGTTTCCCAATGATTGACAGTAGCCTGAAAAATAGCTAATCAGCCCCAAAAGACCATTTTGTGAAAATGAGCCCTTAGATTGAGAGCTGTCAGGATTAATACATACGCATTTCAAATTTATAGGCATTCAATGTGAAATTTGCTTAAAATTATTTCCTGTTCATATATCCAATGTCCTGTAGCATGCTTAATAGCATTAGTAAGTTGTAATACATGACATTGGACTGTCACATAATTTTTCTATTCAGGGATACTACTATTTTTGTATCTGACTAATGAATTAGCCATGTAATTATAAGCATTGACTTATAGGAGCTAGGCAAGATTACTCCAACTTATTCACAGTGTTATCCAAATGAGCATATTATAAAATTGAAGACTAATTCTTCTGTGCAAATCTGTTGTCTAGAACACAAGATATGCTCAGTGTATCTCTATAGGTTTAGTGGCTGGCACATCTCCAAACATTTAACAACATTTGTTTTAACCTAACACATACACAAATTTATTCTTACATTTTATTTTAGATACAAAAAGGAGAGGTGTTGTTTTATTTACCCCTGCTTCCTCTATCTACTGTAGTCCCAAAGGGATATTGTTCCTCAGCACAAGATCTTATTGTGGCATTCTCTGTGCATATCAAAGTTGTGTGTGGGTGTGTGGGTGTGCGTGCTCATGTATACACATGTGTGTGCACGCTCATCTATGACAGTTTTCTCATTGTATACTCTGATATGGTTCATTTGGGAGCTTTCACGGAGAAATAGTTGAAAATTTAGACAGTTGGATCATCTCCTGATCTTAGAGATTTAAAAAGAACAGCATTGGAAAAATTCAAAGGAAAAGATTTTGGGGTTCTTAAACTAGATGTTAGGCTTTTAAAAGCCTGGCTTTATGGGAGCCTAGCCTGTTTGAATGTTCATCTTCCTAGACCTGGATGGAGGGGGGAGGACCTTGGACTTCCCACAGGGCAGGGAACCATGACTGCTCTTCGGACTGGAGACGGAGGGGGAGTGGAGTGGGGGGAGGGGGAGGGAAATGGGAGGCGGGGAGGAGGCGGAAATTTTTAATAAAAAGATAAATTTTTAAAAATCCATAAAGCAAAAATAAGCTGGCCACTGTGAAAAATTTCCAAATACTATTAGCTTGTTTTTCTAGGCTGTGCCACCAAGTAGCAGGCAGGCCTGTGACAGTCCTGTTTTTATGTAAAGAGAATATCACTCAGAGTAGCTGTTTAGTTTATCAGTTTTGATCTTGTTCTGACTTTACTTCAGTTATGTCAAAGAAACTAGGCAGTATTCTCTCTCTCTCTCTCTTTCTCTCTCTCTCTCTACCTATCTATCTCTTTATCTCTCTCTCCTTCTTTTCTTCATATATTCACACAAAAAAATTCAAAATGTTTTCTAAACCTAAATGGGTTAAGGTCAAGTGCTCTGCAGGTAGCTCTCTGTTTGCCCTTCTGCTTTGTGTTTGTTGGAGAGTCTCTACTTTCCTTGGCTACAGGCATCCCCCTTGGTCCCATCTTCTCCATCTTCTCCCCTCACTCTTTCTGCCTGGTTATCAATGTCCAAATTACCCTTTTCTTACCTTTCTTAATGACACCAACCAACTCCACTATGATTCTCTCTTAAGTAATTACATTTACAATAATCATATTGCCATATTAGTTTGAACTTATAGTCCTGAAAATGAGAACAGCAACATAAGGATTTTTTGGAGGAGAGTTCATTGCATAATAAGAAAATATGCATATTTCTTTTAAGAATATTTATTTTATATGTGCAGTCATTTTATTTGCCTGTACGTCTGTGTGCCACAAGCATGCAGCATCCATGAAGGCCAGAAGGGGGTGTGAGATCCCTTGAAACTGGAGATATAAATGGTTGTGAGCCACCAGGTAGTTTATGGGAATCAAACCCAGGTCCTCTGTAAGTTAAGCTACAGTTCCTAACCATTGGGAGGTCTCTATCCTCCAAATCCTGGGCATTAATTAATTGCATCTTGTTGATTAGATTTATAATGAGAAAGGGCAGACAAAAATGTACAAAAATTAGGGATTTTAAGCATGATTAGGATTGAGTAACTGGGCACGCTCTTCATCATTCTTCACCCACACAGGTGTATTTGCCCTCGTCCCCTGGGAAAACCTTCTCATTTCAAACAGAAGCAAGTGAATAAGTGGATTTTTTTATAATTTATTTGTTTTTATCTTATGTACATTGGAGTTTTGCCTGCATGTATGTCTGTGTGAAGATATCAGGTCCCCCAGAATTGGACTTACAGACAGTTCTGAGTTGCCATGGAGCTGCTGAAAACTGAACGTTGGTCCTCTGGAAAAGCAGTCGGTGCTCACACCGCTGAGCTACCTCCCCAGCCCATGTCTATATTTTTAATGTGATTGTACATTATAGAAGAAAAATAAAATGGCTAATACTTGACAAACAATTATTCTTTCCTGATGAAATAAGGTTGCTGGTTTGCTTTTATTCTGGGTGTCAAGAGTAGCCACTGGTGTTGAAAATACAAGGTAGACAGCTACAGAAACAGTGGTCCCACCCATCCACTTTAGTTAACCACAGCACTTGAGAAGCTTTACATGTAGTAATCACAGACTGCTTGCCAAGCCATTGAACATCACAGTGACAGACTCACTCTAGACAGATGCTTCTGGGTTTTACCGTTTCTTTGTGAGAGCAGCGTACACTAAGGTTGACACACATGCCTCCCCTGATGTGATGTAGTCATACAGACATTGCCTCTCCACTGGCAACATCTGGCTGTTAGGTACAAAGTACGAATTATCCCACTGACAATTCCATTCAGGCTTTTATATAACCACAGCCCCCAAAACTGTCTTAGAAATTTACTGCAGAAAGGTGAAATATGAAGAAGGAGATGTGTTTTCAATCATGGGTTTATTGTTACAAGGGCTTGTCATCAATGTACATGATGAAGAATTACAGAAGCTGCTTAAACTCTGATGAAAAACTATTATCCTGTTTTGCCGAGCATGCACCATGGAGGCAGTCATCACGACATAATGATTTTAGGATTAGAAGGGAAGCACAGGGGAGGCTTAAGGAGAATGCACAGATGAAGTCGCTAATGAGAATGCCTGTAACCTCTGTTGATCCAATTTATTAATTCCATCATTTGTACATAATATGAATGATCTATTTTTAGTCAATACTCCTCATGATTCAGAATGTGGCTCTGTTTTTTTTTTCTTCATGTGATTGCCACAATATTGGAGCCTCTTACCTGCAGTTGATGCTGACTCTACCCAGTGCAGAACCTCTTCTTCTTCCATTACCATGAAAACAAAACAAACAGAAGTCTTCTGCTGTTCTAGCTTTCTCAAGATAAGTTTGCACTGAGTCGACATCTCATAGCAGAAATCATCTCATATAAGAAACAAACATCATTCTAGTCTTCAGGTCATGGATGCTTCAGAGGGTACATCAAAATACCCTTCAAAAAATGCATGCTGTAGGCACCATACCACAATACTAATCAGGGCACAAATGCTGCAGCAGTTGGACAAGGACTGAGCCATACTGTGGGCAGGTGCCATCCTGACCTCATTGGGATCAACTTGCTTTTACTTTATGAAACCACATTCCTTAAACTATTAGACATTTGTGTGGAGAGTCAAAGCTTTTATGTTTAACCTCAATGTTTTAAACAATAAAAATTGACAAGCATTGGTTACTTAATATAAGGAATATTTTTCTAATAAATGTGGACACTGTGGGTTTACTTGGAATTGCATTTAGCTTTTGAGAAGTTTGAAATTTGTCTAAATTTTCTTTATATCTGATTTTCTAAGAATTATTTCAAGATGACTAAGTATATTTAACTCAGTTGTGCAGATGGAAGAAGGCAGTCTCTGAGCAAGCTAATTTCTGCTGCAATCTCAGGGGTCTGGCAAAGAACGCTGCAGCCAAGGCTCTGTTTGCAGCAGTTTGTGGGATTATTTCCACCATACATTCCTTGATACTGACCCTGTACCTGAGTATAAACTTCAAGGGATATGTTTTCGACCAATCCTTTTGAGGCTGGCAAAAATGGCTCACTGGGAAAAGGAACTTGCCCCAAGCTTGGTGGCACTCCCAAGTCTGGTGACCAGATTTTAATGGCTGGAACCCACATGGTGGGGGCATAAAAGAGAGAAGAGACTTGAGTTTCATAAGCTGCTCTCTGGTCTCTACAGTGTAGAGCATGCAAGTGCACATGCTCATGTACACACACACACACACACACACACACACACACGAAAGATCGAGAATACCAATACATAAATGCAATAAAAATAAAAGTAAGAAACATTCTATAAACAAAAATTAATAAACAGAAGTACTAAATGAAAGGCTCTTAGAGCAAGGTACTTTCCCCCAATACTGAAAACCAAATCCAGGACCTTAGATACATTGAGCATGTCCTCTCCCATATCTTCTCCCATTGCCATTCACTCATCTGTGGAGGAAGGAGATATAACTACGTAATCTTCTTTAATAGACCCATTTGGTTTTTATCTTCCTTATAACTTTCACATTGATTAAACAAGAAAGATGTTCAAACAGAAAAGATAAAACTTCATGTGAGGACTTACTAGACTCAAGTTTATCTTCTTCACATCAAATTATCTTTCATTTATTTCGCAGAACACTTTTCTTCATAATACATCTTCCTCTTTGAGACGATAAGTAGTATTTTAATGGGTGACTCTTACATCTAGATATTAAAATAGCCTGAACGGCGTCCTGCCCGTGTGTGGACATCATCTTGGGAAAATGACTCAGAAGCTCTGAGAGATTGAAATGCACAATTTTTCTTATAACTCGAAGCGCCCTGGGTGACCTTCCTTCAATGATCATGAAACGGAAACACACAGTGGTGGCATAGATTACAGTTACCAAACCACTGAATCCTCTCTGCCAAATATGTTGAAGCCAGATTTCCAGATCACGATCAAGTAGAAGCTTCTAAATACAGAAGTTTATTTTGTAAAATAACATATCCTTACAGCTGTTTCTAACTTCTCAATGTATTCCTTTATTTCAGATTGAGGGCAGGAGTGTCAGGGGGTGGAGGGTGTCCCACACCCTTTAAGATGCCCCACATCAGTACACAGCCCATCTTACACACAAACAGTGATTGAATGTGCAAAGTGTGCTATGTCAAATTGCCAGTCTCAGCAGGGTGAGTGCACCTGCCCATGTTGAGAGAGAATTGCAATGCTTATCTTTCTTCATCACTCAACATGTTTCATTTTTCTAGTTCTATCCATTAACTTGTAAAGTCATGAGTTGCTTTACTTACACAGCTGCAAGAGGCCTGTCTGGGGCTTAAACTTCAATCTATCTGATTGAAAGTATTGGCTTTCTCCATTAACCTTATACTGGTGAAAATGACCTAATGAACTTTTCAACATTTGTTGATAATTACAAGTAGCTTCCATCGGTGGCCTCATTAATTTCAGCCAAATGAAAATTTTTTATTCATCTATTTATTGGCAAATGATCTCTGACATCAGAGTAACTGGGCCTTTATTGATGAGTAAAAAAATTCTTTTCTCATCAAGGAAGAAGACTCCTGATATACTGAGGCTGCACTTCCGGGGTTTGAGGAAGAGCACAAGCCCAGAAAGGTTTACAGCAGCAGCCACATCCTCTGACTCTCACTCCTGCACAGAGTGGGAAAAGATAATGAAAATGTGGTAAACATATACTACAGAATACTGCTCAACTGGAAAGAAAATGAAATCATGACTTTGTGTGGATAAGACTAGAAAAGATCATCTCGAGTGAGGTAAGCCAGATGGAGAAAGACCAACATCGCATTCTCTCTCATTTGGGCCTCTTAGCTCCAAATCTTCAGTACAAGTGATCTGATCAGGGAAATGGGAAATGAAGGATCTAATTAGTGATAGAGAAAGAAATACTAAAAGGGGGGAGGCTAAAAGAAGAAGTAAGGATGTATGACAAAGCCATTAGGATCATATTATTAGCTATTAAAAAAACTTTAATATACACAATTATCTGTTTACATACATATGTATAGTTTATAATTTTTTCTCATCTGGGCCGACAACTGTCCCTCTAAGAACCAAAGCCCATCTGGCAAATCCCCAATACCACACACAAGAAGCCCTTTTTGAGTTATCAGGCTTGCCCAAGAGGCTCCCAAAATCATATAGTCTATTGATATTGCTCTTGGTTGCAGACCCAGAGGTGAGCGGAATGTGATTATTGCTGAATCAGACACCATGCTCTTCAGATATAGGGTACAGAGTCCCCTGAGCTGGCTCTGACCTGAGAGCCTCCTCTCTGAGGACTAGCTTTTATGGTCCAGAAGGCACCATGCAAACTTTCAAAGAAGGAAGGCAATTCACAATCCTACTCAGCTATATTGTCTTAGAACCACAACAGTGATTAGCATGTTACCCGAATGGAACAGGGGTGCCACACATATCCTGGCAGTAATAGCCTTCTCATTGGACTCAAGACGTGATCAACAAGAATGAATTCATACCTGGGACTGGAAACCTAGTCAAATAATCAGTGCTGGTGAAACCATGGTTATTGGAGGAGAATCTCCATCCACCATCTAACTAACGCAGCATGACCCTAATTACACTCTGAGTATTGGTCCTTCAATGTGAGAGCCAAAGCTGTGTTTTCAGCTTTAATTAATGTGCCTAAGAGATCCATGAAAGAAAAATGCCTCTAACCTTTAAGGCCCTTGCTCAAGGACAGATAGTTCCTGAAATGCTGGCAGCTGTTGTTAATAGGAGTTTAACAAGCCACGTGTTTTCACTCCCTTAAACAAGCTAGTTTGACCCCACTGAACTGGCTCTGCTTGACCACCTGTAGGTGGAAGGTATGCAGGCAGGAAATATATCAGGTTATATGCTTGACCCTGCTTGGAAACATGGTAGCCTTGCAGATTTGGGCTTTTAAGCCTCTGTGAAATGTGACAGGTCCTGGTTAGAGTCCATCATCCTGGCCTATATTTAATTAAAGCTTGTTTCAAATTAGCCTAAAAAATTGTGGCCCTGACCTTTCATGATTTTCAGGTTTATCAGTTACCCATAGATAGGTGTAGTACTGACTTCTCATCAAGGGATCTTCTATCTGCAACAGATGTAGATCATTACAAAAAGCCACAATCAACCAATATGGAAAGTTTTGCAGTTTCAACGGGTATATCTACAAATCAACTTCTATACTTTAAGCTCAGAAAATATTGAGGAAAGGGGAGGCAGAAAGATTGTAAGAGTCAGATAGAAAACAGATGATAAAGATGACAGTGTCGAAGAAACAATCACCTGAAGAACATAAAGAGTAAATATATTATCCTACATAATTAAATATTTCCTAAGGTAGACATTAAAAATTTATTCTACAATGAAATAAAAGGATGTGGTATATTACTTTTTTTTACCCCCAGACTGGGCTCTTTTAATAACATCTCACATAAAAAAAAAAACAAGTTTCTCTTTCCATTGTAGTCAGAAATGCTGACATATCAACTATCCTCTGGGGGAAAAGAGAGATGCTGAAATTGATAAGAACATACGTTACAAGTCATTTACATCATGTTTAGGAGATGAAAGCATAGTTTTGAGGTTTGGAATCGCATATTGTTTTCTGTGATTGTCATTATTGCTGTCTTCCTACACAGATATATCAACAACAACAAAAAAAAAAAAACCTAGCACTTAGGGCCAATCCTGAAGACCTAATTTTGACCCTGGAACTCACATGGTGAAAGGATTCAACTCCCACAGCTTACCCTCTGACCTCCAAACGTACGCGTGGCACATGCACACACATGCACACACACATGCAATAGGAAGATTACCTACAGCAAAGTTAATTACTTTCTACATACTATCAGTGTGTCCTGAGGTTTCAAGAAGAGTGACTGGGGACTGGAGAGATGGCTCAGTGGTTAAGAGCATTGCCTGCTCTTCCAAAGGTCCTGAGTTCAGTTCCCAGCAACCACATGGTGGCTCACAACCATCTCTAATGAGGTCTGGTGCCTTCTTCTGGCCTTCAGGAATACACACAGACAGAACATTGTATACATAATAAATAAATAAATATTTAAAAAAAACAACAGAATCAACCTTTAAAAAAAAACGAGGAGTGACTGGTTTCTTCTATAGTTCAATGCATGGCATTGATACTTCAATTTTACATGTTTCATTCTGTATCACAAGAATGTCATTCCGCCCAGCCTCCCTTAGATGCCTGCCACTATTTTTTACTGAAGAGCACAGATTGTGCCTCAAATGTACCAGTTTCCAGCTCCCACAGAGAAACCTGAGTCTGTTTAGAGTGCAGTAGCTTGGAGGATTTTTACAATCCCCACTTGAAAACATTTCTGCCTTTGAATTGGAAGTTCAGAATCCTCAGGACTGAAAATGCAGAGGCTAGAACAGGCAATGCTGGGATGCACTCGCCTCTCTCCTCTGCTCTGCATCTCCCTGGGCTGCTGAAAATAGACTCATTGAGAGGATTCCATAAGCTAGGAGGGCAGCACTCCTCACGCGCTGTCTCCCGTGTTCACTGGAAAGGAAAAAGTAAAGAGATGGGAAACCTTTGGAAGGGACATCCATAATTCTGAACTGTCAGATGTTGCAATCTGCCTAACACAGGATATGGAACTGTTCCCCTTTCCCCAGTTGCCACTTTCTTTTGACCTAACTGCACACTCTTGCCCTTCCCATCCCTGGCCAGCTTGCTCTTCGCAGTCACACACTATGGGAAGGATTGGTCTCCCTCACTGTTGTAGCTAATTTGTACTTTTAAAAAACTTTTTGTTTTCTGTAAGAGTGAGTTCCGCTGTTTTATCCTATGCTATGTGCTGTCTGATATAATGCAATTTAACCTCCAACTTTCCAGTGTTTCGTTTCATTGGTAAAGCATTTGCAACATTGTTTAGATTTAAGATTCTCTGAACAAAATGCCATAGTTAACACAGATTGCATACTATTTTTTTAAATCTTTTTTCATTTTACATACCAACCCCAGTTCCCCCTCCCTCCCCTTCTCTCTCTCCCCCACCTCACCTCCAACCATCATCCACCTGCATTGAGGCTGAGCAAGGTATCTCACCATAGGGAGTTGGCTCCAAAAAGCCAGTTTATGTACTAGGGATAAGTCCTGTTCCCACTGCCAGAGCCCCACCCCCAAAAAACAGATCAAGCCACACAACTGTCACCCACATTCAGAGGGCCTGGTTCAGTCCTATGCAGGTTCCCCAGCTGTCAGTCCAGAGTTCTTGTGCTCCCACTAGCTTGAGCAAGCTGTCTCTGAGGTTAGTTCAGTTGAAGAGAAGGAGAAGGGATCATATGAGAAATGGAAATCATTCTTAAATAACATATACTTTCTGCTCCCACAGAGCTCCTTCTAGAGGGGTATATAAGAGAAGAAGGATGTTACACCTCAGAGAAGCAAGATAGAGAGAAAATCTGAACTGCATTTCCATATTTATGAGAAATAGATTTTATGAACAATTTTTATGTTAACCCTGTTCTAAGTCATCATTTTCTGCTCATGCACAGTGATTTACTTTCTTTTGTTGGCATCAGCACACATCAATCCCGCGAAGCTGTTGTGTTTCTCATTATCTGCTTTCATCATCATTCGGAATATGCTCAGAGCTACATCCTCGTAATCTAAGCATTCCCTACCAGCGAGAACGGGGGGTTGGAAAACTCAGAAAGCTGCCAGACTCAAGAAGTAAATAAATCCCAGAAGAATGAGGAATCCCAGAAGCTTACAGGATTCACTAAGTATCTCCCAAGGCTGATTTAGCAGGAAAAAAAAAATATTCAAGAAGAGATGGCACTAGTGACTGCTTGAAACCCCTCATGTTGGAAGATTTTTTAAGATAAACTGCCTGGGAGCCATCAAGGAGCCTACAAATGACCCCAGTAAACTCTGATTCCCAAGTTCAACACAGATAAAGTCATTTAATGGTCTAATGTTGGCGCCTCCACCTGGGATAAATACATATTTATTCAAGCCACAAAATGCATCTTTCAGGGTTTTATACCTGCAAAAACCACAACAGGAAGGATGAAGCCATATATTCTCATTCCATTTTTCTATCTGCCCTATCTTTAAATTATATGATTTCTATTTTAAAAATAAGCAGAAAGTATTAGTTTTTGAGTAAACCAGAGAGCTCAGGAAATCATATTGAAAAAAAATTACTTTCCAAAAACTTAGCTACAATAAACTGTAATGAAGTGTTTTTGAAGTAATAGACAATTTTTTATAACTACAGTCCACAAGTTCTGTTCCTAGAAAATTTGAGCTACATCAATTTCTTCCCTACCAAACCTACAGGATGAAGAAAAGGGCTCAGAAAAAGGGGTGTACGGAGGAAGTCAGATGGGATTGATGAATGCAGAGTACACTCATGGGTCATAATCATAATACAGGTCTAATTTATTAAAAAATATTAAGGAAAAAGGAAGTATCGTGAGATTTATGAAAGGAAAAAAATAACAGGCAAATCTAAGCAATTGCATATGATTATAGGCATCATAAAGCTTCCTTTGATGGTGTTTTAATGATCTATGAGAAATATATTGGATAAGACCAGCCCATTTCCTGTTGTTGAGTAGAGTGACCCTGAAAAGCACTGAGACTGCAACAGAACTGGGCAGCGGCCAGAGGCTTAGGTGGTGGAGCCTGAGGGGAGTTAATGTCACTCAGGCTGGGCCGGTGGAGGAATTATGGAAACCTCTTTTGCAGAGAAATCAGTAGAATGTGGGGTTGCCCTGGGTAACAGGGAGGATCCCTTTAAGAAATGCTATTGCCTGGTCCCTAGGTTGCCTTCCCATCAGGACACTGGAAATATTAGAAACCAAGAGACTTGTAAGGAAAGAGCCTACTAGGGGAACATTGCTCTGGGCAGGACCAATGCTGGAGGAGAGGAAGGCTGAGGCATGGGGCAAGGGTAGGCACACTCCCAGCTCTTAGCACCTCCTATTCTTCTTGATGGAATCCTTTGTCCATACTGATAGTCCTTTGTCTCTGTGGCTGGTGTTTTCTGTTCCCCTCAGTCTGTAACCTCGCTGAAGATCTGTGGCCAGGATTCTTGGACCTCTGTTTTCATCTTAGGTTGAGACAATGGCCAACTTCTCTCACATCTGTAACACTCACTTTAACTCAGCAACAATCGAGAACGCTGCTATTTTTGTTCTGGGTATCTCCTAGCTTAGAGCTCTAGCTGTTATCTCCATAACCAGCCCAGAAAGAGGGCTGGAGGAACATAGATTGATAAGGAAGATGAAGGTAGCTTACCTGAGACAGAGTAGAAGACCACGGGGGCTAGTATCTAAACAGAACCAATGGGAAGAGGGGAGGATCCATACTTAGGGCTCTCACATGCTGGAGGGTAACTTTCCTCTTCTCTGATCTTTGGTCTTCTATCTTTCCTGGTTGTTCAAGTCTCAGTCTTAGGAACGAGCTCAGAACCCCCACCCCCACCCCACCACCCAGATAACCCCTAATATCTCTGCAACTGTTCTTTTATTTTCCTGTTTGAGTAGGTCATCTTTACATATACTTGTTCCCTAGAAAGAACTTGGAGGTATTCTTAGTTAACTACCCCTCAAATAAGACCCAATAGCATTCCTTCTCTCTCAAGTCATTTACTCGTTTTTATATTTATTGATGTACTATTTACTCTAATTCTAAGATGCCAAGAAGGCAACTGATTGTGGCTTGAGTTCTAAAACGGTGAGCCAAAAGAAACCTTTCATTTCAATAGTTAATTTTGTGTGTGTGTGTGTGTGTGTGTGTGTGTGTGTGTGTGTGTGTGTGTATTCTAGCACATGACCAATGTGACCAATGGCCTGACATTTTGCCTTTGGCACATATTATGATTCATGCTTCATGCCTCTAATAGGTGAGAAGACCTATCCATATTTATCTTCCATGATTACGTTCATGAAAGTTTTACTGGTGTTTTATGAAGTTCAGTGTAATATACAGAATGAGCAATCCATAGGCTTCTCACCATGGAATAAACTCCTGCTTCAAAAATAAAGAAATAACCAAAATCAAATAATTGTTTTACTTCAGTCATCACCATCACTATCATCACCTTCAACAACACGAATCATAGTCACCACCATCATATCATCAGCATCATCACTGCAGTCATTATTATCATCATCACCAATCACTATCTTCCCCACCTCCATCATTACCTTCATCACCAATAACGACCACCACTATCATTATCGTCACCATCATCAACATATCATCTTAAGAAATAACATCACTATTATTATCCTTACTAATCACCAATTACAGCTATCCCCCATCATCATCATCACCCCCACCATTATCACCATCTTTCAATTACTATACAATTCTATCAAGCACACCAGTATCCTACTACTGTATTCTTCAATGCATTTTAAATTGATAAAAATTCTCAAAGCAGATAGTAAATCATCTTGACATAAATTAACTTAATAAGATCTCCAAAGAAGTTGAATGCTTCTAGTCTCATTCTGTATAGCTTCAGATACCTTGTACAAGCTGGTGGTTCAAATGTTTCTGCAGGTGATCACTGAAAAGAATTCCACTTGCAAGCTCATCTTCCAACTCACCCTAATGACATTATTTTTGGTGTGTGCCTCCGCACAATCTGGCACAGGGCACTGCACATATTGGGCACCTGGAAAGTGTCTGCGACCAGGGAGCAGAGGGAGAAAATCTGCAGCCACAGGCCAAGAATGCATATTCATGACTTTGTTTTTGAAAGTATTCTAAATGTGGAATATAATTTACACTAATAAACTTTGAATCATTCTTCACGGGAACCCCTGCTGTTCTAATCAAGAAAGCCAACATTAAAAGGGAAAAAAAAGTCTAGGTATATCTATGCTGGTATAAAAATCTATCCCCTAGGATTTCCTCTGTCATTTAATCTAATTATACCCTATAGTCTTATGATCACATAAAAAGTTTCCTAATAAAAAGAAGAACATAACCTGCATCTTTTTTTATCACTTTTCAAAAAATATAAGTATGAAAGGCAGGTTAAGGAAAACTGAGATGTCTGATCCAGGTCCTGATCTATGCAACACTTATCTGATAATTACAATTAATTCCTATGTTCTGTCCTTAGCATGTCCATTCAATTCACACCATTTTCATCACAATAATTTTCATTACATTAAGAAATGACCAATTACAAGTTTACTTTTAAAACAACTATATTTTCTCTTTTGAGACAAATGAACCCAAGGATGCATTTTTTTTTCAGTAAACCAAAGCCTGAAATAGAATCTAGACAATGTAAATTACAAATATTGAGAATTTGTCTTATGGAAAAGTCATTAATTTATTCCGTTAATAAATCTTTCATTTTGCCCAATGATATTACTTACAATTTAAAGTGGTTCAAAAATTACAACCAAAAACTTTTAGTCTATTACTGACCCTGTCTCTATGTGATGGAGTATATGAACAGTTTGTTCAAATACAAAGAGATAAACATTCCAATTGTAGGACCTCAAATATGCAAAACAAATTTATATAGTTACTCCATTTCAACAAATTCGTCAAAAGAAAACAATAAATAACCTTAAGATGGAATAAAGAAACAAATTTCATAAAGGTTCTCTAAGATTCTTTCCATGCTAATCACTTTCAAAACAGGTAGACTATAATTGTTGGAAGATGGCTTGTGAAGTAAAAAGGAATGCAAGGACCTATAATAATGAATAAGTACAGCTGTAGATAGAAAGATAGATAGATAATAGATAGAATGATACAGATAGATAGTAGATAGATGTGTGGGTGAATAGCAGATAGATCGATAAATAGACAATGGCCTGATATTCTTATGAAGCAGTTGTGCCAAAACTTAATTGATAGTAATATTAGAAAAATTAATATGAGTTCTTAAAGACAACAAAGCTGTAATTCAGATAAGTTAATCTACAAAGCAATAAAAGTAGAAAATAAATTTGCTTAACTCTACTTTTCCAGACATCGTGACATCGTGAGCCAGAAAAATGCTTGCCTCAAATGATAACAATGCAGGAATTTGTTGAAAATGTATTTAAAATAATAATGTGTGAAAATAAACAAATTACCAAGCAGGGCTATAGTATTTTCAGATGGTCTTATGCTAGATTTTCTCTACTGAAGTGTCTGTGGTCAAAATGATTCTTCTTCAAAGTATCCTCACTATATATTATTTTTCAGAAGCATCTTGGAATTTATCAACTTCTATATCTCTTTGTATAAAAATTTAGTCCAAAAAAAGAAAACTGCTCCTTCACTCTGAATGACTGGTAATAAATGTAATAGGCCTGCTCATTGCTTTATTCATCTATAGAAACAGGTAAGACGAGTTAAATCATAAAGATACTCTCCGATATTTCTCATTTCATATATTTATACATATTTCAACCTTAGGCATTACCCTTCTCCTTAGAGACCAGTGGAGAGCTTTTAAAAGATAAATCTAAGTGATATATGTTGATAGTCCAGAGATGTAGGTGAACAAACTAAATTTTGAAAGTGATTACTTGAGGCTAATGACATTCGTGTTTATTCTACGAGAATCATCAAACTAGACATCAAGTCAAAAACAGGACGGGTGTCTCCTGAATATCATGTTTACAATAGAGTACTTAGGGTTTTTTTTCATAACTACAATCAAACACCCAACCAAAGTAATTCCAAAGAGGAAGGACTTCCTCTTAATCATGGTTTTAATCCATCACAGCAAGAAGGGTATGTTGCAGAACAGCAGCAAGGTGGAGAGGAAACAGGGGCGGCGAACGCCTGTGTAAGCAAGCATTCCCGTTTCCCTACACAATTCTATCTCAGATCCTGCTCTACCAGATGGGGCCACTTGCACTATCGGCATTTTCCGGCATTTTCCCCTTAATCAATCGTCCCAGGAAGTACCCTAAGGGACACACATAGAAGTGGGTGTATTAACTTTCAGGCATCTCTCAGTCCTATCAAGTAGGCAATGAAGACTAATCACACAGAATTAAAAAGGACACATAAATAAATAATAAAATTCAAAGTTCAAAAATTTAAATAAAACCCTGAAAACAGTTTTTTTTTCAGGACTTGTAACCCTTTTAACACATTGATCAGAAATACACTACTGGGCTGATATATGTTGTTCAATCATAAAAATGCTTGACCAGCCTGTTCAGTCCCTAAATTCAAACATGGTAACACACACACACACACACACACACACACACACACACACCACACACACACACACGATGATGGAATTGGAAAAGCTAAACTATGACACAGTGATCAGAACCCATTAAAATAAATTAAAAATGTTAAGACCTACAAAATATAGACAATTATTTTCATACATGAGATTGGGTCTATATTGTTAAAGCACACTCAGGTTGTTTGTATTCTTGAATCACTAATAGCTGTAACAACACTGGCACTACATGGTAGCCAGTACATTCCCAAATAAAGGGCAATTTGAATTAACTCTAAGTATTTTTATCACTTCAAAATCATTTGAAAATTCAGTTTTAGCAACAAGAGAAGAAATAAAACAAAATCAAAACTGCAGTTTTTTAAATTCGGATACATGAACTGAAATTTGCTGTTACTTCCTTTTTAGCCACCGTACTTGGGATCTTCATGAGAGCTGCACATCTCCTGGGCACAGCTCTGTCTCTGAAGTTAACCCTGAAAGTCAGAAACAGCCTGGGGAGACTGAGTGAGGGAGGA
>NC_022028.1:43849085-43859818 GCF_000317375.1 Microtus ochrogaster | reverse complement strand
GGAGGAGGAGAAGAAGAAGAAGAAGAAGAAGAAGAAGAAGAAGAAGAAGAAGAAGAAGAAGAAGAAGAAGAAGAAGAAGAAGAAGAAGAAGAAAAGCAGGAGGAAGAAAGGGGAAAGGGAGGGGTCAGCAGGAGGAGTCAAGGGACCGAGAAGAGGAAGAGAAGAAACAGGAAGAAGACTTGGAGAAAGAGGAAAGAGGGAGAGAAAGGGAGAGGGGAAGAAGAGTCGGGGAAAGAGAGGGGGAATATGGGGAAGAGAGGAATGTGGGGAGAGGAAGAGAGAAAGGGGGAGGAGGGGAAGGGGAAAAAGGAGGAGGGGGAAGAGGGGGAAGCAGACTGAGAGAAAAACGAAAAGGAAAATTAAGAAGACCTGGAAAAGAAGAGACTGAAGTGAAGGGGATGAGAGGAGAAACCGAGGGAGAGGAACTTTCTTCCTTTTCCTTTCTCAGTGTCTGACCTGGTTTCTCATCTGCTTCAGCTGAAGCACTGCCTCGGGGATACTTCCCAAGGGCACTGAAGGGCCTCTGAAGTAGTTCCTGATCCTCACTCGTGGCAACAGCTTAACTGAGGACCTTAGGCACAGAGCGGTCACCTGTACTATTATTAATGTCTGCGAGGTGAAGGGCAAGAACATTTATTAAGGTCGGAATTTAGAAGGTTGTGTTCTCCCTTATTGCAGTCAGACACAGAAGGTAGAAGAGAAGGTAGGGAGGAGGATTACATACAGCTATAATTACCAGTGACTCACACATTCACAAACACAAACTTACACACGCTCAACACACTCTCGTACACTCACACTTACAAACACATACAACTC
Organism: Microtus ochrogaster; assembly: GCF_000317375.1. NCBI lineage: Eukaryota > Metazoa > Chordata > Mammalia > Rodentia > Cricetidae > Microtus > Microtus ochrogaster. The sequence continues at coordinate 43,858,999 of NC_022028.1, read as the reverse complement.
TCACACGTATTCACGAAAACACACAATATTTTCACACATGTGCATGCACACATGGTTGCGTTTATTGAGTCCTGTGGTCTTTTCTTTGCTTAGAATCTTAGTTACTATGTCCGTCCCAGTTTTTTTTTTTTTAAATCTGACTCATTAAACCACTACATACATATTGCGTTATTATTTTCCTTGTGTTAAGCACAGGATCCAATCTTTGAAAAAATAAAAGTCTCAATTTCTAGAATACTGCTTGTAATCAGAAGTAAAAACGAATAGGAAACAGAAAATTTCTGCAAGAATAAAGTGTATTTTCTTCTCTAATGCATTTCTCAACGCTGGTCTCCCATTTCTATCTTCTCTCCAGCAGCTTTTCATACTGGAAAAGAGTGTTCCTTCTGACTCTATTTTCTCCTATGGAGGGATTTGGGATGTTTTGTTTCATTAAACATGGTAGCAGAGATTGGGATGGGAGCATAACTTTCCTGTCATACCGCAGAATAACCTTGATCACAAAGTTCCATGCACAGGGCATGGAACACTGGGCGCGAGCACTGCCATCCTGCCAAGTGTCTAAATATAACCTTGCAGGGAGTAAGCAGTCCTTCTATTAGCATGCATCTTTAAAGAGAAATAAAACCTTTCCCACTGTTATATCAGGGCTTCATAAGGGAAATTTAATTAATTGATTCACTGAACCTGTTCTTCTTAAGAAAGGAAGATGCAATCATTGCACAGTACCAGGGGAAAAAAATCAGAATGACCTTTGGGGAGAATAAGAAAAGCAAGAAAATATTTTCTTTTCTGTAACTGTGCTTCTTCTAATTCATTCACTTCAATAACTGTCCCTCTTAAAGTAGATACTTTGATGTTCAGGTTTGTAAATATAATGACAGATGATCTTTCTTCCAATATTTCAAACAAAGACCCCGTGTCCTCTAGAGGGGTGTGCTAAATTATAACATCTTGGCACATTTTGAGGCAGGAAAATCCTGGCAAAGAGCTCATTTCTGAAGCATAGAAGTATAAATTGGGCAAATAGCTGATTAATATTTAAAACGCAACATTATGCCACCCAGAGCTGGCCAACACGACAGTCCCCACTTTCACCAATATTACTGGAACACAATACATCACACTTTGTCTTTGCTGTATTTTAAGGTCTGTATGAAAATGGAAGCTATTTGGAGATTTAACAATAAGCCCATTAGTCTGTAAAAAGGAGTCACATTGCTAAAGTCCCCTCATCTGGTCATTCTCTTTTCTTTCAGTTGACAATGCAGTGTTTACAGTTCCTTAATTCAGTTCACAGAGTCAGGCTTCTGCTCTGGAGAGGCGCTTTTGTGAAGGGATCCATAGAAACAATTACAGTCGCTTACAAATGTGCAATTTTCAGTCTGGTCACAAGATATTAGCTGACTATAGAAATGGTAATTGCACCTTTTGAGGGAAAAATAAATAATCTTGAATTCAACTTGTAAATACTCATGTTTAATGAGACATTTCCCAAACAAGTCAACACTCCGAAGACATGCACGGAGATATAAAAGGAGAAAATCTTGGATCTGGAAAGTGTACAAGGGCATACAAACAAAGGAGAGACCCCAAGACTCAAAGTTGCCAATGCTCCTACCGTTTCTGAGAGTTGCCTTTGTGGATGGTTCGAATTGGTTTTAACTTTCACAGTTGTAGTTGTGAGTACGTGTTAATCAGCTAAGCACAGCGCGGCTGGTGAAGCTACCTATCAGCCCTAACTTTAAGCTAAATTGCCTATCAAGCTTAAAAAGAGTAATGACAATATAGCCTGAAACGAGTAGATGCAAACCAGCATTTTCTAATCCTTATTTCCTAGTCCAATATCTGGTCTTTCTCACTTAAATAGCTTTTTAGAAGTTTATTTATTTACTTTTTAAAACCATGAAAATTTTACATACCTATCTCAGTTCTCACTCCCTCCCCTCCTTCAGCTCCCCCCATCTTCCCCCTATCCACACCTCATAGAGGGTGAGGCTTCCCATGGGGATTCAACAAAGTCTGACACATCACTTTGAGGAAGGACCAAGGCCCTCCCCTCTATATTTAGATTGAATAAGATATCCCTCCAAAGAAAATGGGCTTCCAAAAGCCAGTTCAAGCACAAGGGGATAAATCCTGGTCCCACTGCCAGTAGCCCCACAGAATGTCCAAGCCTCAGTACTGTCATCACATCAGAGGTCCTAGTTTGGCCCTATGCAGGTTCCTCCGTTATCATAGAGGCAGTGAGCTCCCACTAGCTCAGGTCAGCTGTTTCTGTGGGTTTTCCCATCATGGACTTGCCCCTTTGCTCATATTATTGATCCTCCTTTTCGACTGGTCTCCCGAAACTCAGCCCAGTGTTTAGCTGTGAATCTGCTTCCATCAGTTACTGAATGAAAGTTTTATGATAACAATTAAGGTAGTTATTAATCTGATTACAGGAGAAGGCCAGTTCAGGCACCCTCTCCACTACTGCTTCAGGTTTTAGCTAGGGTCATCCTAGGATTCCTAGGAATTTCCCTGGTGCCAGTTTTCACGCTAGTCCCATAAAGGCTCCCACAACCAAAATATCTCTTTCCTTGCTCTCCCTCTCTGTCCTTTGCTGCATCCCGACCATCCCGTTCCCTCATGTTCTCTTCCTCCCTCCCCCCTTTTTAGTCTAATATCTAGTTTAATCTAATCTAATACCTAATTTAAAAGGAACTTTAAAAAAGAAGTAACAAGAATTAAAGTCAGTTATGAAAATTTGCAAACACCGTTTCACATAAATTTTTACTGACTTTTAATATTTTGTCTCATACTTTATATTCAGAGTTATTCTAGACGTGATAAAAATACTTTCAAGTGGCTGAAAAGCGCTGCCTTTTAAGAGACGCTCAGACGGATTTCAAGCGCCCTTCTGTCTATTTGTACTCTGAAATAAATCAGATTTGTTGTCAGTCACTTAAGATAGAAGATTTAGTGTAGCTCAGTCCTAAGATTTATGTATGTGATGGAGATTATAAATCTCTAATTTCTATGCATCATTTTTAAACATCATTAAAATAGTAACTTAACAATTTAAAGATTTTAATGCAATTGCCAATACTTGGGAAATAATCCAATCTTATTCCCCAGTGAAGGGAAATCAAGCCAACTTTTGGAGGGTATAAAGAAAGGCTGCGTTATAACAATGAGACTGTAAGTATCTCACTGAGGACATAGCTTAGTTTGTGTCTTTCCATTCCCAATTAAGCCTAAAAATCCTTCCAAATATCAGCAGTTAATTTAGCTTCTTAGTCATAAAAAGATATTTGACTGCTGCAATAAACATTCTATTGGTGGAGAAGATTGTTGTTTTCAAATATTTCCTTTGAGACAGTGCCAGTGAACTCCAGTTCCAAATATTCTAAAAATATTAACTAATATGCAATAAATGGTAGAACATAATGACTTGCATTTAAACAGCTATAAATAAATAAAGGAAGAAAAGGAGACTAATTTATCAATAAAATAAAATTTAAAAGAAAATTTTGTAAATACCGAAATGTATATGTACTTAAAAACACATTAAACTAGCCGGGCGGTGGTGGCGCACGCCTTTAATCCCAGCACTCGGGAGGCAGAGGCAGGCGGATCTCTGTGAGTTTGAGACCAGCCTGGTCTACAGAGCTAGTTCCAGGACAGGCACCAAAGCCACAGAGAAACCCTGTCTCGAAAAACCAAAAAAAAAAAAAAAAAAAAAAACATTAAACTTACATTTGTTAAAACTATATTTGGATGGTTCTACTATTCATTTCAGCTGCCATTTACTATCAATGAAAACTCATTAGGGAAGGAAGACAAAGACGATAATAGAGAAAAAGGCAAATTTATTCAATTGTACAAAGTACATTTAAATGTTTTCAATATATTAACTTATTAATATTATTCTCAGTGTTCATTAAATGACTTCATTTATAATTAAAGCACAGATGATATCTAATCGTGAAATAAATAATATTTATATGATATTCAGTTTTTCTTTCTTTACTTTCTTCTTTTACTGGGACCAATGTCCTGGCTATTTTCTGCACATGGGATGTCTGGCCTAGCACAGGAGCACCAGCCAATGAATGGCTTGTGGGTTATTAAGGAAATAATGCTCCTATCTTCTCTTTCAACTTAAATGTCACACATAATCCAATAACTTAACCTAAATTATTACTCAGAGGCACCTTGAAATAAAACAGCTTTCTACTACTTCTCAACATGTGTTTTATTATTGTAAGACAGAATTTCATGTTTGCCCAGGATGAACACTGAACATCTGATCCTCCTGCCTCTTCCTCCTGAATGCTGAGACTATAGATACATACAACCATAACTGGTTTGCTTACGGGATGTTGGGATTTGGACGCAGTGTCATGACTTCTAGGCAAGCACTCCACCAACTGAACTACATTCTCAGGCCTGTTTTGATTATTTAGGCCAATAACGTTATTATAAACACATCAAAATCATATTTTAATGAGCTTTGTCATTTTAGCATGTTTTCTACTAATTTTCTCCCTCGCTAATTTATCATACGATAATTAAACCTTAGCTCTGCACTTGACTGCATGTGATGGATTTGGTACTATCACATTGTCTATGTAAAGTGATGTGACTGTATCTTTTTTCTTTCATATTTAAAATGAAGATAAAATACTATCCATATCACAGGAATACTGAAAAGGAGAATTGATCCATAAATGTATGCATAAGAGTGTAACTTATACAAAACATATCTATAACAACATTATTATCATATATGACAGTTTTGGTACTTAGTCATTGATGCAGCATCTTGCTATGTAGCCCATTCTGTCCTGGAACTTGGGTCTCTGCTCTCTACATCACAAGAACTAGGATCCTGTATATCAGCCTAAACTGTGTCCAGGTCTGACACAGTTGTTCATTCATATGGCTCGGTGAAACCTGATATTAAAAATATTGAAAAATAAATTGGAACTTGGAATCATCCAATGTATATTTCAGATTTGTGGATGGATTACCAGAACCAAGTTTTAATATGAATCTCACACAAATATATTGTTTAAGATATTTTGAAGGTGAGCAGAAGATAGCAGTTTCTCGACACAGGAAAAGATCTATGTTTATCCACTAGGGGAAAGCCTATGCTGGCTGGCATTTCCTAAGTTCCATCCGAAAACAACTGCTCAGAATGAGGGATCAATTATCTTGTGAACAGAGACGATTCTCCAGTATTCAGTTGCACTAGGAGAATAGTGTCTTTTATATCTCAAATCTTTCAATGTTTAACTCAAGCATAATTACATTCTGTCTTGTTTGTAGAAATGTGCACTAGAAGAAGTAATGTTGCCTTATACATATTTTCCTATTTACAATTAGATTTCATTTGTATAATGCATTTTATGTTTACAGAAAAATGATCTGTATAATTATCAAGGGAAATAGGTAATATTATTATGAACAAATGTCCACAGTGAATTCAGATTTAGTTAATTTAACTTAGCACTGTTTTTTTTTTTATCAGTTTCAAAATCCGACCCACATCCTTGAAAATGTAGCTGTTTTGTCTCAAACTCTTTTTTAGCTTGACAGATTTTTTTAGGCTTTCCCAGTTTTTGATGATCTTGAGAATTCTAAACAGAACTAGTCCAGTGTATTTCAAGGCATCCTAAATTCATACTCGCTTGATGTTTTTAATAGCCAGAGCCTGGAAAAAAACCTAGACATCCCTCAACTGAAGAATGGATAAAGAAAATATGGTACATTTACACAATGGAGTACTACTCAGTGTTAAAAACAATTACATCTTGAAATTTGCATGCAAATGAATGGAACCAGAAAAAAAAAAAACTATCCTGAGTGAGGAAACCCAGAAAGATGAGTATGGTATGTACACACTCATAAGTGGATATTAGCTGTAAAGCAAAGAATAATGAGCCTATAGCCCACACACAATCCTAGAAAAACTAAGTAACAATGTGAACCCTAAAACAAAAGAACATGTATAGATCCCCCTGCGAAGGGGAGATAGACAAGATCTCCTGACAAAATTGGAAGCATGGGGGTGGGGAGAGAAGGGAGGCCAGAAAGGGAAGAGGAAAAGGGGGAGGGGAGGGGAGGGGAGAGGAGAACTTGAGGGAACAGGATAGTTGAGATGGAGGAAGGACAGAAATGGTGAGTATGGAAAGAAATATTTTGATTAAGGGAGACATTATGGAACTAGCAAAAAGCTTAGCACTAGAAAAACTCCCAGGAATCTACAAGATGACCCCAGCTAAGACCCTAACTTTTGTGGGACGTCCTTATGTATATGTGTTAATAAAAACCTGTTTGTGGCCAATGGCTTAGCAAAAAATATCCAGGCTGGAAGAGATATATATAGAAAGAGTAGGTGAGTCAGTAAGATGCCATGTAGCCGCCATGAGAGACAGACATGCTGGAATCTTGCCAGTAAGCCACATCTATGTGATGATACACAAAATAATAAAAATGGGTTAATTTAAGATACAAGAGTTAGCTAGCAATACGCTTAACCTATTGGCTGTTTTAATTAATAGAGTTTTGTGTCATTATTTCAGATTTGAGCATCCAGAAATGAACGAGAAGGCTCCTCCAACACCTGAGCAATAGTGGAGAAGGTGCCTGAACTGGCCTTGCCCTGTAGTCAAATTGATGACTATCTTAAATGTCACCATAGTACCTTCATCCAGCAACTGATGGAAACAGAGGCAGAGATCTGCAGCAGAACACTGGACTGAGCTCCCAAAGTCCAGGCAAAGAGTGGGAGAAGTGGAAATATGAGCAAGGAGGTCAAGACCATGATGGGGTCACCCACTCAAACAATTTATTTGTACTAATGGGAGCTCACCAACTCCAGTTGGACAGGGAAGAAACCAGCATAAGACCAAACTAAATCCTCTGAATGTGGGTGACAGTTGCATTGCTGGGGTAGACTGCAGGGCCACTGGCAGTGGCACCAGGATTTATCCATACTGCTTCTACTAGCTTTTTTGGAACCCATTCTTTTTGGGCAGATACCCAGCCTAGATATAGTAGGGAGGGCTTCAAGCAACGTGCCTTACCCTCTCTGAGGAGTGGATGTGAGTGGGGGTGGAGGGAATGTGGAAGTAACGGGAGGAGGAGGGAGTGAGAACTGGGATTGGTATGTAAAATGAAGAAAGATAGTTTGTTTTCTTTTTTAAAAAAATAAAATTAGCTGGGTGGTGGTGGCATATGCCTTTAATCCCATCACTGGGGGGACAGAGGTAGGTAGATCTCTATGAGTTTGAGGTCAGCCTGGTCTACAAGAGCTTGCTCCAAAACAAGAAAGAGAAACCCTGTCTCAAACACACACACACACACACACACACACACACACACACACACACAACTTTAATTATTTATTTTTTTAAAAAAGAAGTGCAGGTACTTGAGAGCTGCCAGATGTGAGTAATGAGAACCAAACTCAGGTCCTTTACAAGAACAGCCATTGCTCTTATCTTCTGGGCTACTTCTACAGCCATCTCTCTTTTTAAAACCACAATTCAAACTTTTATCTGAAAGTCTCTGGGGAAGCCATTTGGACGCACGATGGAAATAAAATAAAATGTAACTTAAGAAAAGTGTTCTGAGTATTAGAGAGCGGCTGAAAGTGAGCAAACATTTTTATAGAGTTAGGGTTGAGACATAAATCTGTAAAAAAAAAAAAAACCAAGGCAAACTATTAGCCAGAAAGGACCCTTTAATATGTGATATATTAATATGTGACTTACTTCTCCACACAACTAAGGATTTTATATGCAATGAAATCAGTACAGACAGGTTAGGAACATCAACCAAACAATCTTTATTATGACATAAAAATAACAAGAATCACTTGGTATTTGTTCAGAAGTATGTCTGCCTGAACACTCTGAGTTGGGAACTCCAACTAAACTGTTGAAGCAGGGCTCCCACCTGATCTCGGGTAAAGGATTGTAAGCTTTGGGGATGGACTTGATGTTAATCTATCTGCCACTTGGTCTCTGACGTGGAAGCTCCACCAAACACAAAATTTCTGCCCCACCCAAGACTCTCAATAGAGAACTCCAACCAGCGGCTGTGTAACTTATGCTGGTTGTTGAGCAGACACCAGCTGATGATGTTCTCTGTCTGTTGCTTGCTGTTTTTTCTTTACCTTTGTCCAGCTACGTGTTTAATAAACTTACTCATTTACATACTTTGGATATCTCCCACACACCTAGAGTTTAGAAAGAAGCAAATCTATTAGCGCTGGTGGTGGCTGACCATACAAAGTGATTTATTGCTCTGACGTTATTCCAAGTGGTTTGGGCTCCAGAATGTAGCTTGGAATAACATCAGATATCTTGGAGAAGCAGTTACTTTGAGGGTTTATATAATACAAGGATTATAACCATGGTCAAATTCACTATGCAGTGAGATGCTACATTGCCCTCAGAAAAGAAATCCAACAGTGTTTGACAAGTTGGACAAATGTATGTAGGATGGTAAAGTGTAGCATGTTCTTAGCCTTCTTAAATTACCTATACTTAAACAGGTGTTGTTGGGCCCTTTACACACTACTTTAAAGGAAAGAAAAAGCAAAAAGGTTTGATTTTTGCCTTTACAAATGGAAATGACAGTTAAGAAAACATCGAATTTAAAAATAACACCACCAAGAAAGTAAATATGTGTGACAAAGACTCATACAAAAATATCACCTTTGATTCTTTATAGCTTCATCAAAATGAAGGACAGAAGCAACTGTGTCAACTGAAGGGCCACCGCGAGAATGGTCATTTTACCATTTCTAGGGAAACACAAGCAAACTCTTGGAAGCTACATTTCTGCTGGCAGTTCTACTTTCCATAAAATGATCTGTTTTCAGACATGATAAAACACAGTCCTCAGAAAACACAATCATAAAAATATGAGATCATTCACAATAATGTGGGGAACATGGCTCATTCCTGCCTCTCCTCATGAGTCATCACCCCGATGTCAGTAAATGTATTTTCAACCAGATATTACTCTGCAGAGAGACAGCAGATGTAACAATAACCACTCACAGGAAATGTACATGTTAACACAGCTGCTGTTTATAATTAATAATGTTAAATTTCCCTACACGATGCCAAAGCCAGGAGGCACTGAAATATTTTTAAGTTAATGTGCTTCTTAAATCATCCAAACAACAAGGTGAAGCTGTAGGAAAAAGGCTTTCAGAGATGATCCCCGTAAGACGTTCTCACAGCATTGTCAAGAAGAGGGGATGATATTAAAGCTAATTGACAGAGTTTTCCTTGTTTCTTAGATCCTGACTCTACAGGTATCTAATTCTATATGGCATTGCAGACATGGTTTCTGGCTCAAGAGTTACAGGAAATGCTTTACTGTGAAATAGTAATTTCTTTTGAAATGTAAGGTGGGAAGAAACAGGCTGTATTTTGACCTATCATTTTACAAGCTGGAAAAAAAAAACAGTATTTTTCTTTGGGAGACACATCCCTGAAATTATACTGTCATCCAGTAGGAAAAATATCTTAATCGTTGAAGAGCATAAAACCTGATTTACACCTGACTTTTAAGAATGCTCCTTTGTATAAAGTAATGTGCAATTACTAATTCTTGTAGTATTATGGATTATGTTAAGGAGTTTATTTTATAAATACTTTTTTATAATTTTTAGCTGTACTTGATATGAAATATGTACTTGAGAGAGAATGAAAAGGGCACAAATGAAAAAGCAATGGCATGTTACAAAAATATTCTAGGCAATTGATTTATCACTAATTATTTTAGAAATATCAGACATAGGTCTGCAAAGTAAATTTTAAGTAAGGGAATGCTATGCTAACAATTTATCTTTCAAGACTTCCACAATGAAGAATGACTTCTAAGCAACTTGTCACAGGACA
>NC_022028.1:43830595-43848836 GCF_000317375.1 Microtus ochrogaster | reverse complement strand
CTATCCTTCATCTTACCTGTGCTATTTTTGCAAAGCAACGACAGTGTGTTTAGGCAACAGTGACCTATGTCCACTAGATTATCCTTTGGCGTGGTGGTTTCTATAAACTTCCTTCTATTTAAATAGTTATGACTTGAAGAAAAACACTTAAGCTATTTCCAATATTTAGAAAGTGTGAATAATTTTCAAATAGTTATGAGACAAATATTCTGTGTGTCTTGAGAATGACAACTCACCATGGGAAACAGGTTTTAAGATCAGTAAAAATAAAGATGTGGCTATTTTTAGAATGAGAAAGTAATGCTTGATTTTCTTTGGGTAAACAAGTCTTCTGGAAGAGTTAAAAATGTGTCTACTCAGGAGTCCTGCTGTTTTCTAACTAAAATCAGAGAGTACCACATGTAGTATATGCTTCAGAAGCCTCTAAATGTTTTGTGTCCCTCATGCTTGTTCCCAGTTCTGAGATTAACACAGAGCTCTAGAATAGAAGACTATCTTATCAACTCTAAGCAGCTAACATACAAAGGCTAGTATGTTGAGATACAATGGCATTTAAACATGAGTTAATTAAAAATACATTGTCGATATCTTTAGTGTACCACACCATGCCATGCTCTTGAGACTGGAGAAGAGTTAACAAGTTCTATTGGTGTGGTGTTCACTGCCCATAGGGAACAGTTGAGAAGAGGTAAGAGTGGACAGGTAAGCACACTGGCAGAAATTGTGTCTGATGTGGTGAAATATGAAAAGTGGAAGCAAGCAGATGGAGGTATAGGCAGAAAAGGTAACACTTGAGATACCATGAGCAGACAGTTCCATCTGTGCAGGGTCTAGAGTAGCAGAGAATTGGAGGGAGCTATAGGAAAAGGGAGGCTTCAATGGTGGACAAGAGTGGACAGGCAAAGAGTGGTGATGGAATTTAGATTGACTGGAGCATCTTGAAGACCCATATGACTGAAGCTAGGGAGGGCATCTGTTAGGAAAGGCTATTTAAAAAAAGTAGCCCAGGCAACTACATTGCTGTCTGTATGATGTATTTATTCTTTTCAGCAATGAGATCCCATAGTTATATATAATAACAAAATAAATAAATAAATCAGTAATTGAGTCCTAAGAAGAAATACACACTAGAAGGCAGGTCTTGGGCAGATTGCACAGTGGGAGAACATTTTGGAAGTATCAATCCATGGCTGGGGAATCACTGTACATCAGTGTACTTCTGTCCTTGCTTAAGCCTAACAGAATGCTGAGAAACAAACAAGACCAAACAAGTAACTGTCAAAATGGCAACTGTCAACAGGTAGTGTAGACACACTTGAAAGATCATTTGTCACTCTGAGTCTTAGATTTTCTAACAGAGATTCAGCCTGTTAACACGTTTGGTTACAAATAAGCAAGTGCTTGGCTCTGACACAAAAGAGGAAGGCAGACGGTTGGTCTGCACTCAGAATTCACTGTGGAGTTCCTCTCTCACGCTTTAGTAGTTCAATACTTTCATTCACCCCTTTGTGTGTGTGTGTGTGTGTGTGTGTGTGTGTGTGTGTGTGTTTGTGTGTGTGTGTGATATCTCCAAGTTTATTTGATTAATGTTAACATTTTAACAATATATATCAAGCTACTAAAATTGGCAATATTGTTCATCTAATATCCAATTATTTAATAATTCCAGCCAAATCCATTTTAAAAGCAAAGATAACAAAATACCCTTGCTTTGCAGACACAGGGCATTTGATAGTGTGAATTGCTGCTAAAAATGGTTGGGTCAACTGTGCACAGCAACATATTATGTAATGACATTCCTATTTATTATATGAAATCACTAATTTGAAACATTTTTCAAACCTGGTAAATTGCTTGAATAAGCACATTATATTTCTTAAATACATTAATAAGCTAATATCTTATGAAGACCACACCAGGTGAGACGTAAGTCTGAGCCATACTATGATGTCTTTATTGTGGCATAACTTTGCTGTGAAATAGGAACTCATTCTTGGTTTTATGACTACTTAAAAATTGGAAATATTCATTATTGTAGAGATAGTCATTAATATTATTTTGAACCTTGGTTCTGGCACCTAATAAATACTAACTTCAATAAGATTCTATAGTCTATTGAAGGAAACTGCATCTGATACTCTAAGCATTCATGAAGCCCAACAGTAATGTGAGCCTCACCAAACAGATGAGATGAATGTAGCTAATGGTGTTTGTTTCCCAGAACTGATGGGACTTTGTCAACTTACAAAGACTCTTCTGATTCTGAAAGGGCGACCATTTATATTTACACAAGAATCTGAGCAATTGTACTATGTCCCAAAACTTGCTTGTTTTATTAGATGAGGGGGATTGAACCCAAAGCCTCATACATGGTCATCAAGTACCCCACCAGGGACTCATATTCTCAATCCATACAATCTGTAGTTTGAAGCATTTGTCCTTTCCTGTAATGTGTGTTGATGTTTAAGTCTCACCCAAAGAACGAACCAATCACTTCAGAGTGCAGACGCTCAAACAATAATATATGCACCACAATTGGGATTAGATCATTTTCTTTTTTTGGAGAATTTTTTTGAGTCCACATGCTAAAGAGTTAGAGCTGAACATGGCTAAAGGACACAAAATGCTCTTCTTGGAATAAAGGTATTGAGTCTCTGAGAACATCATTCTAAGTGTGGAAAATAGATGTTTCCTATCATGAGATTAATTTCTTGGATCAGCACAAAGAGGCACTTTCTTAGTCTTCTTTACCTTTAAAATTATTTACCTATGTCAAGAGGTCAAAAATTTTATAACAAATAAATGATTATTAAAATATTCGGAATGTGTTTCTAAACTTTTTATGACTGGCAATCTTAAAGTTTGTGAAAACTAAACAATGCTCTATTTTATTCCTTTAAATGATTTCAGTTTGCACACACCCTGGAGTTAAACAATTGCTTAAATTCTTAGTTTTACGCAAAGGTTTGAAGAAGAAAAGAAAAACATGGCAATGACTGTTTTGAAAGCTTCAAAAATGTAATATAAAATATTAGGGATCTAGTGAATAGAGTCATTGCAAAGTTAATTCCACAATAGTAAGATGAAGGACATGAACAGGGAGGTCAGATCCCTACTTGCATTCTACAGTTTCTCTGACAGTGACAGCATACCCAAACCCAAAGAATATATGCACTGTAAAATACATCAATTGAACCAACAGATGTTATTCTTTAAAAAAATAACTTAAAAAAATAACTATATCTTCTTATGTCCAAGGGCTGAGTTTCTCACTGATACATGTGATTGTTATAAATTATGTACAACTCAGACATTTGCTGAAAACTTGAGCAGCTTCCTTGCACGTTGGCCTCTCCTTATGAGGTTTAGTGACAGCAGTTATGCACAATTTTACCGTATTGTCGTCATTGTGTGGCTTTACAGAGTCCTACAATAGAATAGACTATTAGTGAATCGAAGAATCGAAGTTACAATGTTCTGCATTTGATATTTGCAATGCAAACATTTTCAGATATTGTTTGCTTAGTATATTGAACTTAATTCACAATCATAAACAGGTTTAAGTACTGTACTTACAACACAGATGAAAGAGGCAATTTTCTTCTACAGAAGTTAAGCCAGTTGCCTTTGCTATCAAAAACAGTCCCAGGCATAACTGTCTACCAAATAGAACTAGACTGGGGAGGGGGGACTAATCGATGCTTGAGTGGACATATTAGAGTTGTTGGTGAGCAAGGGAGACATTAATTTGTTCCAATTATTCATAATAGAAGATGGCATAAAAGAGATAGTCAGAATGATCAAACAATTGGATGATAAATTCAGGCTACATTTTCAAACCTGCACTCGTCCCTTTCTGTCCAATTGTCCCAGGTGCAGAGCAATAGAGTTTGTTTCTTCCAAATGCAGTTGACCTTTCCTTAAAGTATTAAAATCATTGTGTTTTAATATTGTTAGACTGCAGGAGAATCACAGGTAAATGAGTCCCTTGGACCAACCGTTAGAGTCTGTCTTGATTCTCCATCCTTACTTCTTGGAGGAACTTTAGAAAGCTCAGCTGTTGAGAAAAGGTAAAATCAAATCAGCTAGACATCCTGCAAAGGAGATCGGCAATGCTGTTCGTAACTAGATCTTTAGTAGGAAGCATTCTCATGATGAGTGTTCAAAGGCACTTCCCAGTGAAGAATTTGTGTTTTCTCTTTGCCTCCGGAGATGATCTTACTTAATCTGAACAACTAATCCTTATGAACAATGCACGGTGTCAGAAGATTTGATTTTTTTCTGATTGATTTTTTAATATCTGTTTGTATATCCACAAGCATCCATATGCACTGTCTTTGGGACTGGAGCTCAGCATAGAAAATGAAGCAAACTGGTCATACAATCATGACCAGACTGGGTACACTGCAAGACAAATGGAAGGAAGGATGGACAAGATGAGAAGGTGGGGAGAACAGCTATGGAAGGTTTTCTACTCAATAATGCCACAGAAACACTCAAAAGGCTTACAATTTTGAAGCAATTCAGATTCCATATTTTTTAACTGCAGCTTTGACCTATACCACACTCTGCAATAAACATGATGCAGATTATAGATTTGATGCAATGTATCACACAAATACATCTCTGAAAATGTCTTCATATTTAAAACTCAGTGTATCAGTGTAGGTGTAAGTTCTCTGAATGTTTGTAAACAAAATCAAAGTTGCATTTATCCACATGATATTTCTACTAACTTAATATGGACGAATATAAAAATATAAAAGTTAAAAATATTTGTGCGTAATTCTGCCTTGTTTCAGTACATATGTAACTTTATTTAATGTTTAAATTGGATCAAAAAGCTCCTCAAACATTTATGATTTTCTTATAATTATTTCTTTCTTTAGTTTCTTTTAAATCTGTGGTGAAGGATTATGGCATGGAGGAAAGAAAGTTTGTTTTAAAATAATACTTTAACATAATCTATCATTTCTATGACAAAAACAAAAGAGCAAAAGTAATGACATGATCTGCTGCCTGTTTCACCTAACCCCTTACATGACCTTTAGTCTCGTCTTTTCTCCAAAGCCACTAAAATCATACTCAGCTTTTCAATAATTCAAACTGTGTGTGTATTTGTAGAGATTCTAGAATAGAATATTTGAGGAAATGTTCTAGATTTGTTATTCTAAATATGTTGTGATGTTAGTCAAAATTAATTCTATAGATTGATTTTCATGTGGAAATATATATGTGTACTAATAGAATGACTAAGTTCAAAAATACTGAGAACAGCTTATGTTGAAGAGGAAATGGAGTCAGAGAACACTCCTCCACTTCTGGGGGGAGTGAATACTTGTTCGGCCACTTTGGAAATCAGTATGTCAGTTTCTCAGAAAATTGGTATCAGTCTACCTCAAGACCTATTGATACCTCTCCTGGAAATATACCCAAAGGATACTTACTCAACCATACCACAAGGGCACTTGCTCAACAATGTTCATAGCAGCATTATTTGCAGTATCCAGAACCTGAAATGACCTAGATACCATTCAACTGAAGAATAAATTTTAAAAATATGGCACATTTACACAATAAAGTATTACTCAGCTGTAAAACAAACAAGCAAACAAAAACAATGAATGATGAAATTTGCAGGTAAATGGATGGAACTAAAAAAAAAAAAAAAACATCCTGAGTGTGGTAACCCAGACTCAGAAAGACAAACATGGTATGTAGTCACTCATAAGTGGATATTAGTAAAGCAAAGGACAACCAGACTACAATCCACAGCTCCAGAGAAGATGGGTAACAAGGAAGACCCCAAGAGTGACACATGGATCTATCTCCCTGGGAAGAGGAATTAGATGATATCTCCTGGATAAACCGGAGGGCGGGGATGGGGGATGAGGATATGAGGGAATGGGATGGTCCAGGGGGAGGGATGGAGTGGTAGAGCAATGAAAGACAGATCTTGACAGAGAGACCCATTATGGGGTTAGAGAAAACCCTGGCACTAGGGAAATTCCCAAGAATCCACAGTGAAGTCCCCAGTATGACTCCTAGCCTTAGAAGGTGCCCAAACTTGACTTCCCCTATAATCAGATTGGTGAATACCCCAACTATCATAATAGAACCTTCATACAGTAACTGAGGAAACCAGATGCAGAGATCCACTACCAAGCACCAAGCTGAGCTCCAGGAATCCAATGAAGAGGGAGGAGGGAATATATGAGCAAGGGATGTCAAGATTATGATAAAGAAATCAAAAGACATAGCTAAACCAACCTTGTGGCAACTCATAAACTTTAGACCAACAGCTGTGGAGCCTCCATGGACCAAACTAGGCCCCCCATATGTGGGTGACGGTGGTGAAGCCTGGACTATCTGAGAGGCCCTTGGCAGTAGGACCAGGATCTATCCCTGGTGCATGAGCTAGATTGTTGGAGCCCATTCCCTGTGGTGGGACGTCAGAGGCCCTGGAGAGGATTATAAAATGGGAGGAGACAACTCTCTGACACAGTCTTCTGAGATTTTTGCAAGCAGGACTGCCATTTTGGACTGAGGTAGAGGTAAGAGGCAGTGACTATTTTGCTGTTCTGAACTTCAGGTTGAACCTCCATTTCTCTCTCTGAGTTTTTATTAACTGTGCTTCACAGGGAAGGGGAGAAAAAGAAGGGGTAAAGAGAAGGAGGAGGGAGAGGTGAAGAGAGAAAAAGAGGAAATTAATGCTTTGACCCTGAGTCAAACTATAATGACTATAAGTTAGACAAAGTTAATCAAAACATGCTTCTTAATTTATATAAACCTTATGGATTAACACAGGAGCTATGACTGTGTTAGGTTTTCCAATTTTGCATAAAAAGCAGGTCAAATGTCAAACTGGGGGGGGCAGAAAATGTTGCTGTTGTTTTAAATAAAAATTCTTAACATGAGCTTGACTGTTGAATTCAATGAGAACAATGGTATTTTTCTGCTGTTGATTTTTAGGTTTATTCTTCATGGAAACCAGGAGAGTTTTTCCTATTGGTTTTCATGTGACAACTATTTTCCACTTTTCTTTTAATCCAGTAAAATTGAGTTTATAATAAAAGTATAGGCTTAAGCACTAGTGTTAAGGGAAGAAATAAGGACACACCCCATACCATGGATGAGGGCTTCTCAGAGAAGAATCACAGAATGATATACTCACCTGTGGGCACACACTCTGCAAGTAGGGATCACCAAAGTTTAGTAAATTCATAAAAGAATTTTTATGTTCGGATGTGACCTAGGTAGAGTGTCACTTGTCTCTCTTCTTTAATGCATCCATTCACTAGAGCTAGAAATTTAATGGAAATAAACAACAGAGAACTACCAGATTATATTAATATCACCAAATTCCAATTTGAAGCCAACTTGTAGAATGGGTGAGGGTCATCACTTAAAACAATGTCCCAAGACTTCATTTTTTAATTTCACAGGTGGTTACCATTATTGCCATTATTAGAACAAGAGCCTTAAATGCATCACGAAGTTTCTGAAAGCCATCAGGTTCTCCAGGTGTCTGCATTTATTTGTTTGACACTGTTCTCACGAACCATATCCTGTTCCCTGGGACTCTGCATGGCTCATCCTATTGGAGGATTTCCCCAATTTTACATAACTTCTTAAAGTGACAGAATGTATTTTATGTTTACAGTGTACATTTGATACTACTCATTAGTAAATTTTCTCTAAGATCAACTTTACAATAGGACTGGGTAATTCAATTTTTTTGTGGCTAACACTAGTGAATGACTAACAGACAAAACTAAAACCAGACCACCATTTTTTATGTTAAAATCATAACCCATAATTGTAATTTGTTTCCCCTTCCCCCACTCTTTGTCTTTTCGACTCTTCAGTCTGAGGATGTAACACAGTTGGTCCAACACTGACATAGCAATGAACTTTCCTTTGAGCTGTATTGCAGTGCTTGACTGCTCCTATTTAACTTGGAAACTCCCTTCACGGTCTTCTCCTTCGACAATATTTCCAATTCTATTGGAAAGACTATTCAAATGGACTCCCATCCCTGACCCATGGAAGATGATTTTTCCTCATTACAGCCCCTCAGGTGCTCCACACTCAAGAATGGACACAGGATTCTGGGCTGCAGTTATATGTGGCATGTAACAGAGGAGATTGGAAATACTATTCCCATCAAAATGAAAGAATTCATGCCTCCCAATTCTTTCCTTTTCTCTGCTGGAATCTAGAGTGAGGTGTTTCTCCACTACTGGCTAGTTCCTCTCAAGCAGATGTCATATACTTCCTTGGAATTGAGCAATGTGCTTTCAAGGTTTTGGGTTATTTAAAGACCATAAATGCATTTTTGTTTCAAAGTTAGATTCTGTAACTTCAAAGGGAACTGAAAACGTTTGACTTTGTGTATTCTTAAAGGGCTGAGTACAACTTCATGGTAAAGGAAGCTACCTGCATGCTTGCAAACTTGGGATTAATTCCTGACATACATTTGTTTTAAAATGTAACAAAGTATGTTTATGATTTGTTCAGATATGAAATAATCAACACAAAGGAAAAATATACAAAACAGAATTAGTTTTTAAATCAAAATCCAGGAGGCACAATGGATAAAAGTTATAGTTAAAATAAAAGCTATCTTTTTTAAAAAATAATCTATAATTAAACATCTAATCAGTTTGAAATTAACTACTTCAATCTCTGTTTTAACTGTGACAACATATAGTTATGAGAGTT
Source organism: Microtus ochrogaster (assembly GCF_000317375.1). NCBI lineage: Eukaryota > Metazoa > Chordata > Mammalia > Rodentia > Cricetidae > Microtus > Microtus ochrogaster. The sequence continues at coordinate 43,840,112 of NC_022028.1, read as the reverse complement.
ATTTACTGGCTTTTAGAATACTTTAAGCTTCTATCTTAGTGTGCCATATTGTGTCATAGATGTATAATAATATTAGATGTTATAAGTACTTTCAAAACCGCGAGGGGTGCACCCACACACTGAGACAATGGGGATGTTCTATCGGGAACTCACCAAGGCCAGCTGGTCTGGGTCTGAAAAAGCCTGGGATAAAACCGGACTCGCTGAACATAGCGGACAATGAGGACTACTGAGAACTCAAGAACAATGGCAATGGGTTTTTGATCCTACTGCACATACTGGCTTTGTGGGAGCCTAGGCAGTTTGGATGCTCACCTTACTAGACCTGGATGGAGGTGGGTGGTCCTTGGACTTCCCACAGGGCAGGGAACCCTGATTGCTCTTTGGGCTGACGAGGGAGGGGGACTTGGTTGGGGGAGGGGGAGGGAAATGGGAGGCGGTGGCGGGGAAGAGACAGAAATCTTTAATAAATAAAAAAGAAAGGAAGGAAGGAAGGAAGGAAGGAAGGAAGGAAGGAAGGAAGGAACTCTATATTAAAATTTATTTTGGATCTTGTATTTGTTATGGCATGTCAAAATGGAGTAAGTTGGAGAAATTTGCCAGTCTTCTGTCCAAATGAATTGTTAAATTTGATTCTTTGTAAACAGAAAATGAAGTCTTCAGGATCTAAAGGAAGAAAAACACTAAAAATCAACCTCAATTTCTCTCTCCTTTCTTTCTCCCTTCCCTTCTCCTGCCCTTTACTACAGACACAAACACATGTCAAATAGACACACACACACATGAATACACATACATGTTCGTATACAAACACATGCACACTCACACTGTACCCACATACACTCACACACCACAGATAGATTTTCACCTGTGACAATTTTATTCATTATTTTGGGACATCAGTCTGTCAAAATCTGGGTCATTAAAGGCTCCTGGTATCCAAGAGGAACAAGCCATGAATCAATTAAAATCCTTATATCACAAACTGAAATTTCTCCTCAAAAATAAGGAATCATCCAGTTCCGTTTTTGTCAGTAGTATTGAGATGAAGGAGTCCTGGTAAAAACTAAAACACGTTTACAAAACATGAGCACTAAAACCTCATGGACTTTAACTATGTGAGCCTGTGAATTAATTCCTCTTCTTGGGGATCCAATTCTTGATTCTGTGCTTAGTAGCAAATAACCCAGACCTTTCGCTTGTAAAAGCATGGGGAATCCTGACCCACATCTCTAAAAGTCATTCCCTAGTATATATTCATGCTAATTGAGTGTACCTAGAAAGACCAAAAATGCATTTCCCAGAGATGTCAGCATTCTCTGTGTCTCAGTGCTTCCTAAAGTAGAATGGACCATGAAGTTAGCCTGGAGTTCAATCTTCTCTTGTTGCAAGGAACCACTTGTTCATCCTGGCTGCTCAGAACAAGGTCGTGTCCTACCCGCAAAGTTTCTGCACATCTCTTGTGGCAGATTCATGCTCTCTCCCTCTCTCTCTGTCTCTCTCTGTCTCTCTGTCTCCTCTCTCTCTGTCTCTCTCTGTCTCTCTCTCTGTCTCTCTCTCTCTGTCTCTCTCTCTCTCTCTACCTTCCTTCTCCCAGCATTTAGTTCCATCTTCTTCACCTGCCTAAGTTCCGTCCTATCAACAGGGAAAGGCAGTTTCTTTATTCATTAATGGTATTCACAGCATACAGAGAGGACTCCCACATCATTCTCTCTCCAAAAAAAATACACCCAGATGTTATGGAGGGCTGAATAAAATGGAGAGACAATGTAGACTCTTCCGTCTCTTCCTCCTACTCCTGCCTTCCTCTCCCTTTTACTCCTTTCTCTTCCCCCCTTTTCTCTCCCTTTTTCTTCCCTCCTGTTCTCTAGTCTACCTCCCATATTCCTGAGAAATGATATAATGTGACATGCTGACCAACGCTCCTATCATGGTTCTGTCCTGCCATGATGGACAGTGGACCTTCGAACTGTAAGACCATATAGACCTTTCCTCCCTCCAATTTTTTCCTGTTGGATATTTGATCATAGGAGAGAGAAAAAAAAAGAAAGAAATGAAAAGTAAAAAAATCAGTAACCCAATATCGGGAAGGGTTGGGAAGAAGTTGTTACTGTGTAATAGATGAAGAATGTAGGCTGCCAGAGAAACTATGGACAACTTGTAAATAATAATAGGGATGGATAGGTGCTTATCTAAAATCCAGACATTCATGTTTTTTTTTTATTAGCTGTATCTGGTAAACAAGAGCCTTGTAGAATCTGAAACACAGCTCAACAAGTCATAAAGGTTCTTACTAAACCACCTCTAATTATTCGAACTAGAACGCTAAGAAATTCACAGGATCTGACACCCCAAATTGGCCATTCCAAGAGTGAGTTCTTGATGGATCACCCACTAATGGTCTAAGATCAGATTTAAAATTGATGCATATATTTTACTTTAATAGTCTAAAAACATAATTGTCTTTAATATATTCATGAAATATTATTAAATACTTAAACCATTTTATTAAGCTATCATGAAGCAAGTGATACAGTAAGTGATAGATACCATTTTTTTTTCTCCAAAAATTTAAGCACTGCTAGTGTAAGTCAAGAGTTATTTATATTTTTATTATAAGTAAGAAATCGTCATTATGAAAAGAGGTGTGAATTATACAAATGATGAAATGGAATTATAAAAACTTAGCATCTACTGTAATTACCGTGCATGCTAATTGCAGTGCAAAAATAATGAATATAAAGATCATTAAGCCAATCACGTACTCACAGTATAATAGAAATGTTAAAGTTTTGCAGGAGAAATTATGTAAATGCAAAGAGCTAATATCTTTCATTTGCTCCACTGGTTAAAATGGCTTCAAGAGAATTCAGTGTGACCCATAAAGCTTTTCACCAGCTTGCAGTTCCTGTCAGTAATGAAGGCAAAAGTTCTGTTAGATCCTAACCCTGCGGGAAGAGGAAGCCATGTGCAATCTATGTCATTGGCATAACCTAACCATCTTCAGAAATATAGTGATCATGAAAGTATTTAAGTAATTGAAAATCAATACTAAACCATTTTATAAATTATTTGTTATTTTTGAGAGGATTAGAGTTTATCTGATTTTACAACCATGTTAAAAGATGAGACTCATTATGTGAGAAGAAAGTCTAAAGTTAAAAGGAAAATTCTGTAAAACATGGCAATATTAGAATTTTAATTTGTACATTTTTCTTTTAAAAAATCAACTAAATTTTCTGAACTTGAGATTCCTCATGTGTCAAGCAACTATAATTATGTACATGGAAGAACAGATACATATAAATGATTGCTAATCATTATTGAAATTTAGAGTTGGATGTACACAAAATTGACAACATATTTATACATAAATACACAGGCAATGCTTGTATTATCTATCTTATTTGTTTTATATTACTGCAAAATATTACTTTCCAGTGCCTAAAATTATGACTAACAAAAATTTTTATAATTCCCAGAAAATTTGATGTATTAATTTGTTAAATAAATCCTAACAAAGTCTTTAGCAAGGTAAGTTCCATCATAGTAAGTCATATAATTAACAATTACCCATATTATTAAAATTATGAACAAATATGTATGATTGATGGAAATGGATGACCATTTTCTGTCTCTGAATATCCAGTAGGCAGTGAAAATGACTGTTACTAAACTATTTTGATAATTTTTTCTTAAATAACAGAGAGTTAAAGAACTTAAAGTCAATGCTTTATTAAAAATCATGAAAGTTAAATGCTCATTTATCCCCTTCTTTACCAACTCAAAAAACTTTATTCACCTTTTCAATGAATACCAAACTGTTCTTTAGGAATTATTTTTTTGTTGAAAAATAACTTGAACTTTATTGTTCTGTAAGTTGGTCACTAATCCTGTCTATCTGGTTATGTGGAGTCTTCTACATAGAAGATATTACTAGGTGTCCATCTAAAAGGAAAATAATATTTATAATCACCTCTAAATGCCTGAATTTTAGCTTAGTCTCTCTGTTAATCATATTCACCCCTATGATGAATATGAATTATCTGCTACTAGCTGTTTTGAATCATAACTGCAGAGACTGTGTAATTTATCCATAGCCCAGCTAGTGCTAGAACTCTCTCATTTAGCTGAGGTAAATTCGGGCTTGATCTCAGATTTAGATTAAAGCAATCATAACCATCATCCTAGCCTTCTTTCCTAGGTCTAGTGAAACCCACCATTCCCCAAGTCCTTATCTGTGTCCAGCTATAACCGAAATCCTCCAAACCAGAAGCTTCCCTTAGTAGTAAGCAACTTCTAAGTGCCAAGATAGCTTCCTGAGACCTCAGCTAACAGAATGAAAATGCAAAGATTATTCCACACTGAATTAACTGAAATGCCATAGGTTTCAAATAATTTTCCAACTTAATTCTTTTTTTGAAATATTCCTTCATTTGTAAAATTGAAAATAATTGCAGATATGCCAAAGAAATTTTAATCATTAATAGGCTCAGCCCTTTGAAAATCTAAAGCAGGATTAAATGTTAATATTACTAATCTTCTTAAGTAGAAAAAAGTGGCAAAATTTCCCCCTAAGTCTGTAACTAACTTCATTACCCTTTCATTTAGGTAGCCAAGTTGCATTACAACAAAATGTGTTTCCTGTTGATTAAACATATGGCTGGCTTCATTTGTAAACAACCCTCACTAATGTAACATCCTATGGCAAATGCATTGCTGCTCTTCTGGAATGATGTGCTTTGTTTTAAAATTTTTACCTCAGTAGGTTTGTGTTCTCCCTTTATTTTATGTTATTGCAACCAACATGCGCCCATCCACATATTTAAATTCTTATTGAAAGTAGGATATTAAAGTCACCTAGGCTAAGAACACTGGCATTAGTTTTGACAAAGAAAATTAGAATTAAAATTATAAAGTCTATTTTTGATGGAAGCAGGTTAAAATTTTAGTGGGGTCTATATTTTGGATATAAATTAAAATTTATTTTTGAGGTTTCTGGGTATGTGTTAACAGGGAGAAAACACACTAATATAAAAGGTATTCTATAAATTATGTATATACTTTAAAGAAAACCAATACATTGAACATAAACATTCTGTAATTACAGTTTTAAATTTAATGTGTTCCTATAGCAATGATGAAGGCTATATAAATTGTCAAGCAAATTCTCCTATTATGATATTGTATGCTACTTCAAAGGTAGGGACTCTGTTCACATTTATGTCCTTTCAGTTACATGAAATATACAAGCCACTGAGTTTAAGGTCTAATCTTAGGCTGTAGCTTAGAGATATCCTTGCTTTCTCAAAAGGCCATGACATTGCACCCCACTTCTCTATGCTTTCATTGTTCATACATGGTATTCTGTGATCTGATCCTCCGGAAATGACAGTGGTCACTCAGATATCATGCCATCAGCTCCTCCTCGAATAATGGGAAAAGTGTTTATCACATTGCAAAAAATGTTATTTGACAATCAAGTTTGTTCTAATGTGATCACTTAATAGACACTCACTTCAAAAAGTAGCTTATTGAGTTTGAAGGCTTTTTATATTATTTCCTGCTTTCCAGAGCATATTATAAAGGAGTCCATCTGTCGGATCTGAAGTTCCCTGAGGCCTGGTTCAGGCTGAATGTATAGATGTAGATGCTTAGCTTGTGTGGGTTGAATCACCCTCAGCAAAGGGGAAAACAATGGGAATGAAAAGGGAAGGAACTAATCAGAAAAGGAGGGGTAGGGAATGAGGAAAGAGATGAGCCTAACGACCTATGATGAGCTGACCCCAGTTTCTGATGAGCTTCTGATGAGCTGACCCCCGTCTGTGGCCAGGACATGTGTGTTACATGACTGAAGTGGATCTGCGCAGCTGACCTCCTCCAATGGTCTGTGTGGTGCTGAAGATACTCAGTCCTACTGTAGAAACTATTGCTACCTGGTTTGCCCTCCTCCTAAGCCTCCATAACTCTGATTGCAAAGGAAAAAAAAAAACTTGTTTATTGTTTTACTACCTACTAGCTTTTCATGGAAAAGACCATAGTTAGATGAATCTTCTACAGTGGATGCTGAAGGCAGCCCACACTCACTTTTCTGGGTTGGACTAAAGCCATAAATATTTCTAGTATAGAGACCCCTATGCATTCATGGCCATCATGTAACATAGATTGCCTATGAATATAGTCAGTAAATGACAGCTGGATAAAAAAAAGACACTTTATAAAAATAAAATAGTCCATAAGAAAGTGTACATAATTGTAGAAAGCCCACAGGACTGACTTATTTTGGGTAAAACAATAGAATTTGGTCTAATTTCAACTTAAATCTCCTTTAAACATAGTCATCACGATGGTATACATCAAGAAACCATTTAGTGGGGATTAAAGAAGGGGTTGAAACAAAACTTCTTATATCAGCCAACCCCCTCATCATTTTGCTTTCTTTAAAAAAATACTTCTGCGAAACAAGGGGAAATTGTGGCATTCCTAAAAAAAAAAAAAATAATATGCACTGAGTGAATAGTAAATTTTAGTCTATTTGCACTATGAAAAATTGTTAGTAATAAAGGCATCAAGTAATAAAGAAAAGCCAAACAAGGAGGTGAAATTGTTTCCATTTGTACAGTAGCTAAGTAGTAACATTTACCTTCCCGTTAAAAACACAGGAGATATCACTTCTTAGATATTTTCTTGTTTGACATGTTATGTACATACTTAAAATTAAATATATAATGTGCAAATCGCCACTCGTATTTTTGAGTGGTGACTATGTCAAGGGGTTAATAATTAAAATTAACCAATCAAAGTAAGGTATAAGAATGTAAATAGAAATACCCAATTTTGCAAACTTTCATTTTTCTAAAAAATTTCTCCTGAAAATATCCTGAGTTTATGAGGGAGGGGAGGTTGGATATATATGAACAGAGCAGACTGGGTTCTAAATTAAATATATTTCTATTCTTTTAAATAAATATGCACATTAATAATAATCAAACATTCAATGAAAGTTGCTTCCCAGACATGTAATGAATATTATCCAACTGAAAATGGTAGCAAAATACACACGAAAATTAACATATATGTAAATATACTCAGTTCATATATTGATTGCAATGGGAAGTAAAATGAGACTAATATTTCACATGTCAAATGCATGCTAGACTATAAAATGATGCATCTATATACAAGCATTTACATACGTTCAAGTGAGAACATATAGTCATAGACTGTGTTCTACCCATGTGAATAGAGGAACTCGTTTGTAAGATCTTGCTAGAGTAACTTTCATAGCCAAAGAAAATACTTTTCCAAAATAACCACAGTGTCCTGAAGAAATATATAAATCATCATTATAGTTCTCAGATTGGCACATTTGATCAAACTGTGAGTCTTTGATCTGGGAATTTAAACACTTTTTTCTCTATATCTTTCTTAGACATCCTTGATCTATTAACATGATAGAAAATGATCGTAGAATTATAAACAATACCCTTTTAAACCATGTCAACCCGTTAATCATTTTTATCAGCTGCTTTAATCTAGCTATATTTGCATTTGTTGTGTATAATTAGAATATGAAATATAGCTGATGCAATTTATAAAATAAGGCATATATGAATTTGGTCCAATTTTTTTTAAAAAGCACCTTTTAAAGTGTATTGAAAAATATCATTTAAAAGGCCTTAATATTGCTACTGGAAATACATGCTTAAGAAAAAAACTTGGATGTGTGCTTTGATTTAAACACAGGGACATTTATTTCACCCATTCATTAGAAGACAGTAATGGAAGTCAATGAAACATCCAACTTTATAATTGCTAATTATAGAAAACTAAGAAATGAAATGTATGCTTTAAAACACTCAGTGACCCAAATATCTGTATTTAATATATCCAGAAGGAAACACGGGTTCATTTTAATAAATAAGTTTCTTTACAAAAATGCATTTCAGTGAGGTTCTGATATTTAAAGAAACTAAAAAGATATTATTTTTACCTTTAAAAAATGCAGTTTTCATTTTCTGCCAAGGTCAATACTTTTCACGATTTTCTGTTGTCTCTTCTGTTCCAACTCATCATGCATGATTTATGTATCAAGAAAGAAATCAGTAACTTCAATTTTAAAAATAGAAGTGAAAAGTCGTGTAACTGAGGAGATAAAGATAGGCCATGCTTTCCTCTGTATCTGATAAAGAGGTCTGTTTATGAAGGAAGACACTTGTTCCTCTGTCCCCAGCCTTAAGAAATCGAGGGAATTTATTGCTTAAATCTGGAAATAAGGGGGCAGAGGATGGCTAACATTTCTAAGATAAATCTCTGTGTTAGCTTTCTCAAGGAAACAGAAGAACTGTCAGATCGCTTATCAGCCATCACATGAGAAAATTTCAAAGGGTGGCTTGGAATTAAAAAATCCTCTGGAGACATTCCACCAAAGTATCAAAAACTCATAGGATCTTTGAATTTTGACTCATAGCATGAAACTTTGTGGATTTGAACCACTAAAATGCAACTTCATACCATTGTCACATTGTTTGACCTGAGAAATATTTGTGCATATTTAGTATTTGCTGAAAGAGACATGGGCAGACTAGAAGACAGTCTTGAGGCCAGTATAAGCCATTTTAAGTTATTTTAGTCCTAGTCTGAAAAAAGCTGGAAGGAGTTATGAATATGAAATCATCTCTCCCTCAGCTTCCTCAACATTACTGCTTTACCTTGACTATTATATATATGTATATACCAGTGAGCGTGACAAAGCCTTCCTAGAGTGTTCTCCACCTTAAGAAAGACAGATCAAGGGGCTGGAGAGATGGCTCAGCGGTTAAGAGCACTGACTGCTCTTCCAGAGGACCCGGGTTCAATTTCCAGCACCTACATGGCCCCTCACAACTGTCTGAAAATGCAGTTCCATGAGATCTGACACCTTCACACCAATGCACATAAAATAAAGTTAAATAAATAATTAAAAAAAGGACAGATCAAGTAACTGCACAGATTTATATATGAAGTTTTTATCATGTGAATAAAGGAATGAATTGTGTTATGATTGGGAAATGTTTGGTTGGTTATCGTTAAAGTTCAACTAATTATGTTCATTCAAGTCAAACTTCAAGATAGGAACAGAAGACACAAAATTACAAAGTAAAATATCCCTAAACTACATCCACAGAAGAAGCTGATGGATCGAGTTGGCTAATTAGAGTGGAAAGCTTGGTTTCTAAAGGCAAGGGCACTCCTGGCATGATGATGCAGGCAGCTTACATTGACAAGCACATTTGACATTTTCAGTGTTATGAAAATGGCAGTAATAAACAATTCCTTAGGCAAATTTAAGTGAATTTAAATGAATTGTCTTTCAAAACAGAATTTCAAATATGGCTGACATTTCTCAAAATGTTTCATACTCAAAGCTGATCCATAGAAGCAATTGCTCTTTGACATGACTTTGAATGCTCACAAGTCATATGTCCCATGGATATGTACAAACTCACTACATAGTTAATGTGACAAAAAATTTCTT
>NC_022028.1:43814430-43829953 GCF_000317375.1 Microtus ochrogaster | reverse complement strand
TGGTGAAGACCAGCTGTCTGACAATCTTTGTCCTGGCAAAGGGACTGTCAAATATATCATTCATGGGTTATTGATTTTTGAGTCATTAAATTTCACTGGAATTTGTTAAACATGAAAACTCCACATATATAATTTTTCATGCTGGGGTACCTTCCTAATTCTTTGGAACGTCAGCCAAACCTCAGACAAGATCATATAATAAGGGAAGAGGGGAACAGAATCTTTACTAAGAAATGTTTTCCTTTACTTCTCTAATTTGAGAACTGAGTTTTGAACCAAAAGCATCATGCATACTGAGGATGCTGTGTACCACTGAGCTAAATCCTCAGCCCTCTGTAAGTGGCCTTGACTCCACAAAATGTCCATCCACATAGTAATTGCAACCCTGTGTATTTTTGCATTCTCTTTATTTTTTTTTTTGAGAATTCCACAGTGTATAAATATGGTGTATTTTGATCATAATCCACCCACAGTCTTTCACCCATCTCCTGCCAGATCACTTTCATACTGCATCCTCTTCCAGGGCAGAAGATAGATCAGGAGTGGTGCAAATCATTGTCTTCTGGACATGAAATGGATGAAATGGCCCCTGCACTCAAGAACCCACAGAAGCTATATTTACTGTTCAAGATTAAGCCAGCCAACATTCCAGCATGGATAGGGCCCAGTTTCTTTTGAAGCTGATTCTATACTAAGAAAGTTTTTCTGGCTTAAAGGGCCCAAATATATACCTTTAAATGTTTTATCATTCTATCTGCATAATGCAGGAGAGTCTTTGGACAGTAAAAAGTTTGCACTGGAGGAGGGAAGAGTAATGTTTTTCAGAGGTCAGGTCTTCTGCCCTAGAACTTCTGCCTGAATATCTTACCCTTGATGGGCCATGATAAACTGAACTTCTATCCAAATGTCTGACCCATGATGGCCCATGAAGAACTGAAGGGGATTATGGAATCAGAGTTTTCTCAACTGGACTTCTGGTGAAAAGTAATCATACACTTCAACTGAGTGGTTGTGCTTAGGAAATCTGTTAGTGTAACAGCCTCAGGGTTTGTTACTAACATCACTATGCAGACACAGGAAGAGGAGAGAACTGAATAAACCTAAAATTAAAAAATATATATTCTAGAGTTTCTTCACTTCAGGTTTTGAACCTAAATCAGCCCAACTATGAAAGGTTTCTGATTTGATTCTAGTTTTTGGTTTTTAGCAAAGGATAAACCAATGACCTAATATAAGTCCAAAAACTATGGAAGCAACAGTTTTCCTAAGTCTTAATATATCTTAGGAAAAACTTATTGATCTATACCTTCTTGGCTATGAGAATAAAATAATAGGTGTGTTTTGTGACATAGTTTATTGAGATATTTAAGTTTGAGCTGCATTGCCCATTATGATATATGCAGGTTAATAGGCAACAAAATTCAAATAGCAGATTTATGATGTCCCTACTCTTCTGAGGCATGCTTATGACCAAGCGTACATTGAAAATAATAATTTATGAAATAAATTAACATCTACATTTTACTTCCATGATATTTTCTGTGTAGACATGATCTGAAGACAAATACTGTTATATAAGGGCAGATCTAGAAAGTAAGCATTGGGGACATCAAATGTCAACTAGAAAAGTAGAAAACACTCAACATGGTTTCATAAATAACAGACATTGAAGAGCAAAGAAACTAAAAATACCCTTAAATAACAAGCAAGACAGAACATATTCTTCTTCAAATGCTATGCATTTCATCCCAACAATCTCTACAGACCTCAACAAGAAAGGTGTTCCTACTTGTGAACATTCTTCCTGAAGATGTTATGACGGATTCTGCATGAAGGAAAGTTGTAGCTCTAAATGTGGCAGGGAGATCACTATCAGAAACTTCCAGGAAGCAAAAAATGCAGTCAAACGTTATTTAACAAAACTAAGCTTTTATAGAAAGGAGTTTTCATAATTGAACTAAGCCTTCCGGCTTTCTGTGTGATACAGAGAAGACCCTCAACTCTATATAATCATTGAGAGATTATAATGGCCTTTCATGACTTTCGCTAGCTGGCTTTCTTCTCTAACTTCTAAGCTTGATTAGAGACTGTGATAAAACTGGGAAATGCTATCTTTTTTCAGGAAATGGGAAATGTAAGTACCAATCATTTTAAGTATAGACAATTTCATTAAGTACCTCAGTCTAGTTTAATCCCAATGCTGTTTAAATGAAGGACTAAAATCTCTCTTTTGGTTGTATTTGCTTAAGAGCTTACAGTGTACTGTTAAGAATCCAGTGTTAGCGCTTGAGTGGAGGGATGAGACATTTATTTTGAAGAGGATACCTTAAGAGTCACTTGTGCCTAAGTAAATAAGAAGTGCATTGTAAGCAACTTCCAAAACTCTAGATTTGACAGAGACATCTTGCTACCTGGAAAGTCACCCACAGTTCTGTAATGGAACCCATCTTGACTAATAAATCCACTAAAAACCTGAGAGAACTTGGGAAGTAATTCTGGACACAAAGTAACAGTGTTGAGCATAGCTTCTTGGTAGCAGCAATTTCTTAGGTTTTCTCTGTTTGTTAGGGGCAAGTGCTTCTCATTTAAGAGAGGCTTCCCAACTTAGCTTTAACTGTGAAAACTTGCAGCTGTTTTAAGAGGCCCTGCCACCAAACACTTAAATGGTGTTTATGAATTGCTGACAGCATGCTTCTTGGTGGTGTCTGGGACCTTGAAACTCCACAGAGTTGTGGCAATAAACGTGGCTCCAGCCAGTACCTCTGCCATGAACTTAGACTCTTATAAATCTAAGGAATGGGGTGGATCCAGCCATCAAAACCACAGCTTTAATCCTTGCCATATCGTTTAGCAAATTAAAGACTTGTGGTCAGAAAAAGAGATATAGACTAAATATAGAATCAGATGAAGAAAACCTCTCAATGGTTTACAGTGTTTTTAAAAATATGTGTAGGGCTGTGAGAGAAAAGAAAAAGGACAAAGTCCTTAAAATAAAATAGAAAGAGTGTAGTTGGGTGTGGTGGCACACACCTTTAATCCCAACACTGGGGAGGCAGAGGCAGAGAGAGCTCGGTGAGTTCAAGGACAGCCTGGTCTACGGAGTGAGTTCCAGGAGAGCCAAAGAGAGAAATCCTGTCTCGAAAAACCAAAAATTAAAAATAAAAATAAAAGAAATAGAGTTTAAAATAAAGCTATATAAAGATGAAAAATACACAGAGAGTCTGGGTACTGTATGTTGTGTTGTTTTAAATTGTTGAATGATGGAGGAAGGAGCAACAACTGCTAAAAGACATATGATTATAAGTGTTGCTGAATTAATCCAACACATGTATTTTGAAAATGACTTGACTTTAAAATACAAGTCAGAACATAAGTTTCTTTGGAGAAGAGGTTTTGCTTTTGTTTCCACAGGAAATGAGAGGCTATGGATTCATTCTGAATTAAGAAAAATTAGGTTCGATCAATAAAGACCACCCGTGAAAAATCCCTGATAGGAACAGATGGCTTAGATGTCTGAGTTCTACATCCAGAACAACCTCAAGACTACTGGCTGAAATGATCAAGCCTCACAGAGAACTCTAGTCAGAACTTGGTTATAAATCTAAATATTCTTTAGCCCCCCATAAGACTATCAGTGCCCCCGGTCAGCAGGAAGTAGCATGGAAAACTATACCCACATTCCCAAAAAATGGATTATGGATGTTTTTCTTTGTTTAGAGTGTTGGTTACAAGTTGTATGGATAATGGTCAGAAAGAAAGCTAAACAAGTGAGATTTGATTCAGAGTTCTTATTTGAAAAAAATGGGGGAAAGTGGTGTGGGCCAATTGTTTTACACTGTAAAGATTTGTTTCTTGTACTTGTTTAATAAAATGCTGATTGGCCAGTAGCTAGGCAGGAAGTATAGACAGGCAACCAGGCAGGAAGTAGAGGTGGAACAAGGAGAACAGGAGAATCCTGGGAAGAGGAAAGATTCAGTCTGTAGCCTTCATCCAGACACAAAGGAAGCAAGATGTGACTGTGCCGCTGAAAAAGGTACCAAGCCATATGGCTAACACAAACAAGAATTATTGCCTAATGTAAGTTATAAGAGTTAGTAAGAAGCCTGAGCTAATAGGCCAATCAGATTATAATTAATGTAGACCTTCTGTGTGTTGCTTTGGGACTGAATGACTGAGGGACCAGGTGGGACAGAAATCTCAGTCAACACTGGTGTTTGAGTAAGTATTTAATATTACTTATATGTGACTCTACATTAGAAAAATATAGAATTGAGATGCAGGATGAATGGTTGCTAAAGACAAAAACAGTTTCATTTGTGGACCCACAGAGGAACAGAAGAAACATGATCGAGAAATATATTCTTTGTATTCTTTAGAACATAAGCCTCATCTTGCAGTATGAAGGTTGATTATTCACTTTGAGGTCGTCGACTTTCAAGTCAGTCTGTCCTGTACTAAAATTTTTTATTAGGACTGCAAAGCTAGACTTAAGTGACTTACTAACACATCTGGAGTTTAAGCTCAAGCTCTATAACCCATGTTGTAAAAGAAGTTATCTTATGACCCATGTGAGGGCACCTGTGCATGCAAGTGCACACACACACTCTCTCTCTTTCTCTCTCTCTCTCTCTCTCTCTCTCTCACACACACACAATATAATTAAATAAAAGTCCTATTTTAAAGTCCTTTTTATTTCTACTTAGGTGATTTGGAAAAGCCAAGAAATAATGTGCAGGAGTCACATGTGGGATGTTTGTGAAAAGGACACTTATTGCTTCTTCTTCCCAACCTGTAAATGCTTTCCAAACCAGGCACCTTGAATAGTTCTCCAAAATTTCCACTCATAAGATCATAGCATTGTTCTCCACTGACCTCCACCAACAAAATCTTGCCCACACCACTGATAAAAACAAAGAAAATGTTCATTTCCACAGGACAAATGTTAACATGAGCTATCTCTCACATCTTCTCCAGTCCTTCCTTGATCAGAATGGCATCCAACAAAACATGCAACATTCCCTCTTTCAATAAGAAGGAAAAATTTTAGAGAGTACATTAAGTATATCATTCAGTAGTCAGAAAATATAGATTACCACCTCTCTGTGATGGAATTACCTAAAAGAATGATTCTTATTTTCCTACATTTCTCTTTAAAATAGAAACTGGGAAATATTGGGATCCATTAGGTTTTGATATTGTAGAGGATTAAAATACACTAACTTGATAGCTGTTCTTTCTACTCCATAGGGAAACATATAGAGGTCTATTGGGTTGGTGGGGACACTGGCCAGTGACAGAATTCCTTCTGTTATTTTATATGCATCAGCAGTGCAGCAGGACATAGAAATGCTTGTGTTAGGCAGTTTCATCATCATGGCACTCCTATAACAAAAGTGACCTATAGCAAAATGACTCAAAAGACTCTTTTCTCTGAAGGAAATTTCCTCATAAAAATTCAATACAGTTTTAACTACAATATTACAAGGATTCAAATTTGAATAACCTTGAAATAATATTTTCATACTGATGGTTAGAAGTCTGAAAATGTATAGGGCTTCTGCATGGTCAAGTTCAACACATACGTGCCTACACACACCAAAATGTTTTACTTATTTCTAAAAGCTATCTTGGGAGTGACTGTATTGATTTTCCTCTAAGTTGACTTAACAAGTAGTACAATAATCATTCTAATATGCTATTGAAAATCTAAGGTTATCAAGGTAGAGAGACAACATTATTCACTGTAAACCATCTGGGTAAAATGTTCACACTATTCTACAGAAATAATGGCAAATTATGCTTTTCAAAGCCCCGCTAAATGGCTTTCCATTCAACAGAAGTCCTCAAGGTTAATTTGGAACAGGAATTTTAACATTAGATATTAAGTCATTCGACAAGTGGTCAATTGGTTATTTAAGGAGTTTGTTGACAAAAGGTACTTTTCAATATTTTAGTATAATCAGCTCAGCTACAATCAAAAGTAAAACAAAGCTGAAAAAAAGAAGATGGTTTAAAATATGCAAATGACTTCATAAGGCAGTGCTTTTATGCAAATATTTAAAAGCAAGAAATAGAATGAGAAAAGTTGCTAGATTTGAATAAGCATTTAAAATATAAATGTACATCTTATCCTATCAAATGATGAACTGCAAAAAATCATATAAATATGAATAAAAATAAATTTATAGTCATAAATTTAGATGTGTTAATTAAAACTTGTCTTATTTCAAAAAAAGAAGCTCATCTTTCAAAACAGAATGATAACAAACAGTAAAATGGAAAGATGTGTTACTGATGGCAAACAGGTGATTGTTGCAATAGTCCCTTCTGACAGGAAATTTTTCTGAGAAAGTAATGAAAGGGTGTGAAGATTTATCTAAAGATTGTTTTGGAAGCATTTTGGCAATCCTGTAAAACTGACAACTTATTAAGTTCAGCACATGGAGATGTCACCGGATCACTGGTGACAGTTATAATTGGAGGAACAGTAGGTATTTTGCCGAAGCTTGCCAATACCATTCATAAACTTATTTTGTGCCTTCTAAATTTCCCACATTTTTTTAAAAAGGCACTAAATCAAAATTTTATGACAAAGATAATCAACTCATATATGTTGAAAGAAACATTATCTTTATTATTTTTAGACAAGATCTGTAGTAAAGATTGACCATGGACTGTTTATGTAGCCAAGGGTAACCCTGAATTCTTGATCCCCTTCTCTCTAAAATGCTGGGATTATGACCATGTACCACCATGCCCAGATTCATGTGGTGTTGAAGATCAAACCCAGGGCTTTCTGCAGATAAGTAAGCATTCTATCATCCATGTAGTGGCATCCCCAGCCCAAGAAATATCAACTTTAAAGAAAATTGTGCACATTACCAATGAAACACATTAGTAAGTCTAACTCAATTGATTACAAATTGAATCTGATTTAATATTGATAAAAGCATTGAGTAATAAAGGATTGCCACAAAATGCTTCTAGTACATTTGTTAATAACAAAATCATTTGCTTTAAATGGAAATATAGAAAAGCATTGCTGATGGAATGAACAAGGGTATTTTTTAATTTGAGGGTCATTAACATTTACTTTTGCTTCAACTTTACATAAATGTGGTGTGTTACACTGAAATTATAAAGGACAAATAGCCTGAGTGATTTGGGAATGTGAACCACGTAGAGAGGCATATTATAGCAGAATCCCACTTATGGTTCAACTTGGGGGCAGCGAGGTAGTTGCCTTCAAGAATCTTGAAGAAGCTGACCCATGATATGTGTTACTCAACTGCTGGTAACTTTTGGAACAGAGGTGAACTGAGAAACAGACATCTCTCTTACCTGTGTCAGAAAACATAGTTAAGAACAGAGATTATTAGTAACATAGTGACTTTTTTTCTCTGCATGAGTCTGGTGGTTAATTTTTCATATGAACTTGAACATGCTAACGAGTGGTGAATAGTTGATAAAATACATTAAATTAGAATGGAGACCTAAGCCTGAAGAATCACTGAGAAAAGCCAATGCATCTGTATAGTGATCCCAGTCTTGCTGCATTTGTAAACACAAGCAAACTTAGCCAAATATGGGCTGAATAGTAACAGAAAATAAAACTCTGGTTTTACCAGTTAGAAGCAACCTATAAATACTTAACAGGAGACTTCTCAATGGAATATACTGAGAGCAACCATGAAATCATAAAACAAATGAGATAATTCGTCCTTTACATTACAGTTTGCATCCAGCTCCTTTCCAGTGCTCTTGAAACACTATGCTTGGAGATACCAAGACTTCCCTTGTTCTCGATGGGTTGCACTGCTGGCTTTCACACGTCTTCAGTTTACACACTACAAATAATTAGAAATCCAGAACTCCATAGTGCTCATAATAATCCCTCTCATGTGAAAATGCATGCCTATGTTTATCTAGAGAAGTGTGGCTGGTACCGTGGTGTTCTTGAAGCAAGAGCTAAGCTGGGAAAGAGATTATTAATTTGAAAATAAGATTGAATGGGATATATGTCACAGAGATTTTTATCTAAGACACGTGTCCCCTTGGATTTTGCGCCATATCATGGTACTTGTTGTTTTCCTCACAGGTTTGACCTTACTCACTGAGTGTGAAGCAGAACGAATAGAATGTGCTTATAAGTTCTAAAGTCAAAGAGTCTGATAGACCTCCCGTGGAGATCCACACTATAGCACACTCATATTAATAACACTTCTCTTTCAAGAAGCTGAATTGTTCATCACAATTACCACAAACAATGAAAGATGAAAATGGCATGCATTATGTTCATAAAAACCCTGGACTATGATCATGTTTCTACTGTTGAAAACCATATAGACAGGTGCGTACGCAAAAACACAAACACACACACACATGAATTCAATAGTGGTTTGTAAACAAAGTGTGAATTGATTCTGTCATAAGTTATTACAATGGAGAGAGACTAAGTACCCAGGACAGCTGCTGCCTTTCTGGGAAGAAGACTCAGACCTTTGTACATTTGTTTTCAAGTGAAACAACCTCACGACTGCCCAGTACGTTCTTTTAGTTGTTTTCTTCCTAAACAGCTGTCTGATGATGCTCTGTTAAGTCAGGAAAGCTCTGATTCCATTCCACCCTTCAGTTCATCATGGCCCAGGGTAAGACATTCAGGAGAAGTTCTAGGGCAGAAGACCTGCCCGCTGAGAAACAATGTTCTTCCTTCCTAAACATCTTTTAGAACTCAACCCAATTCTAGTTTATTTTCCACTTAAAACTTTTAAGTTAATTTTATTCTAACTTTTTATCAATGCAATGGAACAATAAAGAAGCCTGAAGGACATTGTTTTGTTCTGGAAAACAAATGGAAGAAGACATGTGACTGTGGTAAATACAATTCTAATGAGATCGCAATAGAAGACAGAGTCCTCACGACAAGAAATACAATCATTTCTAATAGCTGAGGTTTCATTTCAGATAATGCTCAACAAGCATAATGATGTAAAGCAAATACATTTCTCAAAGAAGTCCAAGATGGCTTTATTCATTTCGCTATTTATTGTACTTATTGTAGCTATTCAAAGCCACAGAAACAATGAACACCCTCCATTTGCTAATGTGCTTCTTTCAATTTTAATTAAGGTAGACATTCATTTGGAAAATTCAGCCAGAAATTTTTATTTTCTGCTTCCTTCTCCTTGGGTCTAAGTCATGTGCGTTTGTTGCCAACGTTTTATTTTTAAGTCTGGAAGCTGGAACATTCCTGAAACTGTCCTAATTGCAGTAGTGGAGGAGCGCGTCATCTATATTTTTATTGAAATATATGATGAGATACACATATGCATATGAAGCCTTGTCTAGTCACAGTCAACGGTCAACAACTCATATTTGTTTCGTATGTGTCTCCCAACCCCCCCCCAAAAAACAATTGTTCAAAACATTCAGAATTAAACCCCGTGTTAAACATTGCCGTACACATTCTACTTGAATTCTTCCCCCGGAGTCTTAAAGCACTTGTGCAATACAAGCAGTGAAGAAAGGAGATCTAAGAGATAAATTTCAGAATAACCTTGGAGTCAGGAAGCCCAACTACGGGCCCTGTACCCTACGCTCCTATCTATTATTGGCTGTGACATGGAGAACGGAGCCCCGTGGCAGCCCAATCTGATGAATGCCCACAAACAGAAAATGCCTCACGTGCTGACAAAGTTGAAAGAACTTTTGGACTTACAAAGCAGAACAGAGCTCCGTGGAGTGTGGAGTTCCGTTAAAAATAAGCGTTTCCATGTGCAAACCATCTGTCTTCAGGCTTTACGGGCATTCTGTCCACATTGAATACCCACATCTCCTAGCCAGAAGGAGATAACACCTGCCACAGTGCACCCACTGTGGCTTGTCGATGTCATAAAGTCACCCTGTTTTGTGACTTACATGGCAGAAGCAGCGATTTCTGCCTCGCTGGAGAAATATAGGACACACGATTGGCTTCCAAGAACTGGAAACCTAAGCTTGCAAGGGAGAACACTTTTCAAAACCATAAGACACATGCATACAGTATCAGAATTGAACATTCCTACTGATAAAAGGCCATCACATACTGTTCAAGTTGACTTTGGCCAAGTCGGTCCAAACTCTTGTAATTATTTGATGCCATTTATTTGAAATCCCACTGTGAACCTTCACAATATGGGAGGCAAAAACCGTTTCTCACTTCTTGGTGTGAATCTCTTCCTGACAAGAAAAACTTGGTAAAAAGATCATAAAACTTTTTTTTTATAGTTGACGAGGTAAAAATGCTTCAGGGTGGTGGATGCTTATATGCATACACCTTTGAGATCTAGGTGTATAGTTATTTTGCTAATATAAAAATGCTGAGCAGGAAAAGTGGCTCAGCAGGCAACAATGCTCATCATTCTTGCAGAGGACATAAATTCAGTACCCACTTCACACCCACTTAGAGAAACTCAAAACAAGCTTCATGGAAAACGGTGCCCTCTTCTGGCCTCTATGGACACTACACTCACATTCACATATGCCCACACAGATACACATACATATACCCAAATTAAAAATCAAATAAATCCATATGAAGCATTATTTGCTTTTATAACAAGATATTCTAAGATGTATCTCAGACTCTTCATCAGGCAAAAAGGCATGCATTTCTAGATGAAAAATGGTATTAAATGCAGTAGCCATATGTAATATTTGCTTTAAATACAAAATTGCTACAATTTAAATATTAGATCATGAAAGCTGTTTTGCCATGAAACTTTTTATGCATTATTGAATTATAAATTTGCCTCAAAATGTTGTTTTCTTTTTTTAAGTCAGATCTCCTAACTCAGTAGTATTATCTCACTTGGAAGGTGGGTAGGTACTACTGTCTCACTAACCAGCTCCCTATTTTTCATATTGTATATCCATTCCCTAAGCACATGTCGTCCTGAGTCACACCAATCCGTCATACTTTTAAATCAAATATGACCTATTTTTTTTTTTGTAAATGTGATGTTCGTGATGGGTTTTTGATCCCCTACTATATACCCAATGTGAAAACTATGTCACAGCCCACAATTGCTTTAAATGCCCATGGCAACATGTTCTGGAGTTAAGCACACAGCATGCTTAATGCAGCACAAAAAGTTGTGCCTGGTAAAATTGTGTGCATTCTTCAAATATTGCTATTTGGGTATTCAGCAAGTGTGTCCGTAGAAGAATAATTTGTATATATTTGATTATAAAAATAAAGCAGCAGATTAGATTGCTTCACAAAGTATGGTTATAAAAAGATAAGTCTATGGAGGTTTGAAGGAAAAGTCCCTTATTTCATAGCAGTGAAAAGGATAAAGAATCCATCAACTTGAGAATAGTGGGGACATGGGAAGGGTTTGAGGGAGGGTAGCTGGGAGGATTGGATAGTGGAAATTAGAAGGAAAATGATAAAATTCCATTGCAATTAAAAACATATTAAAGGATAAATAACATAAGGATGACGTTATTTTAATTATATGGTTGGCCAGTTTACAGGTATTTTGCTAAGAGTTAGCCAAGAAAAAAATACTTCTTAGAAGATAAACATATTTCAGTTTTAAGTTTTACAGCCACAGGTGGTAATGGGAAAGAGTTTACCTGGAATCAAGTTTTAGTTACCAGTGCATAATATATATCATTTTTCAATCTGGCAAATAAAAGCTGAGGAAATATCAAGCAAATGTCCTCCCCAACCCTCACAAAAAAAACATGGAGTGAACACACAGCCTGCTTCCTGCTGCATGGAGGGTTCAAAACGTGCTATAGTGGTCTTATAGTCTCTCCTCACTGGATACCTGAGCAGTCTGTAAGAAAATAAAGAGAAGATTGACATGCAACCCACTCGCATGGTCTACCATCTGGGTATTGTCAATGATAATGTTCTACTCTTCTTGCTCAAATCTGAGTTTTCACAAATGTCCTTGTTTTCTATTTTAACCTTGAAGGCTTTGTATGTATTCGGGTCCCTCTAGGGATGGGATGTGAAATCCATAGATTCAACAGCTGGTCTTATGTGCAAGTGACTTGTTGGTTGTGATGTGTTGGTGATGGTTCCTACGTAAGTATCTGAATAGAACTGGTACATGCTAAGATTTGTCTCTTTTCTAGTGGGTCTTTTTAAAGATGCAAACCACAGCTGTTAAGGAGTCTGATATTTTATTAGTTTGAATGAATAGCATGCAATTTTGAGGTAGTATGTTTGAACTCAATGTAAACACGGAAGGGGTGTGTTTGAGGAGCCATTTTAAGAAACCGAGAAACGAGAACGTACACAACAGTATCAGCATCATTGGTTGAGAAATGGGTATGTCTCATAGATATAAAATAATCTTAAGAAACCCTCTCTTTGAGGCCAGAGAGTTAGCTCAGCAGTTGAGAGCACTTGCTGCTCTTGCAGAGGACCTGAGTTCAGTTCCTAGCACCTACGTTGGGCAGCTCATCTTTTAACATCCTCAAGCAAATGATATTCTCTATCTATCTATCTATCTATCTATCTATCTATCTATCTATCTATCTATCTATCTATCTATCTCTCTATCCCTCCCTCCTCCCCCTCTCTCTCTTACACACACAAGTTTGATAATAAGTATAAGAACAAATCCTATCTTCTAATTAGATCAACGAGAAAAGACTGAACTGATAGAGCCCTGATTTCATCTTCTCAGAGATGAAGTCTTTAAAAAACAAACAACAACAACAATAACAAAACCCTTGTCAATCTTGAATAACAAGAGATCTTATCTACTACTATTAGTTTGAAAATCCATTATTAGAAAGAACTCCAATGTTGCCATTGGCTTAACTTCAGATGAAGGTGTTTCCGCAGGGACATTTTCAGAATCGTAGGCATCACAATAGTGCCACCATGTGGCAATTCTTTCTCACCCCATGGGTGGGGACGAAGAAGATACCCCCAAAGACAAGTCCTTTCATTTTGTATACATGGAGGGTCCACTGCTGGCAACCAGGGCTGCCTTTCTGTCTACCCACGCCACTTTAGGAAGGAAGTAGTGTTGGCTGCTGTGCATCAGCGTGCCATCGTCCTATCACTCTGCACACCTGTGATGGGGTTAATCTGAGGAGAAAATAGTCCTCTTTTCTGCTTAGACTGAACTGCTGGGATTCAGCTGTGATTTCCTTCACAGATTGCCAGCTTCACAGACTATCTTTGAGCACCAACCACTAGTTTTCTAAAGAGGTCTCTGGAGGTTCAACGGAGCACAAAAACACAAAACTCAGAAGTAAGCTTACAATCCGCATCATCCTGAGAAGACACGTTTCATTAGAGCCTGCCAGCTACTTCCAAAATGTACATTCAAGATGCACGTAGATTAAGAGAGCAGCCAGCCCAACCTCAGACAGAGCATGTTAGACTCTGGGAAAGGTCATTTGAGCAAACTGGCATACACACACAATTTCCAGACATGCTGCTGTGTTGTGACTATGTAACTTCTTCTGTGGTAGAAATCTACAAATGCTAGCAACTAACAAAATGGGCATTCCACAAATGGAGTATCTGATTAGTAGGCTTTGCTAAGTAACTAGTTTTGACATGGCCCAGCCCATGCACACCGCACAGAATTCTATGGTATAAGGTGACCAGTTTCTCTTAGATGAACACTGGAAGGTCTGATGAGTTTTGTAACAATGCCAAAACATACCAAAGAAACGTAAGAGTGCCTAGTTATCCTTAGAGCATCTCTTTACTTTTGCAGTGTCTTCCTGAAGCTTTATTATTAATGGGAGAGATATTCCTTGACAAAGCTGATACTTGGTATTTAAATATATATAATGTCTGTTTACATATTGTCATGGAAGTTGCATAAATTATCGCCATTAAGAAAATACATAAACAACCAAATCCTAAAATCCTTAAAGAACTTAAAGTTCTTCCTCAATAAGATGCAATTCACAATCATAAAATCATGGCTCATCAATATATTGATCACATTGTCATGTAATCAGACTCCTCAATACATCTATAGATTTATCATCATCGATATCTTGATCAAGTTGTCTTCTATACAAACTCATGAATACACTGATGTGTTAAAAATAATTCATGAGCTAAAACTTGTTACAATGACACATCAGTACTGGACAATCGTCACCTCCCCACGGGACAGAGAGAAGAATCTATGGTGTGGCTGGGGGAAGACAAGGTACATTCAGGAAAGGAAGACGGTCCTAGGGACACAGCACCTGATCTTTCCTCATCAAAAGCAGGTCCATCAGCACTAAGCTTGTTCTGGTCACAGGATGTCTGTTGAATTAGGACATCACTGTCACCCAAGGGTCTAAAGCAGAACCAGTGAACCAGAAATTCCTGAACCTCTACGTTAGCACCCAGTTGTCCCTTTCAGCCTCGGGAAGACACAGTTAAGGAAACAATTATTCCAGTTGAGGAGTTTATTCTGGAGAATAAATCATTTATTGTAGAATGATCACCGAAGGAGGAGGGCTTGTTTCCTTGGGAGGCTCAACTATTTCAAGTTGCACCTTCCCTAATCGGGATTTGATTCCCCCCTCTTTAAGGACTCAATTCACCCGATTTACAGTTCCGGTTTCTGACTTAGCATGAATTCCAGTGAATTCTACTCTTCCTATTCTGTGGACTTCAGCTGCCCCTTCTATGTAGCTCAGAAGGTTGCCTTCTCTACTCAGTATCTGGGGAAAAAAAAAAACTCCACAACTCTCCGAAATGCTCTGCCCATGTATTAATTCACTTAGGGAACTCCTAACTCAGCTGCCTTGTGAGGAAGAACTCAGAACACGGGAGCAGAAGGCCATGGGTCTTGACACTGATTGAAAGCTACAAGCCATCTGAGAGTAAATGAAAATGAATTGGGGTAGAGAAGGGAAGAGAGAGAGAGAGAGTAGCAGAGATGGAGGGGGGGGGAACAGTCCAGGGGTGGGTGTTTAGTGGGAGGAGGAGAAGGGTGTAAAGACCAGATCTTGGACCTCCCACCTCTCTGCCTTGCAGGGTATCTTGGAATTGACAACACACACGTGAGGAAGTGGATAAACCTATCCAACATTATTCTATTACCACAAATGAGATTGGAAATGAAATGTAACAGCAGTCTCTCTATGGAGCCAAGCATTGCAAGCTTGGAATACTAACTAGCTCATTTATTTCCCTGATTACCATATGTAGTTCCGAAGCACCAAGAACTGGTTTTCCATAAGCCACCTTCTGGAAGTTAACTCTATCTTCCCATCCACAGTCTCTCCACTTGAGGAATTTTTGAAACGTTGCCTTTTTTAAATTTCACCCACTGTTAAAAATATCATTTCCAAAAATGTAGCAGTCATTCTGTTCATTTGGGGCCACTTAGACTTTTAGCTACCATACTAGAGTCCAACTTGGTTACACTCTGTTTATGAACTTCTACCGTGGATATCTAGTTGGTCTTACCACAAAATTACCTAGAGTAACCTTACCACTTACAATTCTTCCATTCTTAACTGAAAAGTCCTATGTTTTAAATTAAAAAAAAAA
>NC_022028.1:43800688-43814330 GCF_000317375.1 Microtus ochrogaster | reverse complement strand
GTGTGTGTGTGTGTGTGTGTGTGTGTGTGTGTGTGTGTGTGTGAGAGAGAGAGAGAGAGAGAGAGAGAGAGAGAGAGAGAGAGAGAGAGAGGAAATGAATATGAACACACTATGTCCTTTATCCTACCCTTCTAAAAACCCGCATTTTCCTTCTGCTGGTCAGTATGGAAACCTCAAGCCTCCATTGACTTCTGGACCTTAGGAAAACTTGCTACGGGGAAACTTTTGGGGCGCAGGAAGGAGATGCTAAGCTGTGCTAGCAGTTGTAGATGACAGTGACATTTATTTCCCATAATTCTTGCCCACAGGAAACACATCCTTTAATAAACTACATCAAATCAAGTTAGACATCACCAAAATCTCAAGGTATCAACTTCTTTGGGAAGCTTAAGGCCCCCAACTCAGGGCCACAGAAGGAGTTAGCACTGGGCTTTCCGGTGGGCAGTGGAGGTCGCGCCGGGGCAAGTCCTGGGTCCCCTGGATTCCCAAGAGAAGCGGTGCACAAAGAGAGGAGGGTGAAAACCAGGTTGCAGGAAAACAGACGCAATTTTGAATTCTGAGTTGGGCCTGAGAGTAGGGATCCCCACCCCTTGCCTACCTTCAGGCTTGGCGAGCACCGCGGTGGCGTCCTCCCTCCGTGCCTCTGCAGCCACAGCTGCACTGATCCCTGCCGCGGAGCCCAGGTCCCGCAGAGCGCGCCTGCCCCGCGCTGTGCTCTCCACTAGTTCCCCAATTGAGAAGCAATCAGAAAGGTGATTAACATCCACTGTGCAAGCACCCACGTCCCTGAACCGTGTAGTTCCTCTTCTAGCGCTCAGCCAGCTCCGTCGCGCCGCAAAGGGTCACCCGGGGAGTTCCCGGTCGCAGCTCCTTCCCTGTGCTCGCCTGGACCAAGCCGCTCTTGCCGCGCCTCTCACCCGCGCTCCCGGCTAACCGCTCACCCGCAGGCCTGGGGACACCAGGCGGGAAGGATCGATCCAAACCGTTGATTCCCGGGGAAAGCAGAGAAACTTTGACGCTGCCGTTGCACACGCAGCGGGAGAGGAAACCAAACAAGTTGCAGGTGCAGATTCACCAAGGCGCCTTTCCCGACTGGGAGAAAAATCCCAAGGCAGCCGAATCTAGAAGACTGCTCTGTGCTCCACCGGCGACTGCGGGCGCACCTCCGGGTCTTTAATCTGCGTGTGCAGGGGAAGGCGCGGGGATCGCCTAAGGTTCACGGCCAGGCGCGAGTGTCCAATGCAACTCTGGCTGCCTAGGATGCTGGGACCCAGCACTGATCCGACCCAGAGCCTACGCAGTGCCCGGCCACAGCGGCGTCCAAGCTCTCGCTTTCTGGAGAGGAGCGGCTTTCTCCCTTCCCGCAAAGTGACAGCTCCAAAGTCGAGTCTCTCTCCTGCGCAGCGACTCACTCCTTTAAAGGCCCGGGAGGACGTCAGAGGCTGCCGGGCCCGTGGGGCGAGCGCCAGGTCTCCCCGCCCCACCGGTTGCAGCGCTCAGCCGAATCTGCCGCCAGAGCCGCGGAGAGCGCCGGGCTCCGGGTGGAGGTTGGGGTGGGAGTGGGAGCGCTGATGGCGCACCGGGTCCGAGTCCCACGGGTCCTGCAGGGCGGCACCGTGCCTGGTGCGCTGGTGGAGAAGAGGGGGCTCTGGCCACTCTGCGCGCGCGCCGCTGACTGGGTCGCCCCGGCGCTCAACACCTGGTTCTGGGAAAACACACTTTTCTGGTTTGCTCTTGAGTCATCCTTGATTCATTTGGCGGAGCTCAAACCCATCGAGACATCTTTTTTAAAAAATGATTTAAACTGTCCGGTCTTGAAATCTCTATGAAGATAACAGGCTAACTTCCGCAGCCCCCACTGCCTACTTCCCAACCCAGGGACAGTAAGTGGAACATATCCACGTGTTCAAACGTCCCACAGGCATCCAGTGCCCCAGACCCATGAACACCTTACTTTCTGACACCCATCAATGACTTAAAAGCTTTTGCCGGGGGGAATAGTATTCTTTCAAAAAAAGAGACCAGCTTGCGTTAAGTGACGTATTCCAAGGTTTCCCGTAGCAATATCCAAGTTGACTGTGAGATGAAAATACCTTTACACGTGTGTAAAATAGAGCCCTTTTCACGCTGATCTTACGTTTTTCAGGCACCATGACGTGATATTTTAAAAACACAGAGTCAGCTTAAGCGGAGATTGGATACATAATTGGGGAGGCAAAATTTTTTTCCATTTCTACAGCGTTTTCTTAATCCGCTTTAGGAAAAGGCAAGATGGTCAAGTCTCCATCCTTAAGGTCTGCACCCTTTCCTGCTTCCCTGCAGACTCTATCCTAATGTTAAGCTGAGAACGGTGAAGAACGCAAGATCTCAACATTAGAGGAACCTTAGGGGCGAATGCCAGGCGCTACTGGATTTTCTCCTCTGTGAGCTTCCTTCCCTGTATTCACTAGAAGCCTTTTAAAGCGACATCACGACAAATTCCTCCAGACAGCCGGCTCCTTTTTTCTAATTCCACCTGTACTGCCCAGCATGTCTCCCTCTAGCGGCCATCCCCGGGAAAACAGGAACTGTGGGGGAGGCGCTAGCTCCGCCCCACCCCCAACCTCCACCCCACCCACTCCCACCCTCCTTTTCTGGTCCTGTCTTCCTTACCCTCTTCCCCTGCTTCCCGCCCTATCTAACCCGCATCCCCCTGTCCGCTTTACGTCCTCTCCTGTCTTCACCTGGAAGACCTACAGATTCCCCCTCCTTTGGCCCTGGCCACGAGGGTTCTGCTCTGATTCAGTGGAAAGGCATTGGGAAATTAGGAAACACAATATCTTTGCTCTTGGTGGTGAACACCTCCGGAAAGCTTTGGTAGGGAGGAAATGGCCTTAAATATTTTGTAGAATTATATACTGGCATCCGTAAAAAGAACAGGCTTGGTTGGTGCATACAGGTCATGCCAGCACTGGGGTGCTGAGCCAAGAAAGACCAAGAGGGAGCCCCAGGCCAGATTGCACCACGCGGCGGAACCCCACCTTAAATAAGGATTTATTAACCTGGCAGATCAACTTGAGTATTTAAACAGTTTGGTTTGAGGACAGATGAATCGAGAAGTTGGGGCAAAGTTCCTTCTTTGGTTCGCTGAAATAGACATAAACGTTGCTGGTTGGAGAAAGAGCAGCCAAGGGGAAGGCATCCTGATGCTCAGGATTCTGGCCGCTGCTCACCTGCCTCCATCTCCGATGCCAGAAGCTTGCTGATTTTAGTTTACTATCAGTCTTGAGTCAAAGCTGTGAGAGAAGTTACTGGGTTTTACTATCGCCTCAGTTTGGACCAAGACCTGGGCGGACGTGGGGGACTAAACCACTCACGTGGAATTTGGGCTTTCACTAAGACACCGGTACGTGATGCTCCTGGTTCCTTGGAGCCACCTAGATAGGCGGGGCAATCATTAGGGGGGCGGGACATCGGCAACTTTATCGCAATCAATCATTAGACCATAGGGAAGTTGATGATGCCTATCACTAAAGGACTAGGTTCTCCCAGCCTGTAGGTCTCAGGGAGAAGAAACTCCCCCAAAGTGGCAGCACCGGAGCCGCCGCAGGCCACACCCCTCCTGGACTCCTGAGTGCGGATCTGTTCCACCGGACGAAGAGCGCTCCAAAGTGTCCACTTGCTAGTGAGAGGTTTTCTACCTCGAAGGGCAGCCCTTCAGATTGCATGTAGCCCCCAGAGGCCTGACTCTTGGCTGCCTCGGCACCTCTGCTGGAACCCGCCCAGGCCTTTTGCCCCTGCTGTACAAGCCCAAGACCGTGGCAATTTGCGTCACCAGCGCGCAGACGCAGATGGGAATGGGCATCTGAGCCGCAAGGTCCGGTCTGGATGTAAATGTTCCTCCCGGTGTCCAGCGGGTGATTTCAGAAACTCGCCTTCCCCTCTCCTCAATGTCTTGCAGATGGGACTGGGGGGGGGGGGGGAGGGGACTGGGGGGAGGGGGAGAGGGGTGGGAGGAGGGGGAGGGAAATGGGAGGCTGGGAGGGGAAAGACACTTGGCTCTTGGGGGGGGGTGGCAGGGAACTGAAGAAAGCTTGGACTCTGTCCACTTCCCCAGTGGCACTGGGAACACACACTAGCAGCAGGGCACAGCTGCCAACCTGCTCCATCTTGCCAGATTCACCTGCAGGGCTTCTTGGAGTGATACTGATCTCCCTCCAGTGCACGGCCAAAGGGCCTATCTAACAAGAATTGCAAAAGGGAGCTTGGGCATAATCCAGGGGTACCCTGGTGACCAATTACCATGGAACCCCTCATCTGACATAAAATGCCTGCTTCTTTCCACACCTTAACAGTTACATAAAAAAAAAAGCCTTGTAACATGGATAAGCATGTGTTTTATTTCCTCAAGGTAATAAATACATCGAATTTTCTGTCCTAAATTAATAAAAATAATTAAAACAATTAATTTAATTAAATATTTAAATTAAATAAGATAACCATTTAAATGAAATTATTTAAATTAGGTAATAAATGGCTATAAGAATGTTGCATAATGCAATGATCACATTG
Organism: Microtus ochrogaster; assembly: GCF_000317375.1. Lineage (NCBI taxonomy): Eukaryota > Metazoa > Chordata > Mammalia > Rodentia > Cricetidae > Microtus > Microtus ochrogaster. The sequence continues at coordinate 43,809,779 of NC_022028.1, read as the reverse complement.
ACATGATAGTGCATTGAATTTCCATTTTTAAAAACTTTTTTTGTTTTTTTTACAAAATCAGCACAAGAGAAATAATTCCCTTAGGTCTAGAATAAACTTATGCATAACATGAAATGAAAATGCCGCTTTTAAAGTGCCCCGGAGGCCTGTAGCTGCTGACGGAAGAGCACGGGATACCCGAAAATAGAAGGAGACATGCGTGGCCTGCTCTTCTTTACCAAAGATGAAAATATGCGCTCTATTCCAATGGCTACAGGAAAGGCCACTCTCCAGGAAAAATAAAGTATCCTACACGTGATAAAGGAATCCTGCCAGTTAGAGACATAAACTCCAGGTCAAATTAAGATTTCAGGGTAAAATCTGAAACCATACAAATTCTAGAAAACGACATAGGGAAAATCCTTGCCTTTTTTTTTCCTGGAAAAGAGCCTGAATCATGGGAAACAAAAGTAAAAAGAGACAAGTGGAATTAGATCTATCTAAAACCTTGTGCCCAGCAAAGGGGAAGGGACACAGTGAAGGGACTAATTATGGAATGGTCTAAAGTGTTCGCATCTGATAAGGGATGGTTACCCAGACCACATGAACTCTCGGGGAACACAATGACCAAAATTAATACCAATGGAGCAGAGGAACAATTCAACACTGCGATGGAGTGTTTCTTAGGTAGGAAAGAATGGCGGATGACTCATAGAAAAGACTGAAGGTACATATACACAATGACAAAAGTCCATCACTTGTGACAACATAGATGAAACCCGGGGAGCCCTGACATTAATTGGAATGACCCACAAAAATGTCACCTATACTGAACGAGCTCCCTCATGGATGTAATCCAAGAAGAGCAACTTCACAGAGGTTTGGAATAGAATAGAGGTGTGGTCAGTGCTCTTGGGAGAGACAGAAAAGGCTGATGAGCAGGTGCCGTGCTAAGGCAGTCCAAATGAGGGTACGCACACATTCACAGAGCACGGAGTGTCTGTGACAGTACTGTGCACTTCAAAAGACTAGAAGGAGTCTGGATGTTTCCACCCTAAAACTCAGAAAATGGTTCAAGAAATCAAACAGCTTACCTTGGATTAAACACTGTAATAAAGGCACATAATGACATGGAATATGCTATCATATTAATATGCAGAATTTTTATAGTTCTATATCTGGTAAACCTAATTTTAAGTAAATAATACAGTTAAATAGATAATAGATAAAAATAAATAGATTTTAAAATGAAATATATTTGTAGAGAGGTTAAAATCTATATAGTTTAAATAAAAGTGTTTCAGTGCAGCGGGGCGGTGGTGTGTGTGCTTACATGAGTTTATATAAACCACATGCATGCAATTCCCATGGTGGCCAGAAGAGGGCACAGGATACTCTGGAAATGGAGTTAGAGCTGTGAGCAGTAATGTTGGTGCTAAGGACTGAGCAGCCCCAACATAATGACTAGTCTTCAACAGCAGCAAGTGTTTACCACTTAAGCCCTAACATGAGCCAATCAATTTCATTTTCCTGTGTCCTAGGAGCCACTATGCTGCTTCCTGAATCTGATCTGCTTTTTATTGCTCATATTAACCATGAGTGGAATCACATAGTACTCATCTTCTCTCAGTGGCTGGCTTCAATTAGCACAGCGTTGTCGGGTCTTTTAAATCTTGGTGACATTTCATTGTCTAAACCAGTAGTTCCCAACCCATAGGTTGTGACCTCATCTGGTGGGCTTCATATCAGATATCCTGCATTTCAGGATATTTGCCATTACCATTCATAATAGTAGCAAAACTGCAGTTATAAGCAGCAGTGAAATAATTTTATGGTTAGGGTCACCACAATATGAAGAATGTATTAAAGGGACCCAGCACTGGGAAGATTGAGAACCTCTGGTTTAAATAAAGCACACTATTTATTCATTCCATCTTCAAAGACCACCTCTCCATCTTCTTCCCCCTAGATGTTTCTAGTGAGGTTACTAGGAAAGGAGTATACACTTACCCCTGTCTGGATACACCATCCAATTCCCTTTGATAGGGATTCAGAAGTGGGAATCATGAACAATTTTTTTTTCCTGAGGACCTAAACCTATAAGTCCCTCAAAATTCAGACATTCTAAATTCCAAATTGAATAATGGAAAGGCCCCTGAAGCCCCATCCTTGGAGGAGGAACATTTTGTGGTTGATAAACATACAGAGAAACAAAGAAACAGAGAGACACTCTCCTTTGGATACATGGTTGCTGATAATTTTCCAAAGCCCCAGGAGCTGGCCACCAACCATGAGCATAGGGGCAGCACTAACTGGACTCGGGGTTAATAACAGTATAAAATGGAGGACATGAAGTAGGAGGAGAAAGGCATGAGAGCATCAGAGGGAGTTGGAGAGAACTGTAACACTTGGTGGATGGATGGGGTTAAATACAATCTATAGATGACAAAATTTTCAAAGAATACCTTTAACAGTAATCAGACATTGGAGCCCTAAGGACCCATGTGGCTGTGTTTGAACATGCGGCACCAAAGAGTCAGTCATATAATGAGAAGGTCAGCGCTGGACTTTGACTTGCTAGGATTAGTGTACATAGAAGACAGTGGAAGGAGCCCTTCTTATCTCTCAGTACACAAGAGCAACGAGCAAGGCCGGGTGTGTTCACAGCAATAACTGCAGTTAGCACAGGAAGAGAGGCCTTGACCTTGGAATTCTTCCTCCCACGACTATGAGCAGTTACAGAACTAAGTAGTATGAGCCAGTGTCTCCTGGTAACGAGGACTGTGTTTGTCACAACTGCTGTCAAGTGTATTATGTTGAGTCAGTTTTCTCTTTGCACTCATGTCTATTCATGTGGATAGAGAGATGACGCGTGGGCAGACTTTTCTGAACCACTACCCACTTCCCAAATAACCTCACAGAGACTTAATATTCCTTATAGACGCTTGGCCGAGAGCTCAGACTTGTTTTTGGCTTTTATAGCTTAATATTAATCTATTTGCTCCCTCGAGACTCATTTATCTCATGCATGCACTTCCCGCCCTGCTTTCTCCGCATCTCAGGTCATCTCCTGAGATTCCTCGCATCCCACCCTTCTTTTTCCCAGCATCTCCTAGTCTGGCTCTCCCACCCAATCTCTTGCTGCTCAGCTATAGGCCAGTCAGCTCTTCATTAACCAATGAGAGCAATACATAGTTACAGGGTAAAAGTTGTTCCACAGCGATGACTCAGCAATTAAGAGCACTTGTCTTCTTGCATAGGACCTGGGTTAGATTCCCAGTACCCCACACAATGGCAAACACCACCCATAACTACAAATCCAGAGGATATGAACCCTTCTTCTGGAGTATTCAGTCAATAGGCACATGCATGGTGCACACATATCATATACACATAGGCAAGTATAAAATCAAATTAAAATTAGAGACACTTGACTTTGGTCCATATTTAAAACAGAGTCTTATTGTTATTTCTAAAATCCAGGGCTTATGCTTATTTTGTAGATTTTAACCCTTTGTACAGTGTTTCTAGGCATCTTTTTCTGTTCTGTTACAAGCAGTTGAGTGTGTTCTCTTATGTTCAAACATTAAAAAATTTACAGTGCTTATTAATATACAATTTTAAGTGCTAAGAATAATACCTGTGACTTACACATAGCAAGGAGGTGATCTATCACTGACCTATGACCCAGTAATATCCTGTGTAAATATGGATAATGAAGTGTCTCTCTCCTACCTTGAAAAGTACATGTGGATACTAACAAACTTCTTTTTTTTTGCTTTGTATTCTCTCTTTATTTTATTTGACTGTATTTCTTATTTATTTATTTATTAAAGATTTCTGCCTCCTCCTCGCCACCGCCTCCCATTTCCCTCCCCTCCCCCATCAAGTCCCCTTCCCTAGTCAGCCAAAGAGCAATCAGGGTTCCCTGCCCTGTGGGACGTCCAAGGACCACCCACCTCCATCCAGGTTTAGTAAGTTGAGCATCCAAACTGCCTAGGCTCCCCCAAGCCAGTACGTGCAGTAGGATCAAAAACCCGAAATCTCAAGGTCCAAATCAGCAGCAGAAGGAGAGAGAGCACGAGCAAGGAACTCAGGACCGCGAGGGGTACACCCACACACTGAGACAATGGGGATGTTCTATCGGGAACTCACCAAGACCAGCTGGCCTGGGTCTGAAAAAGCATGGGATAAAACCGGACTCGCTGAACATAGCGGACAATGAGGACTACTGAGAACTCAAGAACAATGGCAATGGGTTTTTGATACTAACAAACTTCTTAACATATGACTTTTCTGCTGAGCCATTTTCTGCTACATATCAATACTAAAATAACCCTCACTATGTTCTGTATTTTGAAATTATTTGTGTGCCTTTTTTTGTTCTGGAAATATTAGTTGTAATGATCTCATGTTTTTAAGTTTTGAAAATTCATCATTATGGAAAAGAACTATGTTGGTATAATGAGGCACCAAATACTTCACTTTAATGTATTGTACACTTTCAATTTCAAAAAAAAATCAGCTTTATATTTATACCCACCATAAATTCACCCACTGTATGCATATAAGTTCAACTGCTTCATTTGTAAAACGGCATGGTCAATACCATAATTATTCATCACAAGCAATTCAGGTTTTTGAAACTTTTCTCTGTATAATGATGTAAGCTATGTTCTTTTACTGTTGACTGGGTTAGATAAACTCTAAAATAATTTTAAAAAACCCACCATGTAATCAAACAAAAGAAAATCCCATTTTCTGCCTGGGCTGCAAAGAAGTCTCAATGATTAAGAAGCTTGCTGTTCTTGGAGAAAACCTGAGTTTGGTTCCCAGGATTCACACCAGGAGGCTGGACTCCAGATCTTGGGGTTGATGTTCTCTTCCGTGCTGCACATAACATATCCATATTCAGACACACATACATACAAATGACAAAAAGAAAAATCTTGAAAAATGTTTTGTATCTGTTCATCTGACTTAACTCTTCCAATCTGCCATATTAATTTGCGTAACGCAAGATGTGTTTCAAAACCTCAGAATGCCCTCTGCTATTATTAGACTTGAAATTTAATGGGTTAAAATTCAGTGCACTGTGCAGAAGGAATTCTGCTTGGTGTATTATGGTGAGACAGTTACTCTTGGTCCTTCTGTGTGTTTCCACAAACTCACAAGCACAAGTCAGGAATGTCAGCACTGGAAAAGCCAGGAAGGAGGATAAAGCCCCACCTGGGATCAGTTAGGCCACAAACAAAGAACTACACCTGGTCCTTCCAGTGCCTGAACAGAAGGCAGCTGCTCTTCTGTCCCCAGGTCTGTTAAGGAAACCCTCTTCTGAAGTTCCCTAGCCCACCTGTTCAGCCTGTGGGGAATCCAGAGTGTGGACCTCAGGAGATAATCCACGAATATGAATGATTAACCAAGATTTGGGCTTTCAGCAAATGGGAGTGATTTACATGTTTATACATTTTTGTAAGTGTTCTTGGTTGTATTTAAATATCTATATAATTTTCTGGTGAGAGAGGAATAACACAAACATCAAGTGAGTCACTTCATATTAAACAATTATTCTGTTTACTGTTAGCTACTTAGTTTTCATTGAGATGTTAAAAAAAACATTTGTGATACTGTAAGATAATCTGATTGAGCTTTTTAGAAGTGGGGAGGTACTGTACTTGTGACTAAGTCTCCAATACTCTCCTAAGAAGTGCCTGCTTCGAGAATATTGTTATCCAAACAGTTCTAGAGGATGAATTTTTTTTTAACGACTCCAGAAGGTGGGTCATAGTGAAGGCCATTTTCAAAACTTATTTGTAAGAATGTGCATGCTCTATCTTTCTTTTTGGTTTGCCTGGAGATGACTTCCCCATCAGGAGAGGCAAGGAACATCCTCATCCACACTGAATACACTTTGCTCAGACAAATGGCAATACTCCACCACTGCAGCTGATGGGAATCGGTTGATATAGATACTCCTGACACGATTGGGTATAATAGGAGGAATCATTAATACAAATCACACTGACAGCGCAACAATTTTAGTGGTGTGGGGTGGGGGAAACCTAGTTAAAATGCCGCAAACTAAATCCTAAGTGTAAAGCTTGCATTGCTTCAGCACAGCATGGTGTGGAAAACTCCAAGGCCACATCCTATCTTGCTCTGGCTTGGCTCAGTGGGATAAGCAATGGCTGTGTCTAATTGAAAGCATGATAATTTCTTATTTATGAAAACAGTCTACTAGGTTCTCCTTTACAGTTATAATCAAAAGTTTGTGTATATACTTGGACACTTTGCTCCTTGTTTGTAAAATATCATGTGCCTGCATGCCTTGCGTATTTGCCGTCTTCTCCCACAGTGAAAGTGCCAGCCAGTTAATCTGCATATAGCTCAGACACACTAAGGGCACATCTAATGACAAGAAGTGTCCTGTAGCCTGGGCTGGCATCCAAACTGCGGTGTACCAGGTAATGACCTTGAACTCTCGTCCTCCAGTCTGGATTTGGAGTGCTGGAATTGCAGGCATACAGGGCAAGGGCAGTTTGATGAGGTTCCAGGGATCAATCCCGGATCTCCTGCAGATTAGGATCTACCCAGGGAAGTATGACCCCTGCCATGACGAGATTAAAAAACTACATTTCCTATTTAGCCCCTATTGTCCTAATAAGAGGGAAATGTCTCTTTAAGAAGGACCCTTCAGAAAAGTATAAATAGAATTCTAGAGTGTGCTTGAAGAGCCCTCATGCCAGGGAGTCTACTTAAAAGTTCCCTTGAGATCAGAGTTAAGTTAACAAGATTGCTAGAAAAAGTAAAACATTTAAAATTGAAGGAAATATATTCATCCATGTTAATTTAGATACTAAAATCAAGTTCTGTCTATACAGCATAGGCTAACTTTGGTTGTTCTTTAGAGTTGCATTTTAAAATGAAAGAGCAAAAAGTACTCTTCTCTTTAAAATTCTCGCAGAATCTGATACAAAGTCCATGTGCAAAAAAATCGAGATCAATTCAAAGTAAAATGTAATAATTTGTATTTGCTATAAATCTCATCTTCTACTATAATTTTTAAAAAGTGCCTTGACAACCAGAATAGGTTCTGAAATATTTGAGCAGTGTGGGTTAAAATGCACTTTTTTTTTTTTTTTTTTTTTTGTATTTTAAGCAACTGTCATGAAAAACAGATGTAAATAGCTCTTGATTCTGTGGCTGATTCCAGGATGACTTTGGCATTGGGAAGCCTCGAGAAGCTCTCCAAGGACAATGGCTCTTACCTATTATTCCTGAAGCAGGACGTGACAGAGATACAGCAGCCTGGTGTTTCTGCAATGAGCTATTATGTGAACAGTCCCAAAATGCAAAAAAAAAAAATGATCTTTGTTTGTTTTTTTTTGGGGGGGGCGTTCAAGACAGGCTTTCTCTGTAGTTTTGGAGCCTGTCCTGGAACTAGCTCTTGTAGACCAGGGTTGGTCTCAAACTCACAGAGATCCACCTGCCTCTGCCTCCCGAGTGCTGGGATTAAAGTCATGAGCTGCCACCGCCCGGCTGCAGAAACGATCTTAGAGATACTCTTCTCCAGGTTAAGTGTGTTCATGTTTGAAGCAGCTGTGCAACTGACTGATTTATAGCCACTCTACAATTTTGAAAATTCAAAAGGAACAGATGTGTGTGGACTTAATGCCTCTTTTTGGGTTCTGTCCCTCTCTTAGGACCAGCCTGCTCTTTCTCATTAGCATGCTCTTTAACTGTTTGCCATAACATGTCACTTTATAATCGGGAATCGACTGAGTTAGAGCTACCGTCATCACTATCCTTTAAATGGCATGATGCCGTGGAAGCCTTGTAAGGCCCAAACTGACACTAAACACATGGGCTCACACCTCACAATAGCACACGAGGCAACAGGACTTCCCAAGTGTCAGTGGCTAACAGAAGGAGCCAGGGTGTCAAATTCACTCCAGGAATATTTTCACATTGAAACAGCAAACATCTTGAAAGAGGGGCCTTGGTAAATTAAGTCTTTGAACCATATTCTCTAGCAACACTAAACATTAAATCAAATTGTCGTTAAAACTAAAGGGAATATAAATGTGAGTAGTAAATAAAATACTTAACACAAAGGGTAAGAATGAAAAAACAAAAACAATCAGGTTCATCCACACAATTAAATAAACAAAAAGCAAATAGGATAATCTTTATTTGCTACAGCCACCATTATAATTTTAAATCCTTCAGTTAAAGGTGGAGAATTTTTAAACTTCACAAGAATATCATATATATATATATATATATATATATATATATATATATATATATATATATATATATATATATATATATATATTCCTCCAATATTTATATTTAACAGTAGGGGTTAGTGGTATCAGATCCCTTGACACTGGTTTAATAGTGATATGTTTGTGTGGTTTTTTTGGGAAGAGGTCAATATTGAATATATCTGCCTTCTATTTCCACCATAGGTGCTTCATGCTTATCCACTGAGCCACATCACAGGTCCACAGCTCGTCATCCTTCACCTGCACTGTGAATTACATCCATGACTCGGGTCTCCCTCCAGGCAGCCCTGCTTCCCGGCCTCGGGATGCACAGTTTTCTTTCATTGCATTCCCAGTACACTTCTCATTGTATGTTGACTGTGGGGATTGATAACAGGGAAATGACTTAAGGATTGTGACAAATCACATCCCTCCAGGCCATTTGTAACGTATTTACTTTTGGTTACCATGCCCCGAGGTAACATTTTACCTTTTCTTTAAAATGTGAGTCAGTCATTTAGAACTGGCATCTTTGTCTTCCAGTTTAAGATCAAAACTGTTAATCCTGTTAAAACAATGCCTGCCACTTTTAGGTAGAGGGTTTTACTGTCAGTGATTCTGGTTTGTATGGATTTGAGTTCCAGGGTTCAACGTCCATCAAAAGCTATACTCGTGAAGCAATGTTCATTTATGTATCAATTGGCATATTCACTTACACCGTTAATATTTTACTTGTATATATTTTTCTCCACTCTTCCTCACAAGCATCTTATGCAGTGTTCCATAGGACAGTGTATGGTGAAATGAAGTGTTGAGTGCTCCCTAAAGAGTCTCAGTTTCTC
>NC_022028.1:43778568-43800588 GCF_000317375.1 Microtus ochrogaster | reverse complement strand
TCTCTCTCTCTTATACACACACACATACACACACACTCACACACAGAACCTTGTACAGTTCCCAGGACAGCAAACCACTCAGCCACCTGCACATGCTCAGAATAAATAAACAAATTGGAAAGCTGTGATTCAAGTGCAAATTAAACTATCAAACGCATTAAAATCTAGGTTTTGCAGGGAGTTGATGAAGCACTGAAAGTGTAAATATGACGTGGTAATTAGTCCAGTCTGTGGTAAAGCTGAGGTAGCTGGTGATTTATTTCTCCACATCAGAAATAAATCTGGAAACAAATGTGTTAAACAGCCATCAGTGTTTTATGATTTGTATACAAAGTCACATAGTTAAGGCTTGAGGTCTCACTTTTCTTTTTTTTAAAAAGTCATTTCCAATATGTGTGTCTCCGGAGGGCTCAGGACTGAGCTATGGGAACTTTCCAAGCACTTTCTGTTTCCAAACCTTGTGGTTGGACAATTTTATAATTTTAAGAGTGATCACTTCTATTTTTGATGTAACAAAATGTAGATAGAACATTAATTGATGGGTTTAAAACATGATTCTGAGAAATACAAATACCTAACATGATTATGTGCCAAGAACAATAATGACTCAATCAGCCATTTCCTGTCAAAATGTATAAGCACTCTGGGCTTTTTAATCAAATATTGTCACCCCAAATCAAAGGAAATACTGAAGTCTTAAAGTGTTAAACTATAAACTACAGATTTTCGATGGATCTTCTGGTCCTGTCGGGATTGTAAAACAGTTCAATGTAATCTGAGCCTGAGATCGTGATAACGCCTTCATAATGTTTGCATCACGTGCCTGTTCTGGGATAATTCTAACCTCCGTCCAGGGTCACGACACACAAATCCTATGGAGAAGCTCAACTCTGTGTTCTTGACATATTCTTTGTCACCGTTGCAGGTGTCATTTTGACTGCTGAACACTTGCCTTCCTTCCTCCTTTTCACTGTTGGGTCATCTCCTGTCTAGTGTTCTGATTGCTGCCTTCCAGATGTTCACACTGTGTCTTGAATTCTTTCCCTGACAGCTTTTCTCAAACTGCGCTGTGTGCACTCAAAGTCGCATGTCTAACTCACGACAGACTGATACATCAATAGTTTAAAAATAGGTCACTCCGGTTTATATGTCATAGAAAAACTTCTTTCAATTACACTTAGCAGCACTGCCTTGCTCTGATATTCCATTACATTTTTAGAATGCTGTTTAATGTTTTGAGAGAACATGAAGAGCTATATGAACTTATTCTTAAACAAAATATATATCCAAATTTGACAGCAGTTTTAAGTATTGTCAATGAGAGAACCACCGCAGTAAAAGAAAAAATTAACCCTGGGCATTCTATAGCATCTGGTAAGATTATCAATTAAAAATAGTTCAGATTGTGGTTACAAGGTTGTAATATTAAAAGAAATAAGTAGCTGTTAATCAATGTCACATGGTGGAGAGGAGAGGTTTGCGGTGAAAGCATGGGTAGCATTATTTGTTAAATATATAAAAAAAATGAAACACCGTGTTCTAAAAGTCTTTGTATTAGATATATAGTGCATAATGAATTAACTCAGTGTAAGGTGGCTTAAACACAATTATCATTACTATAATATCAAAATTTCCATGGGTCAGGAATCTGGGCTCAGTGTAACTGGTCCTTTTGGGAATGGGGTGTGTGTCAGAGGCATGAAGCTTGTACAAAACTTAAATCTCAAGCCTTGACAGAAGAAAGACAAGCTTCGGATTCATTCTCGGGCTGTTGGGGTATACCATTCTTCTGGGGTGATTGGTGTCTAGAGGCTGAGTAAATCTGTACCCCATGGGCCTCCGAGCAATGCAGCTAACTCCAGTCAAATGTACAAGGCCCCAAGGGAAATATGCAGAGTCCAAAAAGACGAAAGTAATAAAGTCTCAGCATGCTGCCTTCATTCTACTTAATAGAAGTAATCCACTGTGTCCAGCAACATACACACAAGGGATTACATGGGGACTGTGACCTCTAGAGGCTCTGACCATTGAGGCCTGTGCTAAAAATCCTCCTATCAAAGAAGAACAAATGAAGACTATTTGTCAATGAAGACTGAAATAATAGAAAGGTTCTCTTGGGACAGTGAGGCTGAACAATAAGGAAGCATATGGTAACACTGTTTACAGTATTCATTAATGATAAAATGTGACATAGTCATACACAATAGTGTTTATATCACTAATACGTGCCTCCTCCACCCGCTCTTCCTGTGCTGATCAGAGGAAGGGCCACATGACCAGGGCAAATGAGTGGGCTACTTTTTTCTTCAAGGATATTGCAGTCTTCTTATTCCTGTACATCTTTGTTGCTGCCAGAGCTCCTTCTGCTCCTTCAGCCAATAGCTGTTGAGATACCAGCCCACTGAGGCGTGGTCTCTTTCTCTTTTAAAAAGCTCTCTCTCTTGCTCCAGCAACTAGACTCCTTTCCTGGCTGTTGTGTAGGACGGTGCTCTGTAAGGTTTTCCCCTTCAAATAACCCTTTGAATCCAAACTGGTGTGGGACTGTTTCGCGCTTTATTTGTTCCTTTAAATCTCTATCAGGTTCCCAAATGTACTACTGAGTCAGAAGAGGAATGGAAACAAGTACCACCTGGATGCAGTGGAGAGTGATGTTGTGGAGCGGGGACAGAGCGTTCTGCACGCTGGTCTCAGAGGGACCAAGTCACTCTGAGACACTCCGTGTGACCAATAAATGGACCCATGTTCCATGGGAGGACCACTAGCAATCTATGGAGGTTCAGATGCCCTGGGGTGTGAGGCATGGTTGACTAGAGTGAAGTCTGCTCTTCCTAATGTAAAGGAAGAGATGCATCAAGAGTAGAGTAAGAAGAAACTCTTTCTGCCCCGAAGATGCTGGTGAGAGCCACAGAGCAAGGGATACAGGCATGGGTTGACATCAGCAAAATGTGGATTTTCCCAAAGGGCTTTCTGAAGGATGACAGCCCTGCTGGGCCCAGGAGGCAATGCCAGGCTTCTGATGCCCTCAAGGCAATGCTTATATACTGTTCTTATTCATTCTTTATAATAAACTGTTGCAGAACCACAATAAACAGCTACTAAATATCAACTAGTAGTTTAGCTCAGATTTAAAACAAAACTCTAAAACTTAGGAGGTCAAATCGAGGAATATACGTTAAAAGAAGAAATTTGAAAGTTTGATAAATAACTCTGCCAAATAGAGCTGTCATAAAATAAATAGATAACACCCATTTAATCTTAAATTTTAACTTTTGCATTTATTTGTGGAAGCTATTAAGTTTGGAAAGCTTTTTAAGATATGGATTTACCACATGGTGCATTATAATAAGAATAAATTTGATATTGAACATTTGCTGAAACAATAATATAGGCATCTTAATAGCATCATATAAAAAGCCACATATAAAATCATAGGCATATCACTTTTAGAAGAAAATTAAAGGCAGTTTAAAATATTTATAATAGGCATATACTTTTGAAAATTTATGTTCAGATTTGGAATAAAATATTAGAGTGGAAAAAATGACATTGAGTCTACCAAGTCTCTATCAATATGGTATTAGAGAAAAATAAGCTACATCTTTATTTTCCAAAATATAGTTGACAGAAATGTCATTGTGTTACTACATGTAAAAGCATTTTATGTACTTCTTTCATTATGATAATTTAGAGTTCCATTGTACTAATTTTGTTGGGGAATAGCTCCAGAGAAACAGAATCAATGGGCATTAAAGGGACAGATAGACATAGGCAATCGAGTAATGGAATTATAAAGAAGGACTGATACCCACAGTCAGCAGTCTGGAGACCCAGAAAGTTGATGATGCAGCCAGGGGGCTGAGACTGGAGATGGATACAGTCTGCAAAACATTCAATCATCTTCTCCACTCACAATTTGATAACTACAGTCATGTGACCATGTGCTTTACAAATTAAAGCACTGGAAAATAGGCCTGGTGGGGTTCTTTTAGATATGTTGTAATTTTAAGACTTTAATAAATTTCATTTAATTAGATTATTTTCATTTTCTTTTAAAATTGGGTAAGTTGCATATTTTATATTTACCGACTATTCACGGTCAAACATTGAATTTGAAATGTTCTCTAATACCCTGCTTTCTATGCCATTAATAAATTATTAATTTATAATGGCCTCAGTGTGGAGTTGTTCTGCAGTCAGTCCAGCCCCACAGACCTCTCTACAAGGAAAAAAAAAAGTGTTATGATCAAAAGTGGTCACGGACGCTGTGCTGTGAGGAAAGATTTGCAGTTTTGTGCTTTCATTGGATTTTGTTTTATGTTTCAACAACTGTATGTGGGTAGCTGTTGGTCTCTGCCTGGCTAGCTTACACCTGAAATAATTACACAGAAACTGTATTAATTAAAACATTGCTTGGCCCAGTAGCTCTAGTTTCTTATTGGCTAACTCTTACATTAATTTAACCCATTTCTATTAATCTGTGTATCATCACGTGGCAGTGGCTTACCAGCAAAGTTTCAGCATGTTTGACTCAGGCAGCAGGTTCCATAGCATCTCTTGATTCCACCCTGCTTCCTCCCTGTATTCGGCCTAGCTTTTCCTGGCTACCTAAGTTCTGCCTTGCTATAGGGCTAAAGCAGTTTCTTTTTTCATTAATGGTAATCACAGCACACAGAGGGGACTCCTTCATCAGGTACTGGCCACCATATTAGACAACACAGTTATAAACGACTGACAGATAAGCTCTGTCAATTTCAGTATCTTTGGTCGCCAGGGTAGTCAGATGTTTGCCTCAGCATCCGTGACCACAATTGATGGATCACACTTGCCCTTCCTCTGTGGGCCCCAGTTCTGTCTGTGGGCTTTCTTCCTTCCAGCACAAGAGCTAAACCATCGTTCACCTTTCCTACACATGAGTGCTTTTATCTTCCTTACTTCTCTCTAAGATTTTATCTATACGTGATCTTGGAAAAGTCATCTGTGGGTATGACTCTCAGACTGATCAGGCCTCTGGGAATGAAGTTTGCTTTACCCAAGTCATCACAGTCCTTGGGCTCCTCAATCATGGTGAAGCCCAGTTACTTCCAGTATACACATATTATGTTTTCTTTGTCTTACACACAAAAAAATCTCACATTAAAATTATCACCCATCAAGACTAAGATGTTTTCTATGAAGCATTTTTTAAGTTGATGATTATTTTCCTTGCTAGAATATTAAGAATTTATAAATGGAAAAGAAAGCATAGTATTAGAAAATTTTTAAAATTAGATGTTTGAACTTGACGAATCGGTAAATAGAAAATATGCAGCTTACACATAAGTTTTAAACAAAAATGCAAATAATCCAATCAACATGTTGAAATGTGTTTGTTTCCTTTTGAATCACTGCATTGATCTTTTTATCAAAATTATGTCCTTTGAGCAGCATTGTTTCCTGGACAATGGGGGCTTTACCCATGGAAGCATTTGGAATTTATAAAGAGCTAAGCTGTTGGGAGAAGAATAATAAATCTTCTGCCAAATTTGAAAAAAGAGGAAAAATATAGTGTTTTTATTAAAAATGTGGTATTAATATTAAATACACATCTACTTTAGATATACCAAAACTACAGGTAAGCTGTGTTTTCTCACTAAAATGTCACCTAAAAAATAATGTAGGAAAAGAGAGGCCTTCTGTGAAATATCACAGGTTAAATTCAAACAAAGAGATATTTTTGGTAAGAAGATTTAATCATTTTCATCACCAGGTGATAAAATATTTCTAATTATTAAGTAATATATACCTCAATATTAGGTACTATATCTCAATTAGGTAATCATATCTCAAATTATTAGGTAAAACAACACATTAGACAATATACACAAAAATGCTTTCAAATGTGTATATTCAATTTCAAATTTTGAATTTTGCTAACCACAACGTATTCCAGCATTGCATAAAGTGACCTTGTTTGACTGACTTTAATCCTTTTATAATTTAGTAAATCCGGGCTTGAGGAGTCATTTTAAGAATATTTGATCATCATAAGTCAACTCTTGAGGTCACTTTGAGAATATATTGTGGAGAAATTCCTTCCTTGAGGAATGTTTAGGAAAGATAATTTTAGAAAAATAGGGATGAACATCTCGACAGCCTGGATGTTATAGGTAAGAATGTCAAACAGATCACTAGGAATAATCACTATATCAGAGTGAGGGCTATTTTTGACATGGTCACTCCAGGAGGCAAATCATGATATGGAATCTCCATATCTGTCCACAGCTCTGTTTATGACAGAGAATGCAATTTCAGCATTCCCGAAAGAATGAATTCTGAGTTCTCTTTTTGGGATGGTGAAACAAGTTAGATTAGTCTTTTTGTCAAGTAATCTTTCTATCCAAGGATCAACTCAATATCTTCATGGAACTTTGCCTGATACTATTGGCAGAATTCACCCACCAGGGCAAAATCATAATCATTCCCTTAGTGAAAAGCTATCTGTGAGTACAAAGTTGATATTCTTATTGTGTGTAAAGAAAGCTTTGCTCTAAGGTTTTTGAAAAGTGTGAATTCTTATTTATAAAAACATGAAAATATTCATATACATTTGTTTGTGAGCAGAGAAAAATTAAGCCAAGTATCTCTAAATGCCGGTGGTATTTTGACAAAAATCACGTGTGCTTATAGAAGTAAATGATGTATAATTCTCAAGACTACATGAAAACTGTGTGTGTGTGCGTGTGCATGTGTGTGTACCTTTGTGATTAGACAGCCCTGCATATGCATTTAGCATGCAGCATATGCCATACTCTCTTGTTTCTAGGCTATAATGCCCACGTAAGACCCAACAAAGCTTAAGAAAAATGATACAATAAAGAGGTGCAGTAAACATGAATTGTTCTGTAGTAAATGTTTAAAAAGAGGCAGAAGTACATGTGCAATTCACAAAAACTCATATAATTACTAAATATTACTAACTGTACCCAACAACGGGAGCAACTTAGCTGCCCACTAACAGATGGATAAAGAGACTGTTGTGTTTGTATACAGTGTGTGTGTGTTGGACATTGAACCAAGTCCAGAGACATCAGCCAACAATGGTGGTAGCCATAGTTTAATGTCATTTTTCATCCTTTTGTGTCATTGTTGACCTACTGCTCCTTTGCAGTCTGAATGTAACCTTCTAACTCCATCAAGCTCAGAAAGCAGGCACTTTACAGACAATCTGAGACCTCATGCTCAGCTCTGCCATGCAGGAATGTCTGTTTGACCCCATCAGCACCTCACAGTATGATGAGAACCTCTGGCTGTCACTACTGTATTAGGCTTTTACAAAGGATGAGCTGACTTCCTCCTCCCAGTCAGCCAGAGCTGCCATTCTTCATTACTTCCCTTCTTGTGTTTTCAACATATGGCCTTCATGATCTCTTCTCATTATGTCTTTTAGGTAATTTTGAGCTTAGACATTTTGTTGAAAAAGCAAAAAAGACATAAAAGCAAACCCTTGTGTTGGCCTCCAACCTTCTTGTGTTAGAGGAACAAATCATGGGACACTCTACACATTTAAATAGGTATATGATACAGGGGATACAAATGGATAAAGACACATCCAGTTTAAGTCTTAAGTTGTTTTGTCAAAAGCATACTGAATATTACTGAAAATGCAGAAATAGAGTAAAGACAAAAGTTATTTGTGAGGAAATGATTATAATTTTTCACGTTAATCCCTGAAAAAGATTGTCAGTGACTTCCTAGAACTTTCCTGAGAAATGGTGCTTTGACTTGCAATGAAGAAACTGGGGTGGAAGGATGGAGAAAAATAAAAGACAACTTCTGTCTTAGTTAGAGTTTCTATTCCTACAATGAAACACCATAGCCAAACAACATGGAGAGTAAAGGGTTTATTGGGATTACAGTTCCACATCACCGTTCATCACTGAAGGAAGTCAGGACAGGAACTCAAGCAGGGCAAAAAACCTGGAGGCAGAAGCTGAGGCAGAGATCACGGAGGGATGCTGATTTCTTGTCTATTTCTCATGACTTGCTCAACCAGCTTTCTTATAGAAGTCAGGACCTTCAGTCCAGGGATGGCACCACTCACCATGGACTGGTCCCTTCCCTACCAATCATTAATTTAAAAAATGCCCTACAGCTGGATCTTAAAGAGACATTTTCTCGAATGACTTTCTCTCCTTTCAGATAACTCTAGCTTGTGCGAAGTTGATTAAGACAAGCCGGCACACCTCCTTCCTCTAATTTTCTGCTAACAATAAATATCTGTGTCTTCTGAGTTATTAAGATTTCAAATCTACAACATGTTGGTAAATTCACTTACTTTATACATGCATCTATACACACACTCATACACACACATTCTCTCTCACACATATATATGTGAGAATTACATATGAGACACTGTTTAACTCATCCTCCCATTTGAAAGGAAGATGTAGAAAGAGTTGTGGCCTATGAAATGAGCCAAGGCAGTTTCTTTATTAACCAATGACCTTCCTCCATCAGGAAGAGAAAGGAGACTGAACAGAAAGTGTGACAACACTAAGCCCCATTCATATTTTGAACTGTTAAAAACTGTTAGAATTATGCTAATTACATTTAAATGAACTTATCAAAAATGAATAATTAATTCTGAGTTCATTTGTCAGTTTGCATTCTATCATCTAGAGCTGGGAAAATATATTGTCCTAAAACAGTTTGACCTTCTTTGTCACAAAGAATAAAGTAATTCCTTCCCATTACTAACGACTAATGGATTAATTATCAATTGTTAATGATGATTGAAAACAGAGTAATGGAAATATCAAATATGATAGACATCACTCTTTAGCATTATGCTTATTAAATATTGTACATCCTGAGATACCATCAAGATTTTTATAAACGAAGAAATGTCATGTTTTAATTTTCATCACTAAGCACTTTAGTTACTGCCTTGTAAATATATATTTACAAGATATATATTTGCTTCCCTTAAGATATATTTGCAGACAATATGGCAGATTCCATATCAGATTCTGGCCTCTATTTCTTACTGCATGGCCATTTAAACCAAAGCATAATTTTATTTTATATAACAACAAAATTGCCATTCTGGGAAATAGCCTTCCTAGTATACACTAAGATCATATAAAATGAATTATTATTGTAGCTAAGTGTTCACTGTGAAAAGCTTAGCAAAACCGCAGCTTGCTGGCCATATTGTTGTCTTCCCTCACATTTGCTGTAAAATCGAAATGATAGGACTGTAAAAAAACACTGTAAAATTGCTATGTAGTACATTGTCATTTGACATGAAGCATGGGAGTCTGCTGACAGGATTCTTAATGAACACCACACTAGAGATATTAAAAATATATGTTGCTATCTTCTAACAATCCAACACTCAAATATATTTATATTGCATCTGCATCTGTACGCTCCTTTAAAAACAACAGTTTTTTTAATTAACAAGACATCAAAATTTCATTCAATAAGAAACTGAACGTTATATTAAATCATCAATAAAATTCAACAGTAGCAACAAGCGGAGTAATTGCTGAAAATTAAAATGCCTTTGAAATTTTGATTGTGAAAGACTAATTAAATACAACTGAGAAGTTTTATCATCTGGTACTTACATTCAGAATATAACGGGAGACTTGGCCACTGGATCTCTGTGCAGAAAAGTGACTTTTACACACATTTATTGATATATGTAAAGAAAAATTCTTCAGGCATTCCAAAATCATGCAATTAGTCTTGATATCTCCTGCCTTGCCCTAAATAATCCAAATTATCTTATTAGTTGACTTTTTTTTTCAATTAACGTTGCCAGAGGTTCTAATCTAAGTGAAATAGGGAGAGACGCTTTTTACAGAGTCACGGAGGATGGTTGAATTATCACACAACAAAAGAACACAAATTCATAGATGGGAAAGGAGGAAGTGGGACCAAGATGGCATTTGGATCTTGGCTTAGTGTGCTTTCTGTTGTTCTATAAACACACTATTAAAAGAATTTGGGGGAGGAAAGGGCTTATTTGGCTCACAGATCATAAACTGAACTAAGTCAGGGCAGGAACTCAGAGGCCATAGAGAAGTGCTGCTTACAGACTCCCCAAGCCTGTTTTCTTATAGGACCTAGGACCACCAGCTGAGGTGAGCTGGGCACTCCCACATCAACCTGATGGAGGCAGTTCCTCAGCTGAATTTCTCTTCCAGATATATCTAGTTTGAGTTAAGTTGGCAAAACTGTGAGAGATCTCAAAGAGCTGGTTCGTTCTACTTGTTTTTTTTTTTTTTTTTTGGTATTTGCTTTATTTTTCATCTTGGTTTTCTACATGTGACAGTTTCAATAAGAATGGCCCCTACAGGCTCATGTATTTGATTGTTGAGTAATCGCAGAATGGCACTATGTGAGAAAGAGTAGGGGATGTGACCTCAAGGTAGTAGGTGTGACCTTATTGGAGGAAGTGTGTCACAAAGAAGGCTTTGAGGATTTGAAAGCCCATGCCAGGTCCAGGCTCTTTTCCCCTATTTGGTCTGTGAAACAGAATGTGGTTCTCAGCTATTCCTCCAGCTCTGTGTGATCTGCCGTGCTTCTCACCATGATGATAACTGACTCAACCTCTGAAACTGTAAGCAAGCCCCCAATTAAATGCTTTGTCTTATGAGTTGACTTGGTTCTGGCGTCTTTTCACAGCAATAAGACACTACGTGAGAGAAAAAGATTGGCAAACACTAATTTCAATCTCTATTTTACACTTTCTCAAATTTCACATTTTATATTCCAAGATGAACTTTTCAGTTACCTCAGCTTGGATTCAGTTAGATAGAGGAAGGCAGAAAAATTTCCCTTAGGGTAAAAGTGTCTGGAAGGGTGCCAGCTTCATGCAATGTGCGGCTATTCTGAAAGGATGGTAAGCCAATTAAGCAATCATCGCCCTGTATGCATGGCCACGTCGCATGCAGAATTGAAAACAACTATCTCTGGGTCTTGCTTTAGGTTAACTAATTCATCTATCTGAAATTATTTATTAAATCCCTGTTTAGTCTGTCCTGGAAGCTGTATTGAGTACTGAGACACCACAGGCGAAACACTAACAGCCCCTACACTCACACATGATGCCCTGTGCAGTGTGCCGATAACTGGGCTATAAATGCATATACACACTGTCCTGACTCAGCATGGTAGGTGAGATCAACAAGGGATTGAGATATAGAATGGTTAATAGTACTTTTGCCAATAACACAGCAAGGGTAAAAAAATCTATGCAAGGGAGGTGCTGGTGAGTGATAAAGACAGCACCGTTTTCGTTCTCTGGGTTGGGAATGGTTATCCATGCCCAGTGCCCTGAGAGTGTTGCTAGTTTAAGGATAAAGAAGCAGTCAGGCCATGCATGAACAGGAGAGCCTGGAGGAGAAGTTTTCATTTAAATGCAATAACTGCTGTTTGTGCCATTTCAGGCTAAGGAACAGTAAGATGTCACTTCTATTTTAAGGTGGTTTGCTCTGGCAGTTACGTGGAGAATGACTTGGGAGGAAAGTGAAACTCTTTGAATCTGTGGATGTGTTAGACGCGGGTATTTAGAGGAATGAAGACTTTAGGTCACTCAATTGGAGACCTTGAGTAATTAGATTGACGATTGATGCCAGCAGTAGGAGCTAAAGCAGAGGAGATGACTGTGTGCAAAACAATTGTCCTAGAAATACAGGGCTCAGAATGTGCCACTGCCACGCAGCACAAACACACAGATGCAAAACACCGGGAAACCCTATGCACTCTTCTGAGAGTTGATGCATAGAGGAACTCTTTTCAGAATCCTGTGCTTCCTGCAGTTTTCATAGCATCAGCTTATAGTAAAACAAAGACAGTCGTTGGAGTTCTCTCTGGCGGCTGTTAGTAAAGCAGGGAGACCATAGCAAGCGAAGTTAGGGGTCTTTGATATGACCCAGCCCTTTTGAGATATCAAAATCATTATCTTGATAAGAAGTTAGTGGTTCCATCCTGCTGCTCTGATGCCTCTATACTTCTTAGAGAATTTGATGATGTATTTTAATGAATCAAATTGCTAGAGAATAAGGGATTGCAAGGTAACATGAGAAAAATCTATGAGGTGACTGACTGTGTTCACCATAGTTAAGTCTCTCGGGGTCTACATTGTGATTGTCCTTTCTATCATCATGTCTCAGACAGTGAAGAGATGATGATTATACAGAATGATTTTGTTAGGTTGCTTCACCTCTCTGATCAAGATGGAAGAGCTCTCTGTCTGAGCGCTGGTCTGGAAGCTTTCTGGATTTTTCCTTTTCTATTTGTTTGACTAGAAGTTCTGCAGGATAAGGGCAGTGGCATCTATGTAACTTTGCTGTACCTTTTAAGGGATGGCCAAAAAGGCAAGGAGTCCACATGAAGGACAGAGATATCGAACGGGAAGAATCAGGAGCCACGAAGCAAACCCCTCCCCTTTCTGTAACAGCCCACTGCTGTGGATTCCAATCCATTCTAACTAGAGCCAATCTGTGTCTACCAGAGATGGTGAGCTTGCTCTATAGCACAGAGCTCCGGACTTCATTGTCTTCCCTGCTAAATGAGCAGCCATCTCAGGGCCACCATTCTGGCCACCAAACTTAGGGCACATGCAGCCATTGGAATCGACAGTGTCCAAAATCATGGCCCTAGTCATAGAGCGCAGCATTGCCCTGGTCCAGCCTCTCTCAACCTCCAGCTTATCCTTGTTAATTTGCTTATGTACATTAAACAAATACCTGTGCTTTTAAGGAATGGATTTTCTTAATCGCCACCATCTTTCTCTGACTATCGGTTGCTTTAATTGCCTTTTTAAAAATTGCTCCTTGCAAATACCTCGCTTATCTGGCTTCTGAGATTTAAGTGTGATCTCCTGATTCCTAAGATGATCAAGCCCAACAGCAGGGCCACCTGTTAACCGTGACCTAAAAACAGGAACCAATGATGAGAGATCCAAAGGCAATGCGCCTTCTCCTCGGTTCATTCCTCATCACAATGCCTTCTAGACTTAGCCATGGTGAACACAGTCAGTCACCTCATAGATTTTCTCATGTAACCGTGCAATCCCTTATTCTCTAGCAATTTGATTCATTAAAATACATCATCACATTCTCCAGGAAGTATAGAGGCATCAGAGCAGCAGGATGAAACCACTAACTTCTTATCAAGATAATGATTTGGGTATCTCAAAAGGGTTGAGTCGTATCAAAGATCCCTAACTTCTCTTACTACGGTCTCCCTGCTATACTAACAGCTGACAGAGACAGGCACAACTCCCAACGACTATGTCTTTGTTTTACTATAAGCTCTCTTTCCTTGAAAAGTCCACATTCTTTTCAGTTAGACTGGGCAAGCTCTGAGAATAAGTACTGCTCCTGTTGGCCAGAAGGAAGATAAGAACACTTCTGGGAGCACAAAATGCTCTTTAAACAAAAGATGGCGGCTCTGGCTCCCAACAGGTGAAGCATCTTCCTACGAGATCCCCACTGGTTCAAAGAAATCTGCAAGTGGATCGTTCTCTGACATATATGCCCAGTTATTCCCAGAGTAACCACATTCTCTTAATTGTCCCCATTTCTCTAAAACCATAGCGTGGCATTTGCACTGTAAGAGGAATGCTCTAATGTAATCGTATGAGTTCAGAGTTACAAAATGCAGATGATGATATAAAGACAATTTAGCCAATATGTTGGCAGTATTTTACTTCAAAAGGAAAGAAGGTTAAAAAAAATACAACTAGCCCATGAGAGTGTCCTTCAGGGTAACAAAAATGCCTTCATTGTCATTAAACTCAATAATTAAGAGAAAAGCATCTGAACAACATATGTTTAAATACTCAAGCATAATTTTATTTTAAAACTACTTTGCATGACCATAGACCAAAGAATTAAGCATTAAAGAGGTGCTTGTTAACGTGTGACTAAATTGGGACATTATGGTGGCATTTGAGCATTTATTTCCATTCGCTGATTCTTTGATCATTGACTATAAAGCACATGTTAAGACACACATGACAGTATTTATTAGAAGAATTACGAATACATAACTGAGACATGGTACAGAAAGGGCACTTGGTAGTAATAGGAGCGGCGGGGCTGTGTCCCCAGCACCCCAGCCGCACCCCGGCTGCCTGGCTAACTTATGCCCTGAAATAATTACACGGACACTGTATTCTTTTAAGCACTGCTTGGCCCATTTCTATCTAGCCTCTTCTAGGCTAACTCTCGTTCCTGGACTAGCCCATTTCTAGTGTAGCCCACAAGGTGGCTTACCAGGGAGATTCTAGCCTACGTCCATCCTGGGTCGGAGCTTCATTGCGTGTGCCTCAGAGAGCAGAGCTCTCACCTCTACCCGCAAGAGTGGAGCATCGTGTCTCTCTGAGGCGTCTGCCCCCGAGAGGAGAGCTGTCGAGTCTGATCTCACTTCCTCTTCCTCCCAGCGTTCTGTTCTGTTTACTCCTCCCACCTATCTTCTAACCAATGAGGGCCAAGCAGTTTCTTTTTATTTAACCAATGACCTTCCTCCATCAGCACTTGATAGGTATTTGTAGAATAAGTTAATTACTTAAGACAGGATAATTCTACTTTTGATAATTTCAGCTAATACTGCACCTGTTTCTGGCAAAGATAAAATCTCAGAAAAAATACATTATCATGATTTTCTTTGAGTGGCAAAAACCTAAAAAATATGTATTTATATTCCAATTTAAAATTCTATTCTTAGGAGGAATAAAGTTTCCAAGAATTGTTATATATTCCAAGTGAAAGAGATTGGTAGCTTCAAGCCTTAAGGCACAGAAAATTCAATTGGTGTCTTTTATAGAATTCCTAATGGAAAGGTGCCCCATAAGAAAATATGCAGGCTTAACTGTAAATGTAAAATGTTTTATTTATTTAACAAGCTATCAAAGCCCCTGCATACAGATGACTCTTTAGAATAACTAAAGTATTTGAAGTCTGTGCTGATGGACAGAACACTTTCAGACATGCCCCCCTTGACATATTATGACTTCGCATACATGTGTAGTATTTGTTCTGATCTTTTTAAATGAAATAAAATGTCTAGTATTGCATTTAGCCATTCCATCCCTGTTATTGAAAAACACAACACAGATATTTGATAAGATTAAGTCATTTTAAATAAATTCGCTGCTGAATAATGGAGAAAATCCAAACTGGAGACTTTTATGACATATTTTATCAAAGATGGTGTCAAGTAGAAAGATGACCAGCCGGTGCAACACAAAACCTCAGAAGCAACCAACACATTTAATTTTGCACATTGATGCTTCAGTTTGAATGTGTGTTTATTCCCAACACCTATTCTTTCTAAACCCAAGTGTGATGTAATTAAGAGGTGTGCTTGGACTCCTGGGGGTAATTAGGCAATGAAGTCTCTGTCCTGGATGGATTACTGCCTTGATAAAGAGGCTCAGGGGTCCACCCACTTATTTCTGCTGTCAGGTGTAGGTAACATTCACACCTCTCAGAAGTGTGGTGTGGACTCCAAGTGGAACTCTCACCAAACATAAAACTTGATATTTTATTTGCTGCCCTCCAGAATTATGGAGAATAAATTTCTGTTGTTTATAGGTTGACTGCCTGGATCCATGTATTTTGCTACACTGATGAGTGGACTTAGTCATAAAATTAGTACGTCTGTAGATAAATATTCAAATGTTTGATAACATCAAGAATGCCAGTGGAGATAATGGGAAGGAAAACCTTTCTTTACTGCTGGTTCGAATAGACGCTGGGGTAGCCTTTGGGGGAATTTTAACAGAGGTTTTTAAAATCACTAACATTGTTTACCTATATTTAGGATTTGGGGATTCCTACTTATTGTTAAATTTTCGGTGTTTCTAGTCTAATTCAAAATTAATCAATCATTAAGTATAATTTCAATTTCACTTCCTATTACCATACAACACTTTGTTATTTACTGGTATCCTGTGCATCTTCAATGTATATTAATCAATAAATGGTCTTACTTTCATTCCAATCACTTTATACTCTTTCATGATTAATGCAAGTACTTTGTAAGAATGTGTCCCCAACTCCTTTATTTATGCTTAATAATTGTGACATCAGTGATTTGTCATTCATGACACTGATGCCTTTTATTTAAGTAATCCATAAGCCACATTCAGTTAGTTAGAACATAGTAGCAATTACTATTTTGATCCTACTCTGATTGGTTAGATCAATTAGGAATAATAGAATTTAACTCATTACTGGTGTTTTGCCCCTTTAAGCCTGCTTGCTTTCTCTCTCATTCTTCCTCTTGCTCTTTGTCTCTCTCTCTCTCTCTCTCCTTCTCTTTCTTTATATGGATCTACACGTTTCTCCTTTGTCTTTTCTTCCTTCTTGTTGAAAAATACTTTTTATTTACACCATTTCCTTCAAAGTTCATTCAATGTAAGGGAGAGTCCTCAATTCATACATCCACGACAATATTTCTTCTGGACTTTTATAGAATCGTTTTAATGTGTGTACTGTTGTAGGTTTCAAGTTTTTACCTCTTTCAATACTTTATTCCCTTAACTTCTAATTTATACGGTTTCCATAGAGATGTGCTGTGAGTGTGCAAGTCTTGCTCTTCTCTCTTTTTTTCTGAATGGTTTTATGAATGTTTCACTTTTTGACTTTGGTCGCCTCTGTCTTGCTTATGCAATTCATATGGTTCAGTTTTTTTTTGCATGAGAATGATAATAACTACCCCGATTTTCATATGGCAGACCAAAATAAATAATGAACAGGTCATGAATATAGTTCTATTGTAAAGGTTTTATGGTTGTGTTATAGATTTGCATGACTCAAAATTGTAATATTAAGTATATATAATGAGCATGTTCTGGTTCTGTTTATAAAAATAAATATTTATTATTTATTCTAAGGCACTTGTTTGTTATTTTCAATTTTTTTTATCATCTGGGTCAGAAAGAGTATTGATTCATCTACACTGCTACATTGTGAAATTCTTAGAGAATTTTACTGTTAAAGTATTCCTTAATGATCATTCTGTGCGTTATCCTGATTATGCCCTTAGAAACTATTCGGTGAATTTAGAATGAAATTTTCTGGCATGTCAGTATGCTGGGTGAGATAATCTGAACTTACTTTTCCAGGAGGAGTAATAATTTACATTCCCCCAGAAGATAGCGAGTCAGCACGATAGGGATAATGCATTATCCTCCTGGAAAAATGGGAAATGTTCTTCACACACAATAGAGCCAGGCACAAATTTCCCTCACAAAAATAAAGTTGTATATCCTTCTCTTTGTAGGCATTAATCTCAGGGACCATATTTATATTGGATGTCTCTCCTATTACTGTTGATGTGTAGTACTATTTCCATTCTGGCTGTTAATCTTTTTTTATGTTCAGTGTACATGGAGGAATATAAAGTTTCATGTTTCTTCTTGTCTTGGCTTTGTGCCAGGACTCACTTGTTAGCATCTATCACGTCATACAAGAGAAATAATCTCCTGATGTGTGTATACATTTATGTTTCAGCTTCATGTTAGCTTAGCTACTTCTTCAAGTCAACAACGCTGTCACAGACCATCCACTCTCCCTGGAGGTGTGAACATAATTTTTGAGAGATCTAGACTTCTAATTCGAATGTAAATATCTGTACTGTGCGTGCATTTGTGATATGTATATATACATGTGTGGAAATGTATGTATGCATGTTTGTCTGTGCATGTAAGCTTGTGTATCTGCGTGTCTCAGTGTGTGTATATGTGCATGTATTTGTATAAATATGTGTATTTGTGTCATGTGTGTGTGTTATCATGTTGAAGAAAGATCTTAAAATTTAGTTCCTATATATCAGAAACTGTAATATATATAATACACACACATATATATGAAGTTAAACTATAAACTCATATACACAGCAGGAAAATATACATACACATATAAATGTATGTATATATATATATATATATATATATATATATATATATATATATGATATCAACATAATTGCTAACTTTGCCATTACAGCCCAAAACCAAAATAAAACCCAAGCAATCCACACTAAGCCTAAGAATCCTACATCCTTCAACAGAACCTTAAACCATTCAGGGTCACCTTCCAGTCATGGCTTACATCTTTGGCTTGTCATCTCTTTAATCTTGCTCCAGAGGAAGTTTAATTTTTCTGGTTATTCCGTCCTCTTTCATATGTTCACAATTGTGCTTGATTCTTTCACTGAAGCATTTCTGCTGGGTTTCCTGGTTTCTTGTTTTTTTGTTCTTTTGGCAGGTGCCAATCTTGGGTTTAGATAGAGAACGTTAAATGGAACAGGCAAAGACAGGAGGAAAGGAAACTCCCTGTGCTTTAGACATGAGGCTATCTCCGTCCTTACAAGTCTAATTTGATGGTGTGTTTCAAACCCTCCTGAGAGTGCATTTAATCTGGGCCAGGACCCCACACTAGATCAAACAACTGCAGGACCCAAAACAGTAACTAGGCTTTAAAGTTTTATCCACAGCACATGATAAGAATTAATCCTGAGTCCCGAGTTAAAGTGACTGAGCCACTAATGCTATTAGATTACTTTTGAGGACTCAAGAGGAAGGTTGAGTTGTCCAATGTTCTATGGAGCTTGGATTGGAAGATCAGAAAATATAATGACTCTACTTGATTATTCCATAGAAGATGACACTAGCACCACAAGCATAATTCATAACCTACTGAACATATGACTAAAAACTAAACAACTGAACCAGTTTTTATTTTAGCATTTCAGTATAATTAAAGGCTTTCTTATATGGAAACTACTACTCTTGGAGACACTCTCAAAAAAAGTACCTAGATTATCCTTGTTAATTAAAGCTAAGATTTAATTAATCATACAGAAAAATTTTCAGTAACTAATATGGAAATCGCACTAAGTTATCAAGGCTGCTTCATGTGTCTGAATTTAGTACTCTACTGGACTTCTCTGTATGGGAGGCAATGTGTATACTTACAGCAACAAATATTAAATTTTATTCAAATGCTATAACTTTGCTAATTCAGGTTAAAGAAGAATATTCCTCTCAAAATACACGAAAGGAAAAGATACCCCATGTAACTCAGAATCAGCTGTAATGTTTGCATCTATTATGTTCATTACATTAGACACAAATAAATGGCACAGGTTGCAAGAAGAACGTTTAGGAAAGCCAACACTCAGCCAGCCTGATGTCAGGAGGCAGCCACAAGACTTGGCAAAAGCCTGATCCCTCACAGTGCTTGGCTAACATTAACAAAGTCAATGTGTATAGCCACATGAAATGTTGGAATTACACAAATCCCATTACAGGAACTGCAGAGGAACAGAGTATTGAACTGCAGAATTCCCTCAACAGAGTTGTTCCTCATTAGTCCTACCCAAAAAAGTCACTTCTCAAAGAAGGGCACATTTTGATGCTATCCTTATTTTCAGGCATCTAAGTCATTGTATCTTCTTTGGTCGAATCTCTTTGCCAAACAATTGATGTTGACACTTATTTAAATTTTAAATACGATTTTTTCTGTATTTAAAAGTTTTAACTCTATTACATTTAGAAAGAAATACCACAGTAATTCTAATCTTTCTGTAAGCAATATTTAAATTTCTAAGCTTTTCCTCCTCCTTAGATTTTGTTGTTATTGTTGCTTCTGGGTCTCACGCAGTCTAGGCTGACTTCAAACCCAGTATGCAGCAGAATATGGCTTGAAACTTCTCTTTCTGCCTCTACTACCCAAGTACAGAAATGAGAGTGCCTCCATGTCTGGCTAAGACAAGGGTGGGTCTTGAGCCCAGGGCTTCCTGCATGCTAGGCAAGTACTCTACTAATTGAACCACATCCTGTTCAGCAAAAGTCATCAGATATCATAGCTTTATCCACACTCTACAACGACACAAGTTTCCCTTGGTAAGAGTTACACTTCCAAAGAAGAATTCACAAACACTGCAATAGGGAAAACAAATCTAACGGTAGTAATATTAAATATTCTTTCTCAACCAAGTTTACTGCAAACCCTAGCATTCTAAACCTTCAAGCAATGAAGAGACACTGCTCTCTAGAATTTATTCTACACTTGTGGAGTTTTTCTCCCTCTTACTGGCTGCTCAGTGGGGGAGACATGAGGAAGACTGAGTTTCCTGGGAAGCAGACTCCAGAGACCAGCAAAGAGGAGCTGATCTGGTTTAATGTGTATGTTCACCGGCATATATGCATGCATTATCCAATCAGCTAAGGTCATATCAAGTTACTGGCCAGTGAGTCCGAATGACACACAACCCGTGCCATGTGAGGGTGTTCAAGGGTCATAATATCCAGACTATGTGTCTGCAGGCAAAGGGCAGGAAGCAGGCAAAACCCTAGGCTTTGGCACCAAATTAGAGAGTCTCCAGTTAGTTGGGACTCCACTATGAGTCATCTAGTGTTCTAGAAGCTCAGGTCTGCTCAAACAGCCATGGGAGGTGTTGGCGCTACTCGCATCTGCTGTCTTTTGGTGACACCATCTAAACAGAGACTGACCCCAATATACTCTTTATTTTCAAACTGTTCATTGTTAATAAGTTAAACTATCGTCAACATGATCTTTTAAAAACCACTCTACAGGTATTTACTTCTGTTATTTCTTTATTGTTTCGTTTTGTTGAGTACATTTGTTCCTTTAAAGTTTCTCACATGTATATCCTGATTTATGGATTCTATTATAGTCAACACCCTTTGCCTGCCTCATTATCTACCATTTTCCCATGCTGTGAATACATTTATACATCTTCATGATCCATCACTAATTGTTTATTTTTCTTTTAGGTATGTTTTGTTTTGTTTAGGTGGTAGACAGATCACTCAGTAGCTAAGACCACTGGCTGCTCCTCCATAAGACCTAGATTTGAATCCCAGTAGCAACATAGGGCCTCACAACTATCTTTTGTTCCTATTCTGGGGATCTAGTGCCCTTTTCAGAACTCTAAAGGTACAAGTTGTGTATGGGCACACAGATACATGTTGGAAAAATGTCCATACTGATAATAATATAAAAATGTTATAAATGTCTTTGTTTAGCATTGTCTCTGCTACTCAGGGGCTCTGAATACACCATATATATTTAATTTATAATTTTTATGGGTATCTTTGCAATCTTCTCATCGTCCTCATCATTCCTGACTTGTTTTCCATATAATGTATGTCAGGTCCATGAATATTCAACGTGATTTTTCAGTCAATATAAACATAGAGTATATAAAGCTGTGTATAAGATAGCAGTGTTCTTTAAATCTTCTAACTTCAATAAATTATTTTAAGCAAAACTTTGTATTGATGTTATATCATTTAAATTTTATGTGGAAATTAAATGTTGATTGCTACTTTAACCATTTTCTGTTGTCAAATTTCAGATTTGCTTTCCACAGTCTCCTAGAACTTTCTGACAATAGATCCAAAGTGTAAAGCCATGATGATTTTTGTCATAAAAACACAGTGCATGAGACATTCTGTACAAGAGATGAGGAGGGAATGTCTGAAAATGCTTCATAAAAGAGATGTAGGCAAACTTTATAAATATTTCACTGGTATATTCAAAGAACATCTCAGTATGATTCAGATAAAATGTCTGTGTCATTGAAATCTTCTGTGTCTTATGATGTCCATATATAAATTGTAGAAGCTATTTTTATAATTTCATCTGAACAGTACCTACTTCTTGTCCATCCTAGATTTTAAGTTATCACTAATGTCTTAAAATTCTGGTTTGCGCAATAAACATCTATTCAGCATTCTATTAATGTCAGTATTTTTGACACCCCAAAGAGTGAGCTTTCACGTTACTGATGATTCATACCTCAAAACAATAAACATCTGATGTACATTTTCAAGTCATTGCTTTAATACTGGACATTAGAGTAAATCTCAGAGAATCAGTGGAATCAGATGTGTACAACTAGAATAGTATATTAATATGGTTTTAGGAAAAGTAAATAAATGTGGTAGAAATCTTATTTTAAAAGTATAACTCTTAGCCGGGC
>NC_022028.1:43760753-43778458 GCF_000317375.1 Microtus ochrogaster | reverse complement strand
AAAAAAAAAAAAAAAAGTATAACTCTTAAATTGTGAATGAAAAAAGGTATATGAATACATTATTTAGTTCTAAAGTCAATGCTTTATGACTGGGAAAAGAAGAAGAAAATACATAACCATTAACCCTGGACCCTCAGCTATGATTATAAATGATCTCATGGAAAGAGTTGTAAAATCTGGTTGATCTGCTTTTACCTAAGCCCTCCAATAAATGGCCGATTACTGACCTTTGCTCTCAGTTTTTAGTGCAGAAGGAGCCCACAGTTCCCACATTGTACATTCCAACTCACAAAGCATAATAAATGTTCAAGAATAATATAAAGAGTTGATATCCACTCTGACACAATCTATAAATAAAGATGTAGAAGTAGACGATAGAGATGCAATTTAAGACTAAAATATGAAAACAGTTGTTAATAAACATTATTATTTTGCATATGTTCTTTCAAGTAGATTAAGGCAATACTACGGCATTACATCTCCTCAATTTTGCCCACACACTGAAAAAATTTTAATTAATATTGGCTCTACATTTTCACTCTGATTTTCTCAAAGTGTTTCTTCTAATGAAATAAGAGCTAATTCTTTACTGCGCACAATAATTAGGCCTGAAAGTTCTTTGTTTATGTAAATAAAATGCTTTCCCATTTTCCTGTAAAGTCTAGACACTGGAGGAGTAACTTCAGCGAAACACTACTCGTGAGTTCCATGTTCCTGTCTGTGGTAGGGTATCAGTATCGGGTGAGGTGCCCTCTCACAAATAAGTATAAAGCTGGGAAAGCTATTTTCTGATTGGAACTGCAGAGACTGAAGTACAGAGGCCACAGGACGAATGGAATGTCACAAGGTGACCCCGAGATAATCACAACATTTGAGTGTGGATTCTTGTTGATTCCAGCTCATAGAAATGAGTCCAGGCTGAACCTAGTAATCTAGGGGAATGAAATTGTGAGAGATTGTAGCTCTCTGATGCCAACGATGGAGAAGGTGATTTTTGAACATGAAACAGAAAATGAAAGAGCAGTGAGGGAAGGCACTTTAGAAATCTCTATGGGGTCTGGCAAGACAATGTCCACACAGCTGCCTAAGAACCAGATACTGCTGTACGGCAGGTTGAGAGCAAGTCACCATGCTGTCCCAGTAGAGAACTGGATGTGCCTAGAGCTGAGACACTGGGATTGCATGCTACCAAGAGCACAGAGATCATTGAACATTCCAGATACTGATTTGTGACTTCAGAAATGCCACTGGTGTGTGGGTGTGTGTGTGTGTGTGTTTAATTGCTTTTCACAGGTGACATAGGATAACCCTCCTCTTTAGCTCTATATGTTTTTCTTCTGGACACTACTCAGTGCTCAGTGTTTAGATCAATTCAGGGTCCCTCACATGTTTAACTGGGTGTTTAAAACATTAGTTGATTTTTTTCTGTGGGTTTCCCTTTCCTTGGGAATTGTTGGTCACCTACCTGCAAGGCCAAATGGAGCAGAAGCAGCAAGTAGTGTTCGAAGGGCCATAAGCTTCAGGGAGTTAGTTTCAGAGAGACAGCTCCTTTATTGAAGCAAAGGGGTTAGTTTATATGAGTCAGGGGGAGAAGAGGACAGTTGAACAAGAGAGGAAATACACTCAGTTTGTGTGCGTGGACCTAATTGAGGACAGACAAATGGTGATGACCCACCAATTCAAATATCTGAGCACAGAGGAAAATAGAGGGAAACTTGTGTGCCAAGCCATAAGGTGCTTGCTGGAAGTTCTGTGCAGGCTCATCCTCCAAATAAAGTCAGTCACCTGAGCTTAGAGTCTCTCTCCAGAGAAGGCTAGACAGAGAAAGGGAGTCCTGTTGAGAAACAGAGTCCTCCATTTTGTGGCAGCCTCAGAGAGCTATCGGGACATGATGGACAGCAACCTTACATGCAGAATTCTCCAACATTTTTCTCTATGCCTGTGTGGGAGAAACTAATTTCAAAAGCACAAGAAAAAAAAACCTATGTATTCAAACTGATTTGAGAATATCATTTCTGAAAGATTGCTTGGAAGACTACAGTTTTTAAATGGTAGAATGTTGATGAAATGGTACTTCACTTAACAAGCCTCCGGCTTCCTCATGGTCAACAATGAACATATTAATAAATCATACATATACGCCAAAAATGGTTCTTGCCATTCAGTTGAATGCTCAGATTTTACTGCATTTCCAGAGGGAATAGCCATTCTACAAACCACAGCCAGCACCTCCACATGTCCTGCTGCTTAAGGAGCTGCATTTATTTCATAAATAATCTTTGCTTCCCCCAGGAGCATTGCATTTAGCTATAGCTCACGGGAGAAAGTGGAAAAGTAGCTGCAAGTGAGTAACTTGTCTTCAAACGAGATGACAGAAACAATAAGGAACGCTAACTAAAACGAGGTTATTTCTAAGCATAACTAATACACTCCAGTCACACTTATGTCCCCGACTAAATAAACTGATAGGATTCTGTGCTTATTTAGAAATATGGATATTAACTTCAATTAATATAAATGTTTAGGGGTTGAAGCTACAGTGACAGACAGTTGAAAGCCTTGGGTTTGATTCTAGTGTTGCAAAACAGTAAATAAAGCCAATGTTCCAGTTCACATGAACTAAAGGATTGAATCATGTCAGGAACAGAACAAAACAAAACATGATTTATAAAAGACAACCGTCCAACAGAATTCCCTCCTGAAAGATATTTCATTACTGTAATTGCAGAATTCATTGTTTGTAATTGACTGATTAATTATAAAACATCAGAAAATAAAACAGCTCAGTTAACCTGCTATTTTCCTTTAAATCATAGATTGTTAGTGTAATATTTATCAGTGTTTACAAAAGCTATAACAACTGCTTATAAGTTAAATCATAGAAAATTTTTATTTATTTTTTTACCCGTAGATGGTTGCAACATTACAGTTGATTTTTGTGGCGAACTTTCTGACCAGCAGGAAGGAACAGCCACCAGACGAGGATTCTTCTCAAATCACGCTTTATTGGAGCCTCTTGGTTGTAGGGAGAGCAGAAAGCAAGGGGCCCGGAGCCCTGAACTATAACTGCTTATATAGGGAGTCTGCCTAGCAACTTTTGATACTTTAACTGCTTTTCTGGAGACCCACCGGCAGGAAAGAAAGCAGGGGAACATCCCTGTCAATTACAGACCAGGATGTTCCCCTGCTGGTCAGGGGAAGTGTGGGCAGCTACATCACAACAACTCACCCTGTTTTCCGGTGGAAGAACTGCAACCCTAATATGGAGTTATCTGTCAAGCGAGGCTGGGGCCAAATGCCATCTTGTAATGGCAGCTATTCAAATCGGCTCCCAGCAGATTTTGTTGTTTGTGTGTTTTGAGACAGTCTTGCCTTCTGTAACGCAGGCTGGCTCAGGGCTTAGTATGCACTATGGAACCCAGGCTGGCCACAAAGAGCAAATCTTCCTAAATGAGTTGAGATTACAGGTGTGTTTCCCAGTGCTTGGTTCCAATATTTTATCATCTGAATCCATACTTGTTTTCTAGAGATTACAATGTGTATCCACTGACTGGAAAATAAGTAAATGACAATGTGAACTGTGTTTATCAATGGAGCGATTGCCATTGCTATTTCCTCTCGGTATCAGTGTGTCTGCTTTACCCAGTAGATGGGACATTGTTTTTCCGACCAGCTCTCTGATTTTCCATTCTTTCAGGTTGTACCCTGACATCATCTGGTTTGCTTCTCTGCTGTAAGACGGCTAGCTATATCACCCTTTCTTATGTTTTCACTGCAGGCCTTTAGAATGTGTGCTACAGGACAGCCAAGCAGTGAAGAACAGTTACTCGTCAGCACACATTTAAGCACTTCATTTCAAACACAAGGTATCTACTAGCCAACAAATAGGGGAGACACACACACACACACACATATATATTTATACACATATGTGTACACATATGGTATTCAACACACAGTCACTTGAGTATTTATTATTTGGTTATTATTTAAGCATAAAACACCCATGAACTGTATAACTGCATAAAAATTTTATGTAGGAATCTCCAGAGGAGCAATCCCACAGAAATGGACTGGGCCATGGTCATGTGGAGGTTCAGCTGAGTAGGCCTTACAAAAAACTCATCTGTGTGGATTGTAATCTGGAGCTCAGTTGAGCTGTGGACCAGATTTGCCCACTATGATATCTCCAGCATCATTATCTGAAGGCAGAATTCTTTTTTTTAATTTTATTTATTTATTTATTTATTAAGGATTTTTGCCTCCTCCCCACCACCGCCTCCCCTTTCCCTCCCCCTCCCCGATCAAGTCCCTCTCCCTCATCAGCTTGAAGAGCAATCAGGGTTCCCTGACCTGTGGGAAGTCCAAGGACCACCCACCTCCATCCAGGTTTAGTAAGTTGAGCATCCGAACTGCCTAGGCTCCCCCAAAGCCAGTACATGCAGTAGGATCAAAAACCCATTTGAAGGCAGAATTCTTATATTGAACTTTGGACCCTTACAGTGAACCCTGGCATTGCTTATAGCTTACATGCAAAAAAAAAAAAAAAAAGATAATCAGGAGTCCGTAGGGCGCATAATGACTTCCTGTAAACTCAGCTGTGTTGCATTACTTGTGATAAGATGACAAGAGACTTCCTGGGGTTCGTGGTTTGGTTTTGGTTTTGGCCTTTTCGAGACAGGGTTTCTCTGTAAAACAGTCCTAACCAAAGCTAGTTTTAATTCAAAAGAAGGGAACTCTCATAGCAAGGCTGGATGCGGCAACCCAGTAGGAGGAAAAGGGGCCCAAGAGCAGACCACAGAGTCAGAAACACCCCCCACTCCCACTGTTAGGAGCTCCACAAGAATACTAAGCTACACAGCAATAACATATATACAGAGCACCTAGGTCAGACTCATGCAGGCTCCATGATTATTGCTTCAGTGCCTAGTGATAGTATAACTTATTGTGCTGTGTTTGATTGATGTCCCTGGGAGGCTTGCTCTCTTCCAGAGAGAAGTGGAGGAGGAAAGGGTCTGGAGGAGAGGAGGAGAGGTAGGGGGCCTCAGAGGAGTGGAGCAAGGGAAAACTGTGTTGGGAATAAAATACGTGAGAGAAGAAAAAATTAAAAAAAAAAAATAAAAAAAAAAAGAAACACTCCTCAATGAGTAGAATATCTAAGAGTTGAGTGATGTTTTGAAAATTCTTGACACATAATATCTTAGAATTCAACCAGAGCTGGGAAGACTCATAAACAGTGTGTAGTAAAAAGACATAGTCTATACTACAGGATCGAGGAACTTGTCTAAAACAATCCTGAATCCTGAATGGGCACCCAAAGGGCAGAGAAATGGAAAAGGTCAAGATGTGTGGCATGTGAGGAGGAAGAAGCCCTGATGAATAGAGCAGGAAGTATTCCGTGATGGATCTGTGGAGGTTCCTGAGAGATGGCACTGTCTTGTGCCACTGTGTGCATATACGTCTATATAGTCATATATGTAAACACCTGCATTTATACTAAAAGTTGATGATGAGGGCTCCAACACAAATGACAATGACCATTTCAGCTTCCTCTCTTACTTCCATGCAAATGCAAATGCTCACTGTGAGAGAGAGCTATTACAGTCCTTGTTATTGACCACCCCAGCCACTGGCTCTCTACTGGATTAATTACTCAACCTGTGCATATAAGTGAAGGCATGTGAAAATCATGAAGATGTAACTCCATAAAAAATAAGACTTCAAATAAGTTACTGTTTCTTCCACTTTTAATAATTTCTTTTTATTCCATTTTTCATCTGAAAGTCTTTTGTTTTTTCCCATGTTAACAGAACTCTGCTATTTTTTCATTCATTTCAAATAGCAATCAACTGCTCATAAAACAGTTTAAATGTATTCCTCAATTCTTAATATCACATATTTAATATTTCTTACCTAGAGCATTCTTTTAGTTCTCATCTCATAATCCATACACCTATAATGAAAATTGGAATGCAATTTAAAAAATAATTGACTTGCATAATCTATTGGGCAAAAAGTCGTTTTGCGTCATTAAAACACAAGGCTGCTTATTAATGGCTTATGAGAGCATAAAATATTATTTTATTCCATTAATACATTTCTGTATTTATGTAAATTTTTTTCACTGTCATTGTACAAAGTCATTTTTATTGCATTATTTCCAAAGCTGTAAGAGGGTTAGGGTGTCCATTCAAGGTTTTCAAGTCTCACATGCCAATCACCCATGCTCTCCATGTTTCTCACTGGCTAAACAACACAACAAGGCATACGGAATTCCCTGCATTTCCTTTAAGAGACAACTTCTGGGACTTTAAGGCCACCACCTCCAAGGCAGTGTTCAAGTGTGAAGAGTCCGTTATACACTCTGCTCTGATTCTCAAAAGGTTCCTAAGGGGTTTAAACAAATTTACTCTTCAGCCATGTTCCATATTAGTCACCAAAAGAAAAGCATTTATACTTCATAGTTTGTTATCAAAGCTGTCCAGATCCACACTCAGAAAACTTCTTTCTATTCGTTAGTTAGTAGACTTAATGTCTCAGTTAACTGCAAGGGTACAGAAAACACCTACTATAATTAATATTTAATGAAAGCAAGCATAAACACTGCAGATCCAGAAGATCAATAGAAGTTTTAAAGGACCCCAATCTTCAGAATTAGAGGCAGTTCCTAGTTGACTCTTTGAAAAGACCTTTATATAAGGGATTGAGTGTATTTTTACGAATGTATCTAGTAACAAGGTGGCTGGTATAGTGGTTTGACTGAAAATGGCCTCCTTAGACCCATAGGGAGTGGAGCTATTAGGAGGTGTGGTCTTGGAGTGGGTATGGGCTTGTTGGAGTGGGTATGGGCTTGTTGGAGGAAGTATATCATTGGGGGTGGGCTTTG
This sequence comes from Microtus ochrogaster, assembly GCF_000317375.1. Classification (NCBI taxonomy): domain Eukaryota; kingdom Metazoa; phylum Chordata; class Mammalia; order Rodentia; family Cricetidae; genus Microtus; species Microtus ochrogaster. The sequence continues at coordinate 43,771,572 of NC_022028.1, read as the reverse complement.
GAGTTTCAAATACTCAAGCAAGACCCAGTGTCTCACTCTTTTCCTGCTTTCTGCTAATTCACATATAGAACACTCAGCTAACTCTCCAGCCCCATGTCTGTCTGTGCCCTTGCCATGTTTCCTGCCATGACAATGGTCTAAACCTCTAGACTGCAAGCCAACTTCAATCAAATGTTTTCCTTCATAAGAGTTGCCATGATCACGGGGTCTCTTCACAGTAATAGAAACCCTAACCAAGACACTCGGCTTTCTCAAGTCTGTGCCTGGTACTTTTGAAGTATGTAGGAGTCTTGAAGTAAATTTGTTCATGTTATCTTATTCAATTTGTTGTTCATAGTTCAAAATGGTGACATTAAAAAATTATTTTTTTATATGACAGTCACATAATCTACGTTAGGGATTGGAGCATACGGATAGAAGATCAGATCCAGTCCTGGAAGAGATACACTTAGTAGGGGGTAGAGCTGAAGTCCAGGCTTGCTTCTCCCTGTGCAGAGTAACCACGTCACACCATCTGAAGGACATCGTGCCGGTTCTAACTTGTAAGTTGCCAAGACTTCTGAAAGCACTGCCTCCAATTGAAGTTCTGGAGGCTAAAATGGAAAGACGTTTGGGTGGGGACTTAGTTTTCACACATTCTAACTGTAAGCACATCCCTACAATGCTTTATGGCTGCTCACAGCCTGGATTCAAGTGTCCTTTTAAGATAATAGATATATTGGATTGGCCTAAATAATTGCCAGTGTTTCATATCGCCGCGGTCTGTGATACTAGCAGCAGTCTGAACGAGCTGGATCCTTCCGCTGAGACAGGAAACATAGTCATGCACGTGGCTCTACCAGTCAAACCCTCTTCCAGTTGAAGCTGGGTCAGGGACTAAAGTTTCATTTTTTTACTCGTAAATGAGTAAGTAACCTTAGATTCATACTCAGTAAATATATAATCCACTTCAACTAAAACATCCATTTTCCCACCCTGCGAAGCTGTAACAGAATAGAAGGATTACGGTGCCAATTCTGTGCATTCAAAGACTCTGGTAATGCCTTTTGTGAAAGCAGCTAGGCAGCTGCTACAATTCAGCAGAGAACTCAGCCTTTCATGCTTGATTTAACCCTACAGTCCTTGAAGTTTCAGGAGCCAGACTCCCCACACAATGCCAATTCCATCAGAACACTCCATCCAGTTCCCCACTTATCTCCCATCACCAGAAGGACTGTTTGCCTCATACCAGGCTTGTCATTTGAGTAATGCATTTACATTTTACGTGTGAAATCGGCCTTATTGCCTTACTCATTTTCTCCACTTAGGAGGTTTTAATCCCTAAATAAGATTCTGTTACATGTTATCCCTCTCAAGGGTCTGTCATGGCTCTTGGGTATTGGCACGAGGTTCATAAAACATCAGAAACAACAAAAGGAGAGTAAGTTTTCTCTGTCCAAATTAATCACAGCAAGGTTCAGCCCCACACTGCATCTATGGAGGTATGTACACAATGGCCAGCTGACTTGATTCAGGAGAGTCCTGCAGCTTCAAAGCTTCTTCATGTGGTGTTAGTACACATACTTTGGAGGTACATGTGAATCTAGGAAGGAAGAAAACTGGGCAGAGAGTGAGTTTTGAGAAATGCTAATTTTATTACACTTGGTATGGTTTCAGGGGAAAAAAAACGGGTTTCTATAATGATTTTTTTTATACATTCTTCACATACATTTTGATAGTCCTTTAGAAAAAAGATTACTGGAGTAACTATAGATATTCCACAAGTGATTTGTAGAATGAGATCTGTAACTTTATTTCTCATCAACAAGGACTGTCAAAGTATTTAGATTGTATTTTGATAGTTGCTTCTGTTTATATATCAACTTATTTGACATATATATCAGAATATATATGTGTATGTATACACTTATTACATATATATGTATATATGTATATGATACATATATATTATGGGACATAAATAGAAACATCCCCAAGAGACATGCGGCTTAAGCCAACATTGACTACCCTGAGAAAATAATCTTTTTTTTTTTTTTGGTTTTTCGAGACAGGGTTTCTCTGTGGCTTTGGAGCCTGTCCTGGAACTAGCTCTGTAGACCAGGCTGGTCTCGAACTCACAAAGATCCACCTGCCTCTGCATCCCGAGTGCTGGGATTAAAGGCGTGCGCCACCACCACCCGGCTGAGAAAATAATCTAAAATATCTCAAAATTGAAGAAAATTGATTTTGTGTTCGTAAGTCAAAAATTGAGTTGTTATGTTTTTCCTTTATAGGCATTCATTTTTATATGACAACTCAGAGATAAATTTCTCTCAAGATTTTCACAGAGGTTGTGTTTGTCATTGTGGAGTCAAGAGATATGCATGAGATACGGAGTATATGATGTTGTAATAAGCCTGGGCTCCAACCAGGGTGAGATGAGACATTTTCTTGACATTATCTTTGCTGGATTTTATATAAGGCCTCAAGTGACATTAAAGAAAACTGGAAAATACAGCTATACTTTAGTGCTAAGAAAAACAAATTTTTATACAAACCTAGTGAATAAAATAAAATACATCACGATCTGTTGTAGCACTTTCTTCTGGTAGCTTGCACCTTGGTTTCCTGTCTCCTTCCCTTCTTTACTCTTCTGTCCCCATGCTTTCTATCTTCTCTGCATAAGGGGAGAACTTTCAATGTGTTGCCTTCAAATTACCGCTGAGTATCAAGTCCATAATTGTAGGAGGATTAAAGACATTGGTTTAGTTTACAGGAGACCTGGGGATTTTTCGAGATTGCAACTCTACTATACAGTATTCTGTTAGTTATTCAATTCTTTAGACTAGTTTGGGCAATAGTGGTAGTTTGGGGTGACAACATTATTGCCTGTCTTTCTCCTCATTATTGAGTATTCCATGATACCTGGGGCTCAGAGGAGCGGCTCTTCTGTGATTTTTTACTCGTGACTGTTAGCTTGTGTTCCTGTCCCTCGGAGGCAAGAGATTGTTTTGGTAACATGTATTGTTCTTTAGTGCCATCAATATTGAGCATGTGTCTAAAATCTAGAACATAAAATCTGAAGTAATTGATGTGCCCATTGACTCTAAAAGGAAGTCACATGTGTTGAGCAGCTCCTGTTGTTTCAGGGACAGGGCTAGAGTTTCTTTAAAGTGTTCATTTAAATAATGGCTATATAAAGGAGAGCTTGATATTTTCTCTGATAATGGGCTCATGAAAAGATGAATTCTCAGCTATCTGCACCTTCGCATGTCCTGCAGTGATACATGCTGAAACATTTGCCGTCGTTAGGACGAAGCTCTGTAGCTTTGAAACCACTTTTAACAGCTGGATAGATCTTGCAAATCCAACACTCATTCCACGTGACAGCTGTGAATGACTTAGGCAAGTACTAGCTTTTCGTTAGTAATATCACAACCCGCAAACTCAGGAGACTAGTCACAGCCCTCAGTAAGAAGCCAAATAGAAAACTCCATTTTAAAGGTAGATAGTTAGAAATTATTTCCTAATAAATATTTTTTTTTTTGCCAAATGAGAAAGCATAAACTTGGAAAGACATACAAGTTTCTGAAGGAAAATTTGCTATGGCATATTAAAGACTTGATAAAGTATGGAATGTTAGGCACATTGACAGATTACAGTGGAAGCATTTAGGTGTGACTAGATTTTCCTCGTTGGAGCAAAGATCTGATTTCTCATCCTTTCTCTCTTAAGTATGAATATCACTCAGTATAAGTAGGGCAGAATTTGCATAAAGCCCCTGTGTTTTAAATTATACTCAGTGCATTACTTTATCTTTTTTTTTAATTTTTAAAATGCTTTTAGAATTTCATGCATGAGTACTATGTTTCCATCATTTTCACCCTTCTCCTCTGACTCCTTCCACACACCACTGCTATCTTGCTAATTCATGAGCTCTTCAATTTAATGCTGCTTTTATGTCTATGCTTTTAGGACTGGCCACCTAGGACTGGGTAACCTCTCATCTGGGGAGTATGGATTCTCAATCTCTCCATTGCCACTGGTTGTCTGTAACTCTTCATAAAGGAGTAAAAATATCCCATCCACTTTAGAGCAAAGCCTTCTGGGGATACCTAAGTCCTGCTCTTTAGAGGCAGGGATCTTACTGTTAGGAATCTGTAAAAAGCAAATACTATTTTGATGATTCAAAAAAATAATATAAAAACTCATTGTATGCTGTGTCTGACTGGGCATTGGAGAAGAGGCAATGAACAATAACAGAAACACTCCCACGTGGTGCTGGAGGAGGAATGCCGAGCTTTTCCATGTAGTAGACAATTAGTCACTAAGCTGCAAGCCTGTAACATGATCGTTTTGGTATCACATGTTTGCTGAGCACTGGCTCTGGAAGTCAAGAAATTTTCATAGTGTTACAATTTGAAAGATCTTAAAGCCTTGCCTGGGTCAAGAACAGCCTAGCAGCACAAACTAAACTTCTCACAGCATCTATGGAGATTGGCTTGCAATGAAACATAATTGTTCAAGCTCTTTCTCCAGCATCAGGGTATAGTTTCTGTATCATGTAAAATCCAAGCCATAAGCACAGGTCATAATTATAAATATACTACCTCACTCATCCTGGATCCACTGTTCTTTAGATGAATTTGGTGGCTTTGTACCTCATTGGCTTGATGGCATCTTTCCCAGGGTAGCAAGTCCCATCCCCCATGTTGATATTTCGATGTGAAATTGGGTGAGACTCACAGTGTATACCTGCTACAAAAGGCTCAGTTCACACTTTCTACTACATGGGGTGATTATAGATGTGGATGAATAAAGTATGTGAGAGCATTTCAAAGACTCTGATCGTGTGCATTGTATGGGTAGATTAATTAATTCACCCATAGCATTTGGTACTGTACAAAACTACATCTTTTTCATATCAGTGTGGGAAGAGCTAGAACTGGAAAGGCACGGGAAGACTTGCTTTATAAACTAGTCTACAGGATGGAAAGACAGCTTCAATAATCAAACTGTAAGTAACAGCAAAAACTATGGGGTTAACTGAGAAAGTTCTTTGGCCCATTGAAGATAGACTCAGTGAGCGTACTGTGATTGTTTTCTCTTCACAGGTCAGGAAAAGAATGGTTGGAGGAATTTTACAAGCAAGAGAGATGACAAAATTCGGTTTTAAAAAAGAAAAATATTGTACGAAGCTCTTACGCTGGACTTCTCCAGGTTTTTGGCATTTTGTTTGTCAGGCATCTGTACTCTGCAAGGACTCTGGCTTCAGCTGTTGCTTGTGATGAAGTGAGTGAGTCTGCAAAGGGCACAGTGGTTTGGGGCTTTTACATTTCGTGGAGGGCAGTATGCATGAGCACTTTCTTGAGTGGCAATCACAAATTGCTCAGAAAGGGCAGTATAAAACTAGTTGGGCCTTCAATAACTGAGGTCAGTTTGACATTTAGAGGCAGTGGGCTCGTTGACGGATGTTTGCATAGTTTTGCATGATTTTAAATGCTAACCAAGCCACTAAGCAATCAGAAAATCAAAGTGAAGCAAAACTAAAATTTTCTGCTCGACTGAAGAAGATGATGAAGGCTCACACAGTCTTTATTCTGGAGGTTATTTAAAGGTTTGTTTTAAATAAGTTGGATTGAAAGGGAAACAGACAAAACAGTAACTTTAAAAAGCACCTCAGGGAGGTGAGGGGGTGGTGCATTTGAAAATATTCTCCCTTGTTCGAGGAGCCTCCCCTGTAGTTCTGTATCTCACAAAAAAAAAAAAAAATGTAACATTGCCTCTGCCTGTAGCATTCTGAAGCATCTTCTGATTCTACATTCCTGCTGAAAGGCCACTTGATTGCAAAGTGAACCAAATATTACAACAATTTTTTGCTATTTTGTGTCATTTAAAATAATGAAATTAAGAGCAGCTATTCTTCAGGGAACTAAGAAAGTCCAATTTGTTTGCAATTCGACACTTGTTTGTTTGTTTCATCGTAATCTGTTTTTTGTGCTCCTCAGACAAGATAGGGGCTGTCCAGAGGAAGAAAAAGAAAAAATATGTTATATATGAAATTTAGATGAGTGACCTACTGTAGTTTTCTATGAATTTTGTTTCCTTACCTCTACATTCATTAACTCATGAAACACTAAGATCTAAAAGTTCCAGTTAACTATGTAAGGAAGAACACAGAATGATTTTACCCGCACACTCAGCTGTCCTGTAGCTCTGTGCTACAAAATCAATCAACCAACCATGTCTCTCTGATGTTTGCAAATGAAACACCCTGGTGCCAATCCAGCCTACGATTAACTCGTTTGGGGAAAGGCACTCATACTAAGAACTGATACTCATTTAAGCTCTACGAAGGCTGACATGGATGAGTGCCAAAGTCCTTCATAATAGAGTAGTAAAATTGTTTTAGTTACAGTGAATATTCTCAAAAATCACAATATTTTAAAACTAAAATCTTTCACTTCATTCTTTTTTTTTCTTAATTGTTTAGAAATCAGATTTCAGAATAGTATAACCTCCTTGGCATTCACATTGATTAGGAGTGTGCCTGCCCATGTTGGATTGCTTCTCCCATGGGAAGCAATCAATAGGGGTGAGGTGAAGGCAGACTTGCAGTTCTTATGGCCCGTTCTGCTTTAGGATGGGTGTTCAAAATGGAAATCAGTTGATTTTTGAGATTCTTAGAGTCTCAATTATTGTCTTAGAAGTCAAAAGCAGTCCTAAGCCTTGGAATTGCTTCTGTGTTTACATGGCATGCACATATGCATGCAGCCTGGGGCCAAACCTACCTATCACCACTTCCACTGGGCACCTTTTATTCTGTAAAAGGGAGTGTCAGGAAGGAAGCCACGGTCTGCACGGCACAAAGAGTGTGTGGGATTTTATATTGACCAAATTAGCGACAGCTGCAGGAAAATGGATAGGGAAAGAGAAGGTTCCCCATCAATTACGTTCAGAAATACGTTTAGAAACGTACATCAGACTCAGACAAATACTGTATGCCTTCCCTCATGCAGCACCTGCAGTGAAAATTAAATATGTTTTACTATCACCGCACATACGTACATGAGAGAGAGAGAGAGAGAGAGAGAGAGAGAGAGAGAGAGAGAGAGTGTGTGTGTGTGTGTGTGTGTGTGTGTGTGTGTGTGTAGAGCATTGAACTAGAAAGGAATCGCCAGGTGATAGAAGGTCTCAGGCAGTGAGGGAGAGAGAGGTTAATGGGATATATGTGATATGAAAGCAGAAGGGGAAGGTATGTACGGGAAAGATGGGAGCAGACAAGAGGGGCAGACCATGGAGGAGGGCAGAGTGTGAGAGGGGAAGATGAGAGTGCAGTAATGACACAATGTGGAGATGCTACAAAAATAGATGACCTCCCCGTGCTAAAGTAATTAAAGAGTAATAAGACCACAATCGATGCTTTTAAGAATCATATAGTTTTAGTATCTAATACAGATTCTTTATTTTTCTATTATTTAATAATTATCAATTCAGAACAACTATTTTTTATTAAACTTTTATTTTAGTTTTTAAAACAATCTTTTTTTTTTAAATTTTAGATACTCCCAGCTCTCTCTCCCTCCCCTCTTCCCACTCCCATTCTGCTCCATGTCCATTCCTCGGAGAGGGTAAGGTGTCCCATGGAGAGTCAGCAAAGTGTTACATCACTTGAGGGAGGACCAAGGCTCTCTTCACTGTGTCTAGGTTAAGCAAGGTATTCCTGGTAGGGAAAATGTTCTAAAAAAAGCCAATTCAAGCACTAGGGATAAATACTGGTTCCTCTGCCTGTGGCCCCACAAACTTCCCAAGCCATACAACTGTCACCCTCATTCAAAGGACTTAGTTTGGTCCTATGCAGTTTCTTCAGGTGTCAATCCAGAATCATTGAGGGCTTACTAGTTTGGTTCAAATGTTATTTTGATTTTTCTCATGGCAATCTTGACCCCTTTGCTCATATTATTGCTCTCCCTATCTATGACTGAACTCCAAAAGCTCCGGTGGTCACAGATGCCTCAGAACAACTAATAGTGATGAATAGTCCCATTAAATAAATTCTTAATACAAGTACTTCATTAAATTATAGGTTAAAAAGTGACTAGAACACACATAAAATTACTGAATGTGTTTATTCAGACTCCGTAAAATTAATCTATACTTTAAAAAAATGCTTTTAAATTTCATTTTAACAAAGCCTATTTTAACAGATATGTTTTTGAAACATCTTTCACAATTCTTCCTAGGCTCTTCCCAGGGTTAAGGCTATAAACTCCAACTGGCTGACCAGGGGTGGAGGGTTCATTCTTATCAACACTGTTGGTCATTTTAGCCAATGAGTTTTCATCTCTCACTGCACACAAACTTATTGAATTCACAAATGGTCATACCCATAGGCGAAAACACACATCATCACTGGGGGGCTCATTTGGATGTCTACAGGGTTCTACTATAGACCATGTGGTTTTTATTCATTCTGGTTAGTTTTTTATCCACATTTCTATGGCTGAGTTCACATAAAGGACGTTGATTTGGGAGGTTCAATATTATACAGACAAGGCAAATTTAAAAATTAAAACAAGCACAAAAATAGTATAAGTAACTGGTATTTTACACATTGACAGTTGTAATGAATTAATAACATTGGGCTCATGCATGTGTATAAAAACAATATTCAAATATATTAAAATATCTTTGTACTTTATAGTAAATATCATTATTTGTAATGATAAACCCTAAAATTAGTGGACTCATCAGTACTGCTATTGATTTGTATGTTCACCAGATTTCATTTCTATTTCAATGAATTCATATTTATCCAAGTAATGAGTATTATAGAACAAAAAATTTTGCAAAGATATTAAATGTGTACTTTATGTTAATCATATTTGATATTTTTGGCAAAATCAACTTTTCCCGGGAGATCATAATTATATATTTAATTAATTAATATTTACAATAAGCAAGTACTCTATAGGAGCTGAGGTAATCCTGAAGACTAATCATAAAGCCTGACAAATTAGAAGCATATATATTTTATCTCAAAGATAAAAACAAATAATACTTCTTTGCTTGAATTGTATATGTTTATAACAAAAAGAAAATTAAAAACAGAGCTCCTCAAATGAAGTCCTTCTCACATTATTTTGAATATTTAGACAAATTATAATACTATACAATTGTTAATCTCATTTTCTTGCCATTAAAAGAGAGGTTATAACTTATTTAATTTAACTGATTTTTTTTCTTCCACATTAGCAACTCAGGACATCCTCCAAATGTGTTTCCTCCTGAAATGGGTATGAGTATGAAAGTAAATAGGGCAACAACAAAATGATCATGCTGGATTTCCTGTAATATTCTTAAAGGCATAATTCATGAAGAAACACTATTCAAGAAAACCTATCAAAATTTGGTAGGAATTTTGCAAGTGTACAGAGTCTGCATTGTGGTATATACTCCTGTCCTCCTCCATCTACTGGTCTGCAGCCAGAATGCCAGACTCCCACCCCACTGCTCAGCTGAGGCTAAAAATTTTTCATGCTGAAAATGTTGGGGTATCAGCACTTATTGCGCTTCACTGTGTGCTTCACAAGATAATCTTAGAAGAGTTTGGCCCAGAGTTTGGAAGCTTCCTTCTTTCACTAGACCATGTGGTACAGGCATGGCATCTCAGTACTCCAAAAGTGAAATCAGGAAGACTGTGAGATCCAGTCTAAACGAGGCTACAAAGTGAGACTCTGTCTCAAACAAAATCCTTGTTTGTAGAGAAGCCAAAATTGAAGAGAATATAAGAGAAAGACACTAAACCAGCTCTTCAACCAGAGAGAATTGGGCGAAGTGAAGAAATGACCTTCAGGGTACAGACACACTTCAAACTCTGATCTAAAACTCTTCTCTTTAAAGGTGTCGGCTCTCACAGGACCAGTCTCTCTGTGTGCTAAATTGTGTATCAATACACTGTGGCCATGCACATCAGATGCGTAGCGTGACAAGTGGACAAGATTCAGGGTGAGCACAGATCGCACCAATGGCCTCTAAAAGTGAAGTTGCGTTGTTAGGAAGCAGTGACCATATCTTCACTTTTCTTCACTTTGGGAGAAAGTATAATTGATTGAAATAGTTATGAACAAATGCACAAGTGAAAAACAATAACGAGGGCTGGAGAATGGCAGAGCCCAGAGAGACAGATACTCCTGGGCATCATGAACAGTTTTAGCAGCACTAAAATCAGGGGACATGCCAAGGGTTCCAAAAAGCCAAATGGGGCATGAGGAGGAGAAAAGAAGCCCAAACAAGTACTGCCTGGGAGAGGGGCTAGGACTTGATTCAGCAGAAAGCGACTTTAAGGATACAAGGTTAAGTATGTTGGAAGAAATGAGGAAACCTGCCCTTAATGAAGTACGACAACCTTTCAGCAAACATTTGTAAGTACATCAAAATCATAAAAATGAGAAAAATAAGGAGTTGGAAAGTTAAGTCACTGAAATGAAAATCCACAGAGTGGCACAAAATGAGGGACAGTGGAGCCGCCATGAATTTGACGTGTGGAAAGAATGGATTGGACAACAAACAGGGGAATTAACTGACATATTCCCAAATAAATCGTGATGAACCAGAAAATGTTTTCAGAGAGATGTAAGTGGGGCCGCATTGGAAATGTTTCGAGCATAGTGCAGCCCTGAGTACACTTCCCTTCAACACTGAGGAACAGTGGAAGTGTGATGTTTTAACTTGAGACACTAGAACCAGGGGGATCTGTGCTAAAAGCACTTGATGCTCTTGACGAGGACCCTGATGTGGGATTCCCCTTAGTATGCTATGAATATGTTTCATTGCCATT
>NC_022028.1:43750524-43760563 GCF_000317375.1 Microtus ochrogaster | reverse complement strand
TAGATAGATAGATAGATAGATAGATAGATAGATAGATAGATAGATAGATAGATGGGGGGGGGGCAAAGACAAAGAGATGCCATGTAGCCGCTGCAGGAGATAGATGCTAGAACCTTGCCAGTAGGCTAGATAGATAGATAGATAGATGGGGGGGGGGCAAAGACAAAGAGATGCCATGTAGCCGCTGCAGGAGATAGATGCTAGAACCTTGCCAGTAGGCTACGATCTCATGGTGTTACACAGATTAATAGAAATGGGTTGATTTAAGATGTAAGAGTTAGCTAGAAATATACATAAGCTAATAGGCCAAGTAGTGTTGTAATTATTATAGTTTCTGAGTAATTATTCCAGGTTTGGTTGGCTGGGAAACAAATGAACAGCCTCCACCTACGGGACACAGGTATCTACATCAGGTGGATCAACAACTGTCAATAATTCCAGCTCCAGGAGATCTGATATCCTCTTCTGGATTCTAAGGACACTGGACTCATCTAGACAAAAGCACAAACACAGAATTTTATAAATAAAAGATAAAAATTTAAATATCAACAAAATGGATCAGCCCGTGGATAAAATAGGGATGTCTATCTCACAATTTCTATTCAGCATTGAAGGGGGTTTCTAGCCAGAGTAAAAATAAGAAAAAAAATTAAAAATTTAGACAGTAACTAAACCATGCCTGTTAGCAAATAGCAATATTCTCTACTTGAAATCCTCTTATAATTCATTCAAGGTTTACATTTATAGGATAAATACCCAGAAATCCAAGTTTTCATCATGAACTTGGGACAAGTAATCTAAAAATGAAATCCTGACAGAAACTTCTTGCACATTACCAGAGAATGAACAACATGCTAAGTCAGGAGTGGAAGAAAGAAGCTGAAGTACTTTAATCCTGAACACCAGAATGAACTGGTAAGAGAAACTGAAGATCTAAGTGATAAAAATGAAGCCACTCATTTCCTGTTCATACATCAACCTTTCTCCGCTCAAGGCTCAGAGGACATGGCTGAAAACACAGAGAAAGTTTAAGAGCCAGAAGATCGGGGAGGAGATCTGTGTATGTTCTTCTGGCATGGCTTGATTGATGACTCTTCAAACTCATAGCATCTGTTGTTCCCTGCACAAGACCTGGACAAGATCAAAAGATTCTAGCCCAGGTAGAAGAGAGGCTCCTTAGGACTCACCCCAAGTTTAGGGGATATTTGCAGGTCACGTCTGCCGAGGGGGAGAAACTCTCTTTCCCTAGGGATGTAAGTTGCCCATGACCCAACAAAGGAGCCCATACTCATTTGCACATCTCATCCAAAACTGGACTCAGTGGGACGGTGATGATGCTAATCCTAATGGGAATAGTGGTGGTGGTGGTAGTGGTAGTGATAGACTGGACTTGGAAAGGAGATGGATTGATTGTAGGTATTCCAACAGATATTGAATGGAAGCACTTCGGATTTGGGGAAAAAAAAGATAAGCATTATATGCCTGCAGGAAATTTTACTAGAAACAAAAACGTATACATTTTAAAGTAACTATGATGTCACAAATCAAAACTGCTGAAACAACTACTTTGAATGGAAAAGTTGGCTGGGGATAGAAAATTCTAGATGGATTGTCATAAAAGTGGTTTTTTTTCTCAATATCAAACACAAAATGGATTTATAATAATGCTCACAATTATGACAGGTGATTTCATTTTGTTGAGATGAACTTTTAAAAGCTTTGTCAGTTGCCATGATTTGTGTTTTAAAGCAGAACAGTGATTGGAGATAGGCACAATCTCTAATTTTCCGTTCACACTGAAATAAATGAAGTATAAATCCAATGTTTGGATAGTCCGTCTGTTCATGGCGCTAGCTCATTAAAAGCTATCATTTCCCTTCTATTTAAGCACAAAAAAAGAATCCTCATTATTTTTTCTTCGATGGAAAATTAGGCTTCTTAGGAATGTCTGGGATTTGAAATGGTCTTCTTGCCCATGATGCTTCTTCAGCAGATTTATATTCTGGTTTCCAGCCTTCCAATGACTCAACTGTAGCCCCAAAGGCAGGTTTTTAAATGTCAGTGAATATTTTATGTAAATTCCACTTTAATCGCCACATTCTGATTATTCGAAATGCAGCACCTAAAGTCTTATTTTTAGTTTACCATCTAAAAGGTGAAATGTAGAATGAAAATGTTTTCCTAAAAACTAAACCAAGTCACGCTGCAAAAATGTTCAAATACCATCTGTGAAATATATACTAGACTATTGTTGGTAAAATTTCATGGAAGCTCAATGTGTAATTTCCCTCCTTCCCCTTCATCTGAACTACAAGAGCCTGGAGTGTTAGGATCCTTTGAAAACTTTGACCTGTGACAAAGCTGTCAAATACTGAGCCAACACCCATCCAAGTCAACAACCCGTACCCTGTCTCAAGTCTCAGAATTCATTGGACAGGATGTGTCTACAATTGTTGGGGAAAGGATGAAGGTGTTACTGTTTCCTGGACAACCAACCTCAGTGTGCAGCTTGCCTATAAAAGCCTTCAGAGTACAGGTCATCTTGCTTCCATGCAATTTTAAGGACATCGCTTGCATCCAATCATTAATGAGAACTGAGAAGATGTTAGGTTGGACATTTCCTAGTACAATAGTTATAACAGCCAAATGGCTTACATAGCTATTAATATTGGAGAAATGTGTGAATTCACTCAAAATATTTAATCGAAACTGGCACTTATTTTGAAGGATAGAGAATGAGCCAATAGAATTGAAGACCACTCAAAAATGGACTTGAGTGTCCAGGGGGACTGAGTCTTTGCCTGGCTGCTCCTTGTAGGTTTTAAACTGCTAACTTCAGAATGCTTGACCTTAAGTAGAATAATCATCCTGTCGTCATTGCAGAGGCGATTTGAAAGCTTCATGTAGATGAGCTTATGAATCATCTTAGAATATTTCAATTTACCCTACAGGCAATGGGAAAATGAGGAGACGCAAGCATGAAAATAAGTTTCAACTGAAATGTCAGAAAGATGAGTACGACTCTAGGGGATAGAAAAAAAAAGGCCTTGAGACTTTATTTTCTTGCCTTTAAAATAAAGAGAATAAAATGTGATGTTTCTTTTCCCCGGATTCCGTGGGCCGCAGCACCAGCAGGCATCCAGGAAGTCAGTTACTTACTGATAGCAGACATCTCAAGTGTACAAATTAAGTATTTCTTCCCATCCAATCTCACTGGCACTAAAAACAATCCTCAAAATTGCACTAGCATTCCCCATTATGATCCAGGTGTTCAGATTAGAGAGAAGCTGCTTCCTGTGTGAACAGAATTTGGATACCGAGCCAAGGGGGATACACAGTGTGCTGAGGAATACAGATGTTTCTGAGAAGAGATATTTCCCTTAAGCAAAATCAGAATAGGGCTTGGAGTAAAATTGTCACTATGTGAATATAAGCATTGTTGGAATGCAGAGGGGATGACGCAATGTGTATAATTATTTAATTTTAAAGACATGAATGTTAATTATAAGTGCTGAGTATTGGTTTCTGTCTTTCATTTTGTCTTTTTAATATTCCCCTTAGAATTTGTAATTCAACTTTGTATTTCTTGTCTACTTCAATAACAAAGAAGAAATGGTGGCCATAGGAAGCTGTAGTTGTAATTCCTTAAGATTTTGTTGCTGGTCACAGTGATTATCTAACAAATTCATGAGTAAAAATTAGGGGACTGTTCTTCAATTATTAAGTGCTGAGAATATTTCACCAACATTTACTTGTGAATATGATGATTCAACACATTTGTCAAGTAAGATTAAGGAGATTATATTAATTTATTAGAATATATATGTAATACATGTATTTTTTAAAAATATATATTATGTATATTATATACTTTTAAAAAACACTCTCAACTGTAGCAATGACTATGTATTCTCAACAAACATCACTATTTCACACACACATACATGCATACACACACACACACACACACAGCATCTGAACTGCTAGTTAGTGATCATGTTTTATTTGTCCCCAAATTCCTTTTCCCCGGTGCATCTATGTCAAATGAAAAACCAGAAGATTGCCATTCTAGGTGAGGAAAAGGATGGAAATGTCACTGCAGACGGTGAATGAGAAAGCAGAGGAAACCCTTTGGCAACCAACTGAAAAACACCCATCCAAGACTTAGAGACAGCTTCACAGAGAGACTCTGGTCTCAAGTGTGCCTTGAAAGATGACTAAGTTGAGAAGCATGGGAGCATTGGTGCCAGAAGAAGGGAGAAGATTTTGTGAGGGGAACTTCAGCGTGGTTAGCTCTGTAATCAGCAACTCTGGAGGCTGAGACAAGAGTTATCAAAGATTCAAGGCTAGTTTGTCTCAAAATAGAAAGGAAATAGTGCCAGAGGCATGGCAGTCACATTCATATGGGCCATGAATACGCAGACGTAAGAAAACAGTATGAACACCCTCACCTTCGCATAATGAACACCTACATTCAGAGCTGCCCCCGTCAGGATTTCCTATTTGGCAAACACACAATACAACAATGTTACTCTTTTGCTGCAGTCCGGTAAATACTTAGAGAGGTTTCATTTGTAAAATGCAAATGGAAACACCCCTGAAGAAAAACTTGGCAGAAGAAGAGAAGAGATGAGGAAAATAATTAAAACCCAGTTTCGCTGGCTGTAGAAACAATGCTAATCACACTTTTAAAAAATATATCTCCCAGGGACTTCCGTGCTTGGTCCAGGGCAGCATGAGGTGGGAGGACACATTAGGGAGTGAAGATAGGAAACAGGATGATTAAGTTTTGTTAGGAACACCTGGAGATTTCCCTTCTATCACACAGCCTATTGACTTTTGTTTCCTCAATCTATTCTCAACCTTTTCTAGAAAATTCCCTCTCACCACCACTGTGCCGTTTCTGAAGGTAATCACAAAGTTGCATGCAGAACCAAGTCACCAAAAATAAAAGGCACATGAGTTCAATGATGAGATTTTAGAAACAGAGGCAGTCTACAAACTTCTAGGATAGGGAATTTGAGTGAGGAAAATCTTAATATTTTAAAGGATTTATTTATGTGTTTGTGACGGGAGAAATAGTTTAAATGTTTGAAGAGAAGGGTACATCAAGCTTTGAAGAATTGTGGATATGCTAGTGTGTGCACAGATAGTCATGCGAGTGCGTTCATGCATGTTTATCTGAGCAGCTAGCGCCTGCATGTAACTGTTCAAGGGGATTTGACATTCGAACAGGGACAGGTGTAAGAAGGCAAATCTCTCTCCTTTTATTAAACTAGTGCTTTGAGACCCATCCCCGGCTCTTAAAAGCTTAAGACCTGTGATTAACATATTAACATATAATTTCCAATCATCGTGGCAGAGGTCACAATGAAGGGTTGTAGCTTTTAAAGTAATACATGAGGAAGATGTATACATTCATACATAGAGAAGAGGAAGCACACATAGGCAGAGGTTAATGTACCAGGCTCAAACTCTGTTGAAACAGTTATAAACCTTATACAAGAGGAACACAAGCCTTCTCTGTCTCCAGGAAGATGTAAATAGGGAAATGAACTTGTTAGCAGATACAGCAAGCAGATCGAACCGAGCATCGGCAGCTTTGCTTGGCTGACTCCTGATTTACATTTTCCCTCACAGGGATAAGAAAAGCAATGCCGGGTGAAGAATGCGAAGAGGATAATTTATATAATTAATCACAGCGCTCCGATCAATAGAGCATCAGAGGCCATTTTCGATACTTAATGGAATGGCTTGTCGGGTGTAATGTACCTCTTGGAAATCAATCCCGTCTGATACAGCCTGTGAGGAAGCAGCCCGAGCTGGGGAGCTGGAGCAGAGGGGGTGATTAGAGGTGAAACAACAAAAAAGTGTGTTGAAAACAGCAGTACTGTGTAGGGTTAAGCCCGCCCATTTAGGGCAGGTTTGCCTGGGGCGGTTGTTTACGAATATATGGAGCGCGCGCTCTCTTGCTTTCCTACCTCCTGTGCTGCGCGGGAACTTCGGTTCTGTAAGTTTTATTCAATCATTAAAAATATATATATATTCTTTAATATTTGCCTGCATTTATTCACGCCTGTACAGTACTGCATTCCAACAAGGGATACAAAAGAGGCCCAAGACTGTCTTTGCTCTAATTTAGCATGATGATGGAGAGGCCTGGGTGTGCCCAATGATTTCCCTCCCTCCTCCCTTTGTGTCCTTCCCATTTTGTTCCTCGGTGTCCCTGTTTCCTTGGTGGAACTTGCCATGACAATCCAAGGGGATTTTCAGATAGAGTGCTTTTGGAAAATTCTCCAGGCAGCAGTTTCTAAGTAGGGGGTGAGCTGAGTTACAGTGTTTTAAGTATCAAGTGGCTACTTTCGTTTTTCTTTGTTCTTTTGGTACCATTTTCACCTAAGGAATCAGCTAGTGTTCTCAAAAAGGAAGTAGTTTATGGAGCAGAACACTGGCACACAACCAACCTACTCTGTATTTTTGACAACTCTTAGTTGAGAAATATTACTTTTTACCGATAAATATAAAACGAGGCTTTGAGTGTTCTAAGTGTTGTTTCCTAAAGCTAAAAAAGAGTCAGATTTCTGAAGACAAAAAACTGTATGAATGTACAATAGCTAGTCATAGCTGTAAAGAGCCTCTCATAGCCTAAGGATCACTGTGCTGACCAACCGGAAGTGTGAGTAGGGAACCAGAGTAGCCTGGGAAAGTAAGGTCCACAAGTCAAACTGTGTGTAGCATGGTCTACCTCACAGAAATATGAGGCTTTACTCATGTCTGCGCATTCTAGTTTGTTTTTTGTGATGAAACATTGACCAAAACCAATTTGGAGGGAGAAAGGATCTAGTTTATCTTACATTGTATAGTTCTTTACCAAGGGAAGACCAGGAACTCAAGCAGGAACCTGGTTCAGGACCTAGGCCAGAGGCCATGTAAGAACACTTACATTTTGGGGCTTGTTCAGTTTCTTTTGTTATACACCCCGGCCTACCCTACTTCCTAGGGATGTTGCTGCCTGCAACGGGATGGCCCTGTCTACATCAAACAATAGTCAAGAATTTGCTTTCACAGACATAAACACAAACCAGTTGGATGGAGGCAATTTTCAATTGACAGTCTTCTTGAGTTACTCTGGTGTGTGTTTTACTGACAAAAAAACGACCTGCTCCCTGAGAATATGCTCACTACTTACAAAGATAAATCTCAGAATATATTGGGAAATTCACCCGATTTATAGATCAACCTTTTCACACACAACCACTGTCTTCATCAGTAACATTCTGTCCGTACCCCTACTATATCTTAAAATCGTGTCATTGTGACATGTTTTTAAGTTTACATATAGTACAATATGAAATGCAGTGTAAGATATTTCATGTTCAGGTGGTGACCAAGGCTCCTATTTCCTCAAACATTAATCATTCCTGGGGTGAAAGATTTAATTCTTCTGGTCATTTGGAAATATAACATGTATTGACATGAGTAACAACCATACTGTGCTATATATGGACAATCACAACAAACTCCTCCTGTCTTTTGATACTTTTAACCCAAGTTATCTCCATTGTCTCTCCTCCTGCCCTTCATGGGCCCTAGAGAATATTTTTATGCTAGTCTTCCAAAAGATATACGTTTTAGTTTTCATAAATGAGCATAAACGTGCCGTATTTAACTTCCTTCTTTTAAAGTTTTGTTTTTATTTTTAATTATGTATTCATGTTTGTTTTTATGCTTGGGTATGTGCTCATGAGAGCAGGGACCTTTGGAGGCTAGAGGTATTTGATACTCTTGGAGTTGTAGTTATAGGCAAAAGCAAGCTGCCCAGTGTGGGTCCTAGGACTTGAACCCATATTTCTTTACCAGAGCACTATGGGGTCTTAACCATCAAGCTATTCCTAAGCCACACATTGCTTCTCTTTTGTTTGTCACATTTAATGACCCCTGGCACTATCCCTGTTGCTGTCAATGGCTGGATTTTGTTTTGGTTTTTTCTTAAGGCTGAAGTGCAAACACACAGATTTAATTGAATCTTACGTGAGCTACATGGGATTCTCTATCCAAAAGCACAAACTTTGGTCTTTGTGAAACTTGTCTGTTGAAGTTTTCATTCATGGCTTAATGAAAAACTTCAGGCATTAGCTCATTCTTTGGAGAAATTAAAATCTATCCTTTCTTCCGTGATAGAAAAGAAATGATCTGCCCAGGGGACGGAAATTTTAACTTATATGGCAAGTCTTAATGTAAGACTGGAAACTATATCAGACCTTTAGACTGTGAATAGGTCATATAGGTTCTCTAGAACGTACAGATCACAGCAGTATCAGGTCAGCCAGATGAGTTTCATCCACCGAAAAGCGGCCTCAGGTGGACTCAGGTGTCCTTGAGCACAGCATTTGATGCCCTTGGGCATGGAAATCAGGCCCTGTGCCATAGGTATGCCATCTCTGGATTTTAATGAGAGTCTTCTATTAGCCTGGTGAATGCACTTGTATCATAAAATATCTACAGTAATAAGAAAAGGACACTAAGCCATCCTTTGTGGGAAAGTGAAGGAGCCGGTGTTTTAAAACACTTCCTAAGAATCAGGGCACAGGTCTCACTGAGTCTCTCAGCGGAGTGTGTAAGATGCAGTACCCAGGAGGGTCATCATCCAAGGTGTGGGGGGCTGGGGGGGACAACTGGGAGTTATGGACATAGGAAGTCATAGACAGTCATATTCATGTATGGGATTTTCCCAAACAGATTTCACACAGAGATATGACAGGGAAGGGATAAAGTTATGATTAAATATGCCAACCTTCACAATGGGGATAAAAAGGAAGCACAGGTAACAACCACCATCCAACAGACACACAGACACATACACCCTTGTCTACACACACACACACACCACACCACACACACGCGATGTGGAAATTGTCATAACATCTTGCCTGTGTTCATTTTCCTCTCAGCTGAGCCTCCTTCAGCTGTGAGAATCTGAGTTTACTTCACGGAGGATGCCACAAGTGTGGAGAAAATGTTTAAAGGCCCAGCAGAGATGACCACAGACTCTTGCTCGTGCCGAGGCTGTGACTTACGATGCATCCACGGATGACAGACTCCAGCAAAGGGTAGGTGCTTTTGCTCGCTCCTCTCTTCAGTCGTGTTTCGGCTCTCCTTCTACCACGCTTGTAAATGATTGTTTTTCCTTACTAATGTGCAGCGCTACTCCATATTTAAAATTTACAGATTGGTCTTTAAATCATATTTACAAGCACATTTATACACATGCAAATTTGTACAACAGAATACACTCCGATACTATTAATACTTCCCTACATATTTTAACTTTATTGTTATGCACACTCTCTGGGAAAAGAGGTGTGAATTTTATGTTCCTTTATTACCAAATACATAGGATTTCATGTTGTTTTTATGATGAAGGTATTAAGAATTTCCAGTGTGTGGATATTTGGCTCCTGCTAGTGTTTTCATGGGTAGCTGTGATAAATAACTTTGTCGGTATCATATTTTTATAAAATAGATCATGTCTTTAGTATCCTCCCAGAAGACAAAAACTGTTAGACAAATGGGTCCATTTAAAATATTCGTATATCTTCACATTTTAAAGAGGGGTTTGCTTCTTTTTCTTGTTATATGTTGCTTTCTTGTTTTACTTTTCTTTGGGAGTCTTTTACTTACAAGAAACACAACCTGATTCAGGCTGAGTTAAATAAGAAGGAACTCTTTACAGATACTGAATGTCATAGGGGTTCATTAGGGTAGCTAAGCCATGCACAGATTATTCTGAGTCATGTCATAGAATTCCAAGCACTGGGGAGATCCTGGTGCAAAACCAACAGAAAGGGAGGAGCCTGTCCCTAGTACTGTGTGGGGAGCTCTATCCTTCAAGTTTCATAGTTCAGCTTGAGCGTGTTTGATTGGGGAAGTTAAACCACATGAAAAAGTGTCTGGAAAATAGCCATATCATATTCTTAATCTCCACAGCTCCTAACACAGAAGTCTCTACACAAAGTGTTGCAAAACACCTTTTCAGGGG
>NC_022028.1:43737899-43750094 GCF_000317375.1 Microtus ochrogaster | reverse complement strand
CGATCAGCATTCTAGAAAACAGAATGCAGGCTGCCAGGTGAACCCATTCAATGAAAGAATAATCTCTGGGCCCAGGACTACCTGGTGATTTAGCGTAGGGAGAGCAGCTGTCACTGGAAGGGGGAGATGGAGTCAGAATTCTATCTAAAGGCTGGTGAGGGAAATACAGCAAAGTGTGCATGAATGATGATTTGGAACTTAAACCAAACCACGTAAATTTACTAGTGATGTAGGTTTCACATCTGGGAGAGGAGAATCCATGAATGCAAGGTTTGGGATATTTTCATTTGAAAATGTACAGTGGATACTAAGAAGCTGATCTGAGAAAGACATTTAAGAATGGGGACTGCCTGTCTTTCCAGAGGGACTAAAGGAGACTTGACCACCGGTGCCATCAGGAAAGGAAGCGTAGGAGTATACAGAAAAGATACCCATCACTCCAGTTCTAGAAGGACCCTATATAAATACGCTGGGGTGAAATAGAAGGACCAATGGAAAGAAAGTGACAAAGAAAACAGGAAAAAAAAATAAGTGTGGTGTGCCCAGCTGTAAAAGGCAGAAATGAGTACCTTGAGCAAAACATCTCCTAGGAGCTTCTTGCAACTATAAACCCATTATAATTAGAAACTGAGGCCCAAAAATCCAAGTCCCCGGCCATGGTTTGCCGAATCACCCTAAGTGAAATCAGCCAGACTGAAAAATAAAAGCGGCTCCTGCTACCTCCTCAACATGGACTCTGGGGTGAGGGAGGGGGCAGCCCTGAAAGTAAGAGGGCAGAGTATGAGGAAGCCAGGAAATAAATAAAAAAGAGAGGATTCAAAGCATGGCATTGCCAAGGTGCAGAATATGTGTAGATTAAAATGTCACAACGAAACCATTATTCTGTGCAACTAATATACAGTAATTTAAAAATACAGGGCAGAAAGGACTGAGACTTTCTGGCGGCACAGTACTGCCACCTGCTGGACACAGTTTGTAAACTCTGTACCAGGATGCTAGACCCTCAGTGTTCCCCGCTGTGAGCCCTGAACCAGGTAAGCCCAGTGGCAAATGTGTCACATGCTCACAGAGGCAGAAGCTTCTAACCAGTGAGAACTAACTTGCGGATTCGCCTGAATGCCAGTGTAACGACCCTGACAAGTATCATTTTGGAGTCTAACGATGGTGTGTTCAGAAGAAAGAAAATCGGTGATCTGGAGAGAGTGATGGTTTTGCCACGGAAGGAGAGATGGTTTGAACATCATTTATAGGGAGACTTTGTGGGAAAATCTGGTAGTGAAGGATGAAGACGGTGGAGTTGAGATGGTATCATTCTGTGATGCAGGATGGCAGAAGGGTTGCCACCCGCTGGAGGTGCCTACGGTGAGAAGCACAGCTTATTCCTAGGAAGAGCCAAGATGCCTGGGAATTAGGCGGGAATGGGGAGAGGGCACTCATGAGCTCCAAGGTTAGCAGAGGTGATGCTGAAGAAAGAGTCTAGGGTGCCCCGGCTGGGACACCTCACTCTTACTCATGATCCAGCAACACGAGAACCCTAAAGCACTTTGGAAGATGTTTGTTGATTTTTTTTTTAAAGTGACTTTCGATAGGCCTTTCTGAGGCAACAATATTTAACAGAAATTGCTCCTATATTTTAACCTGGAATCGTCCCAATAATGTTTTCCAGCTCTTATCTTTAGGCAATTAATTACAAATTTTTCCTGTGAGAATATATTGTGTGTTGAGCACATTACATTTCCCACCCCTCATGCTCCATTTTCGTCTCTCCCATTTATCCCCTTTGTTACCAATAGACAGTTTCATTTGTGTATTTGCAGATAAAACAAGAAACCACCACTTCTACTGGTTTCTTTTCTTCTTGATCCTTGGTCAGTTCTTCACTTATCTACACTACAGAAGTCTTGGGAGAGTCACTGTCTCGGTCCCTACAATTAAAGATGGCCTTTTTGCTTCACTATAGATTCTGTTTGTCTACAGGTCAGGAAGTTATATTTTATTCTGAATGTCCTCAGAAGTTTAACTTTGCCATGTGTTGCCCATTAGAAACATGATTTACTGTTGTTCACCACTGTACATTTTTGGTTTTCCGTCAACAACTTTAAAACTAAAACATGGATTTATAACACATATTCATCTTTACATTTCTGAAATATACTGAAACTTGTGTCATACATATTTTCATGAATACTCTCTACATTTTTGGTACCACGTGTTTCATTAATAAGATATGAATGGTATTGGCCTGTGGTATTCTTTCTTTCTTTGTTCTGTTATATTATCAAAATCATGCTGACATAAAACCTGAGAGGGAAAGTTGAGCGTCATCAAATTTGAGAGAATTTTGTTCTCTATTCTCTTGTATTTGTGTATGAATATATGTGGCCTCTGTAGGAGACTCTAGAATAAAGCCTTATAGTGAACCCTTTGCTTTTCACTAGGACTCAGCACCTACCAGCAAACTCTAGCTCCTTTATGGGTCACGATAATGTTCCAGACACAGATTTTTAAAACCTCTCTCGAGATTAGCTATGAATTGATATGGAGGAAAACACCTGACTCACAAAGTATTGATAGTTTCAGCCAATCTAAAACCATATTATATCAAAAATATATAAATTCATTTTGTGACCTTGCATGGAACGTTCATCGTTTTCTGAGTTAATGTTATAAATCACTTAAGAAATTTTGCCCTATTCCCATCAGTTTGGATCTGAAAGGGGAAAGGAGTCATTTTAGGAGTAACATCAAGTCACAAGCAGTGATGACCATTGTTAAAATTGAAAATAGTCATACTGCTTGATGTGGAAAGATCAGCGATCTGGAATCAGGTGTCTTGAGCAAGAGAAGCAGGTGTGCATTCCACAGAGGTAAGGAAGTCGTATGGTGGCTGGAAGGAAGAGCTATGGGAAGAACAGGGTTTAGCAATTAGAAGTAAGAAATTAATAGATAAAGGGGAAGGGTGTGAGATCATTCGTGTAAGGGACATAATTAACAGAAATAAGGACAGAAAATAGCAGCAATGCAAAAATCATAAGCATGGGAGAAGGCATTTACGTGAATCCCAATATGAATCCTAAAAACTGGGAACGTTAACTTGACAGCGTCATAGAAGTGTGGCACATTGAACTCCAGTTTTGACAAGCACGAAGCCCTATAGGAGGTTTCCAGGAGCCTAACAGGGATCAGTATAACTGTTAGCATGGACGTTGGCTTCATTCTCATCTGAGAATGCTGACATGCAGTTTTTTCTTCTTTTTTTTTTTCTGTACTTTCCTGGGAATTGAAGCTAGGACCTTACCCATTCCAGGCACTCTGCTACTGAGCTATACACCCAGTCCACCGAGCAGTTTTCTACGAGGAACACACAGTATCAGAGTGAGATACTTTAGCACCCATGGTGTACTGCCAGAAACGTCTTGGGGTCAGTGTATATATAATCAGTAAGAGAAGGGTAGGCAGGTGAGTCTAGAGCTTGCTACCAAGGTAAAGCAGAGAGGGTCAGGATACAAGACAGAAATGAAAACAGTCTGTATTTCCAGGGCAAACCTGTCTACAAACCCAAACCAAACACCTCTCCTTATCTCTGTCTGGTAATGTCTAAGTCATAAGAAAAACTGTGGAACCACACACATTCAGGCAGAACAAAGTGAGCTCATCAGGCTTAAAGTGAAAACAGTCGTGACGGCATGGAGTTGGGCCAGAAAGTGGTTGCAAGGAGGAGCAGCTGGACAGGAGTAGATAGGGTAGATTCAAATAAAATGTGTATGAAATTTCCAAATAATAAGAACATTTTTTAAAAAAAAATATTACATTAAAATATTCGTGAGAGGAAAAAGATATGATAGAGATGAAGATATCACTCTTGGAGCCCAAGCACAC
Organism: Microtus ochrogaster; assembly: GCF_000317375.1. Taxonomy (NCBI): domain Eukaryota; kingdom Metazoa; phylum Chordata; class Mammalia; order Rodentia; family Cricetidae; genus Microtus; species Microtus ochrogaster. Next base: position 43,746,215 of record NC_022028.1, on the reverse strand, counting down.
AATTGCCAAATGACAAATTATCCCTTAAATTGAGATTTTAACAATTCCTTTGCTATATGGAGTCATCATGTATTTCTGGTTTGACACATTTCCTTCAGAGTTAATAGTTATAGGTGTTAGTTATTTTTAAGGCCAAGACATTGAAACCATGTTAGTCTTGGTATAGAGGAACAGCAGAGATGAAGACTTTTAGATTTAGCATATGTATTATCTACACAAGATAAAAATCAAAGATACTAATTTTAATATGATTGCAACGCATTTAAAAATGCCTACTCATTCTAGAATTGATCTCAAATGGTCCCACTCTCCTTTAAAATATCAGTGCAATAGTTGAAAACAGGTGGCCCCGTGACTTTAGGTTGTGCATTCCTTAACAGACTACAAGCATTAAGCCAAGATGACATTTCATTCTACCAACTGCAGAAGGGAGAGGATCAAATAACACACACAATCATAAAGCTAATTATGTCTCTTTGCTTGAACCGGACATCAGTTGCTTTCTTCCCCTCTGATGATTGATGCAAAGCTGTCATAATCCTAGCCTTGATCTCCTGATAAAAATGATTCTTCCAAATGCAAACTTAAATTCTACTTATCATGTGTTGGCCTTGGGGTAGAAGAATAATGTTTTTGCTCTGTTGATTGAAGCTGATTGAAAAGGATTTCAGAACAGATTAAATGAGGTCGCAAGCGTAATTAAGCGTAAGTAAAACAGATTTTGTCATTTTTTGTAATGGACAGCTCTTTCAGGCAGCCACGATCCAAGAGACAATGTCAGTTCTAGAAGCCTTAGCTCCATGAAGTCAAAGATTAGGAGAAAATTTGTTATAAAGCAAACATAATCAGATTATAAGAAAGAAAAAAAAAACTGCCATGAAGACTTTAACTTTTGAAGAGGTCAATCCATAATTAGTGGTATTATATTGTTCATTTGAATTCCTTAAGTCTCTCTTACACATACATAAAGGTGACTATGTGTCCTGAGGAACATGCTAATTTAGGTGCAGTAACAAGTTCACAGTGCATGTCTGTGTGCATTAAACCCTTAGCGTGAAGGTTGCAAACATTAAGTATTTGTCGATTACAACCCAGTGAATCTGGAAAACAGTTAAACCCTGTGTGAGTGTCCTCTTTAATTCATTGCAAATCCCTGCCCCCAGCTACCCCCCTGATCGATAGCTTACACTCCGCCTCAGTTACTTGATGACTGGGAAACACATTACATGGCATCTCTTCAGCTCAGTCATATTTCTTATTACATTAATGGCTAGCAGAATTCTTGTTTTAAAGAAAGGCATGGTAAGATTAATGAATATCAAACAGACATAGTCACTTAATGAATTTTTCTTCTTTTTAATTTTAACCACCAGTGCTTGCATTTTGTTACTGGGGTTTTATGGTGCTGCTGTTTCAACTGGGCACATTAGGTTGAAGATGTAAAAGTGTATATTTTAGTGTGTGATAACTGAGTATGTTATACTGGTGCACAAATGGTTCTTAAGATTACAAATCAGTAACTTCCCTTGACTTTGAATCAAGCAATTATTTGTGACTCACTCTCCCAGTTAACCAGCTCCCTAAGAGTGATTTTGATTTCCAACTTAAAATTCTCTTCTTTCTCTTACACCATAGCACATAACGTCTTCAAAATTTTTTTACTCTTGTCTCACCCCACATTCTGGTCATCTGTTCTTTGTTTATGAGAATATTTAATTAGCATGCACACACTGCTATGGCTGAACTTTGTCCTAGAGTTTCAACAGTGGACTTTACTGCTTCTGATTCAGTGCCAGCTCACACCCTGACCCCCAATCTCAAATCTTGCATAAAGATTAACAAATTTAAAGTGTCTATATGTTCAACTGTCTTTTGCCACAGACCTGGAACTATTAAACATAAAAGCAAAAATATTTCTGTTGAAGAGAGGGGTTATAATAAGGACAGTGTGTGTCTATATAGAAAGCAGAGTGATGCTTAGGGGTTAACAAGTCACATGCAAAGGATAAATCAGATTTACAACATGGCTCGTTTGTCAGCTGTTTCTATTATCAGAAAACAAGCAAACAAACAAACAAAAACCCTGCTTGAAAACACAAACAGCTCAGTGAAGACTGGATTTTCCTGTTCTCTGCAGGCCCATTGACAAGCTAGAAGGCTAACTGCTGGGTAATGCCCACGGCTTTGTGAATGCATATTTGGTGTGATGCTTTCAAAACCTACACCTCCCCTAACGTTCCATTGTGGCATGGGATGGGATGCCCACTGCTTCTGCAGTTCTCATACTGTAGAACCTTCCAGACCATGTTCAAACAGCCCATTGAATTGAAACATTCAGCTGTGCACTTGCCTCCAGGACAATTAATTGCAAACCTTCCCACAAAGCTCCAGCAGCAGACTTGGTTTCTACATGCTGTCTGCTTTCTCACGTTCCCACCATGTTTCCGTTGTGCGACACCAATCCTGTAGAGACCTGAACAAACAGTTACTAAACTCTAGTCAGGGAGCCTGCCACAGTTGAAAGTCAGAACACCGCCGAAGTCTAGTTCAGTGAACCGTTGAGTTTTATTGGGGTTAGTTATCAAGAGCTGAGTGAGAGAGAGGTTACTTACAGGAGCAGAAATAACTCAAAGACAGCTCAAGCCAGCTCTAGTGACAGTTCACAAAGCTGGGAATCTGTAGCATCTCTACAGCCTGCACGCCGCTCAAGAGGTTGGAGAGAGTGTCCTCTCCAGGTTCCAAGCAGCTTGGCTGGCATGTGATTCTTCCAGGCAGCTCAGCTGATCTGCGGGTGTCTCAGGAATCCTTACAACTCACATAAATTCAGGGAACCAGGGATCTAGTGAATCTTATCAGTTACAGGAACTTTCTAAAGCTCTGTTTTGCTTAACTACTAAAACTTAGGAACCTTACAACAGGGTGGAATGTTTCATCTCTCTTTAGAACACCCCATGTCTTTATAGGCATCTGTCCAAGATGGAAGATTTTCTCTTAGAAGATGCTACAGTGCAGTCTCTACACAACTTTAAAGGCCCCCTTCATTGCCCGACGGAAGGCTGGGTCAGGACAAATTCTTCATCTCTGGAAGTTGATGATTTTTCATTTGGTAGCCATGTGGGATTATGAATGAAACCGCAACAGAGACCTCACAGACCAGTAGGGCCAATCCCATCCCATGTGATTCTCAGCAGTTAACACCAATGAAATATGACCTTATGCAGAGGGGCAGGTGGGAAGTCCATACAGGCCTTCATAGTAGCATGGCCCAACTGACAGTTGGCAACGGCATCCCTAGGAAGAGCATAGGAAGCCTATTAGAAAACTGTCAAAACTGGGGCCGAAAGCCTGGTTTGTGTCACCAGGAGTGGAAAGGAAGATGGCTCCTTCCAGACCTCTGCTAGTACTCAGAGCTCTTGAGTAGAGTGGGACCCAGTGGCGTTGCTGGTCCTCCACACTAAGTCTGTACCCCAAAGGATACATGGCTCTGGTGTAGTGGTTCCATAAAGACTCGGTGTCAGGAACAGCTCTTGCTTGAGTCACGCCCTTCTTTGGAGGAGGTCTTTCTGTTTGTAGTCTTGGCATATTCTCTTATCCATACTCTATGATCTAACTACTTTTTCTCCTGTGTTCTTCCTGATTAGATTTACCACAACTTATCAGAGCAACAAAGCAAAAGTAAAGAAAGGGTCCTGCATCGTAAGCATATAGCTTGATGAGTTTTCTAATGTAACCCATTCACCATATTCACAAATAAGTAAGGCAAGTTTTGTACCTCAAATTTCACTCATTGAACCTTGTCTGTTATGTCCTTTCATGGTAGTCAATGTGATGAGGCCAACCCTCAGCTAGTATTGCCTCCTTGATTTCATTATGAATGTGCGTTACTCCATGTATTCTATTCTTGCTCTTTGTCCCCACATGCAAACTCTTAAAGCTGTGTGCAGATAACTGGTATAAACAAAAGCAATCTATGTACCCTTTTGTGTTATTTGTGGTTAGTAAAAATTTTTTCTCAGTTATTTATCTGATACATTAGGATTTAAACTAAAATCATATACATCTTTGAAAGCACCTATTTCTATAAGTTGAGTTATGAAAGACCATCAAATTCCATTGACTAGATCTTCTTTGTTTGATCCTCATTGGCTTCTAATGATCCTTGATGCACACATTAGTGCTATTGTTATTATTTCTTTAATATTTCTACATGTCTGTTGTCTGAGAACATATTTTAAACTGTAAACATTCAAAATAGTCAATACTTGTTATGCTTTGCTCTTATAAAGATGTCTTTCTACATGTTTTCTCAGAGGAACATATCATGACACATACAGTGGTTTTTACATTTCCTCCTATTTGGCTATGCAAGACATCTGTTATATTGATTTAGAGCCTTGGGGTCATGAATCTGCTTGAACTCTTGGTCATTTTTCTTACAAAGGAAAGAATGTATCTGAGGGTGATATTTTATTTTAATGCAGTGAAAATCTAAATGCTATATGATTGATAATTCATTTTGAGTCCTAATAGTTGATGTCTGTATGTCTGTTTGCATATGTATTTGCATATGTATATGTATATGTCTGTATGTCTGTGTGCTTTCATGTGTGTGTATGCATGCCTATGTGTGCATGTGTGTTTGTGTGTGCATCTGTGTATGTGTGTCTATGCATGAGTATGTTCATCTGTGTATTTTTCTAAGGTTCAATACTCATACACATTTCTTCCAGAATCATGAGGTTTTCATTACCTGTTTTCAAACTGTGGAAATTTCTGGCTGAGAATTCATGTGTAACAATTTACATTAATTTCACAATTCAGTCTCCATAAATCATTGGACTTTGTACACAGTAATCATTTTTGACTCAATGGCCGTCACCAAAGAATTTAGTTTCCCTTCGATCATGGATGCTTGGATGGTCCACTGTCTACCTATTCAATCCTGAAACCCAGCTTCTAAGCCTCCACACTGATGCTTTATTTTCATACTATGCAGCCATGGTATGGCTTTAGTGTTTTAAGAGAAAAACATAGTGGCCTTTTAAAAAGAATTGCTTCTAAATCCATTGTCAGATTTGTTCACAGGACTCTTCAAAACACAGTGAAGCGAGCAAAGAGACTGATGCAGGCTCTTTAGAGACTGTTCTTCCAGAATGCCTTTCCATAACTCAGTTTAGTTCTCACTCCTTCTTTACCTATAAGTGCATTTTAATCCACTCAACAAGGCGAGACTTCATTTCCCTTGAACCTGTCTCAGGGGTTGATTCAATAACCGACAGCAGGTATTTAAAAGGCATCTATATGGAATCTAATATAAGGCTGTGCAATATAAAGCATTTTATAAATACTAAGCTAACTTAAATTGTTCTGTACACCAGGAGATGAAACTGTGGGCAATTACCTTTACCAGATGGATAAATTCACAGTGGCTTTACTACTTCCAGACAGTCAGAAAACACGTGTTTAATTAAAATCCAAGAAATGTGTTTTAGATTAAAGGGCGTTACTTGCCACAAATCACATGAAAATTATTTTGAGAAATATTGATTGTGAAATAATGATTCTACAACGTGAGCCAGTGTCGAATGTAGAACCTAATAAGTAATGCAAAAATGAGAATGATCTTATGAAAAAAATTACTTAGGTGCTGGCCAACAAGATGGTTCTGTGGGTAAAGGTACCTGTCCAGGCCTTCCAACATCGCTTTGATCCATGTCATCCACAGAAAGGACAGAGGAGAGAATAGATTCAGAGAAGTTGTTTTGAGATCTCCAGATGCACAGGACTGTGTGTGTGTGTCCCCCACATCATACAAACACATCTAGAACACATAATCATAACAGTGAAGGTCAAAAACTACCTGCTAAGGCTGCTTTTGAGAAACACTGCTCAACATTGATGAAGGGAAGCTCTACGGATTACTGCACATCTTCAGCATGTACAATATGGATTTCTGTATGTGTGTGAGTGAGTAACACATACACCTGAAAATGTACAGGACAAATCGGGACTGTAAGCCTGTGTTTAATATTTCAAACCAAAGTTGTCCCTGCAGTTTTATGGTGTAAAAATAAAAATTCTGAGGAAAATGCCCTTGTATTTGATTCTGGATTTACCTTGCTTAGTTGTTCCAGTTAGAGTTATTTTATTTAAGCCTGAAAAAGTGTTATTATTCAAGATGTGTTGCTGGATGATATGTAACTGAATCAAAATAGGTACTGTCCCTAGGTCTATTTATGTCTAACAAAATATTATTTTAAGAAAAATACGTTTAATTATTAGTGAAGAAAAACATTGGGTGAATTAATTTCTGTAGTTTTTTAATAAAATTAAATGAACATTTTGTGGAAACAGATGGTATAACGGCTCTGGCATGCAATAGTTCAACTCAGCCCAATTAAGCTTTATTGAATTTCATTTCTACAAGATTTAATTCATCTGTTTTTAAACCAAAGAGCAAAACAACTAAAACAAAGATGCAATACCTTTCTCCTTTTATAAAAAATGTTTATTCTAACTAATCAAACATACAGAGGTTTATAAATGCATCAATAATTTCATATGGTAGTTTGTTTTTACATTTTGCATACTTTAAACATTCCAAGATACATACATCTAAAGAAAAGGACAGATATGGTACAGATACGGTATAGATACACAGTGACTTCTTCAACAAGCATCTAGTTAGCTGTGGGCAAATGCAAGGTGCGATGATTTTGTGGCCATTGGTTGAGTTTTCTTTCTCAGATTGAGTTGGTTAAATGAAGTCATCTGAACACAATGCAACAAATGTTTGTTATTGTTATGGCCAAATAAATATCCACAACTCTCCAGATCTCCATGTTAATGCAAAGCCACAGCCTAATACATTAGAAAGTCTTTTATGAATGATGTGGGAATGGGTTTGTCTACTTTTTAAAACACAAACAGATCATTTCCTGTAAAAACAAAACCAAACCTTTTTTTCTTAGTCCTGAAATCATGAAAGCCACTGTAACAAAGCATTTAACCCATTAGAGACTGCAGCTGCAGCTGATGAAGGGTTAAGTACTAAATGACCCAGTTTGCAGATGGGGCTCCAATCTCAGGGCTGTTTGTAACACAACAAGTATGGCGTTGCATTACTATTGTTTTAAAATATTTTATTAATTATGTATGTGTGTGAGTGAGTAATAGGGAGAGACAGAGACACACACAGAGAGAGAGAGAGAGAGAGAGAGAGAGAGAGAGAGAGAGAGAAGAGAAAGAGTGTGATTCTGTTTGTGTTCACATGAGTACAGTTTCTGAGGAGATCAGAAGAGGGTGCCAGATCCTCTGCAGGTAGTTACAAGTGTTTTTGAGGCACCTCATGCTGATACTGAGACCAGAACTCGTGTCCTCTGCAAGAGCAGTTCATGGTCTTCAATTTTGAGCATTCTTGCCATCCCCAGAATTACCATTCCTACAGCTGTTTCAGTGTCACTCCCAAAAGAACCCTGAAAAGAAATGAGAAAACAATAGTGGATATGAATTGATAATATTACATCTCTATGGTTTATAGTCCATATTCTGGAATAAAACATTTTCAAATTTCATGTCTCTTCATGACTTCTTAACTCCAAATTTATTAACTAATAAGTGTGGAAATACAAGGCAATAAAATAGCAAAATAAAAAAAAAACCCTTCAAGATTCATTGCCAAAGAAGACAAAGTTGAAAATAATAAGCATATGTATATTTGTTTACTGTCTAATCATTTGGGAAATGCAGATAAGAGAGATGTTACTGAATGCTAACTAGAGCAAATACAACTGAGAGATTGACCACCAAGTGTGGTTGTGAAACAGGGCTTCTCACAACCTCAAAATGGAAGCAAAATGGTGTAAGCATTTGAGAAAAAGCAAAGTTGAACATGCCCTACTCATTTCTGTGCATCTGTTCTGTGCCTGATGTGTTGGAAGACATTATCACCATAAAAATCATATACACAGATGAATAAATAAAGCATTACCTTTCTATAAAAATAGGTTAATAAAAATGAGCATCTTTTGACAAATGGTGCTGGAACACCTGGACACTGACACACAAAAGAAATTAAATATTATACTGCTTATTCTGTTCAGAATGGAGAAGAAATCTTGACATGGAAAGCTTTCAAATGTGAAAAGGATAAAGAGGAGAAAACTTAGGTTTCTTTTGACTCGGTGTTAAATTTTTGATTAACACAAAAAGTACAATTCTTAGAGAAAAATATCAGTAAATTGGTGTGGTGGTCTGAGTGAGAACAGCCCCCACAGACTCATCTATTTCAATGCTTGGTTTCTAGTTGGTGGAACT
>NC_022028.1:43735124-43736934 GCF_000317375.1 Microtus ochrogaster | reverse complement strand
ATCAGGTACAAGAAAAAAATAATTTTTTAAAAAGTCTGATTTGGGAAACAATATTGCTATTTATCAAATGAAGGACTGGCACTCAAAACTCACAAAGCATTTCTAAGCATTACAAGGAAATGCAACTCAATCAAAAAGTATTAAGAATCTATAGCAGTGTTTCTCATGATTTTGGGTGTTGAATGACCCTTTCACTGGGGTCACATACCAGGTAGTTAATGGTATGATTCATAACTGTAGCAAAATTACAGTTATGAAGTAGTAATGAAGATGATTTTATGACAAATGAAAATGTATTATTTTAAATTAAATTAAAGGGTCACAGCTTTAGGAAGGTTGAAAACTACTGCCTTCAGCTAATACTTCTTCAGATCAAGTTTATAGACAGCAAATGAGCCAAGGAAAATGTGCCCAAAACTAATGAGAATATGAATGTGAGATCAGCACCTGCCTACACATGTAAACTCTGAAACAAGGGTAACTGCGCAACCTAAAGGGACTTGGAAAAACAGCCTATTTATTGCTTGTGAGTATGCAGAACAGCACAAACACATTAAGATGATGTAAGGATAAAAATAGTCTGACCACACAACCTAATTACTATGTTCTTGGATATTTTTACATGATTTGGCATTAGAAACAATGCCATGGAAAATCCCTCGAACAAGTGCTTATGACATCGGTATTCATAATAAAACTAATTCGGAAAATGCCTTTTGACAGCTAAATGATGATTAAACAGGGAGAAATATTATTGGTTGATGAAGACTGAGCTACTGAGATATGACGTGTGGTTTAATAAGTGAGAGAAATGAGGCTGATATGTCTACCTATTTAGCCAATTACAAAGATACCCAAGTCTGTAAAGACTCAACTGCCAATCAGTTAAAAGAACTAAAGTTAACACTGATTGAGGCAAAGAGATGGACAAGGAAGAAGACAGTTTTAGGACAGTGGTGCTGTTATTCAAACACCAAAATAAAAGATAAATAGCTCTGTGCAATTAATCAAGCTCACATTGTTTGATACACCAAGAGGGAACTTTGTGATAGACACTGGACTTGAGTTATGAACTGTGTAGCAGTTTCGAGCCTTATTGGAGCAGATATACAATACACAAAACATATTCATGGGGAGGTTACGGGTATGAACTGATGTAGAAATTCTATATTTTATGTTTATTTATTCCCATTAGCTTAAAGTAATCCTAAAATTACCATCATTTACGATTTTAAATGCATGAATGTCATTCCATACTGCAAAGTAGTGACTTTGGATCATGAGAACAGCCCAAAACAATGGGTATTGTGTGACTCTATGTATGTATCAATTAGATATATGTTCAAATCTATTTAGACCATCCTACAGTATCTGAGGCACATTTGGAGTTAAACAGAGCTTGAGTGAAGGGAGGGTGTGTGCCTTAAGGCACGGAGAAGAAGTTCATCTTCCTAACAGTCACTGTGTTTTACAGGTTTCAAAAATTTCATAGCTATTATTACTGTATAATTTATATGTTCAGTTGATTTTTGTACAATTATATCTTAATAGAAACATCTTTAAAATTCATTTGTCTTGATTCTTGATTCTATGTTTGTTTTGTTAATTTTATTTGTTAAATAAGATTTCAGCACTATGTGTGTGTGTGTGTGTGTGTGTGTGTGTATGAACATGGAGTTTGGACTGTTTTTACTTGTGTAAAAAGCACAGTTTTCTGGTTTTCAATATTTTCTCACTTTTATTTTGTATATTTCCTAGACATTAATGTCAATAACTGCACATAGAAGTTATTTTAAATGAATCATTTTAA
>NC_022028.1:43727624-43730124 GCF_000317375.1 Microtus ochrogaster | reverse complement strand
CATCTAGCCTTACATGGATCTGGTACACTGAGCATCACTCTCCTTCCTGACTCCAAGCCTAACTTAATTTGGGAACTTCTTACACTATATACATATAAATATATACATATATGTGTGTGTGTATATATACACACACATACATACATATATACATACATATTTATTTATTTATTTATTTATTTATTTATTTATTTATCTCTCGATCTTAACTTGAAGTCCTAAAACTCCATGTGGCTGTATTGGAAGGTGAGTCTTGGAGATAATTGTTTTCAAGCGAACTCTTTGGGAGTGGTCTCAGCAATAGGATAGAAGGAGACTGTAAAATTCTCCTTACAGGTTTCTGGAAGCCCTGGATGGATGGGTTCTTACCTAGAAACAACTCTCTTAGTGCCCTGGTTTGGGGGTCACAGTTTTGAGAACTATAAGAAACAATTGTCATTTGAACTACTTAATATGTACCATGTCATTATATAAGCCCCAGATGACTAACATAGTTCTGAACAGAAAAGAGATGTGGTAGAAACCGAGCACACTATAACCACTCAGACTTGGAAGACCTCATCCAAATCTCAGTTAACTGTTTCCCTCTTCTCTACTTACCTTACTAAATTAAAGGAGAGCATGTTTTAATCAAGCTTTTGAAATGAGCACATTCTCCCCAAAGAAGTCATTAATAAACCATGAATGTTAATTATGTTCGCCAGGTTAATTTTCACCCAAGATGGCATGGCACCAGAGATCTGATGTTGACATATCACCTTCTTCTTGGAGTGTCACCTGCACTAACTGATTAAATCTTGGAGATCCATCCCAAGGCTGGGATGCAATCTTGTGATGCTTTGCAAACTCAAGACTAGAACTTAGTCAGTCAAACATGCAGGAACGTAAAGTAAGTCTGCTTGCCAAGTGAGTTCTGGCCTGTGCCATTCTAAACTGCCTTTAGAGAAAAAAATATTTTCTATCTGATTCTCTTTTCCATAAACTTTATTAAATACATTTGTATTGATTACTTAATGCTGTCTCCAACTTTAATCAAATATTTTCCAAATTCTTGGTTAGGTTGGATTAAACGTAATAACTAGCATAGTGATAGACAGGCTGATTCATGGAGTAACTCAAACCATGATGCACTTTAGATGCTCATAGGAAACCCTTGCTGGCAATTAGAACTTGGTAGTTATTGTGTTCAAGGGAGGGAAGGTTGAGACAGTCGTGGTGAATGGAATCTTTTGAAGATGTCTGGGAAGGTACAACCTGTATCTCCTGTACTTCTTGTGATCAAGGATGTTGCCAAGTTAAGGCTACCAACCAGATGACATGTGGGTGTGGAGTTAGCATTAGCATGAAATCATGGCTGATTCAAATAGAGCAGAACATCAGATGCCTCACTGAAGACAGCATCCAATGTCTAGACCTCAGTTCTGAGGGTTCTCATTCTTCCCTTCTTAGTGCAGCAAGGTCTCATCTGTTCAAATCAAACCTGTTACAGCAGTGTCAAAACTTAATTTTTCTTGATGTCTGGATAATAATATTCTATCACATCTATCTACCACACTTTGAGAAATCTGAATTTTTTTTAAGCTGTGGTCCACTACATGATAGATGTTTCTCAATGAAGATCTCAATGCATTTAATTTTCTAAAATGGCCACAGAATTTAGAAATAATTGTAATACCTTTTCAGCAGGAATTCAAGTGTCCAGAGTCACGTGCGGTCCCTTAGTGGTTCACAGAGTCATTCTCTGATCACAATAGGGAGAAATATGGTTTCAATCCATTAAGCAGTAGAAGATCTCCCTGATTTCCAACTCATTCATAGAACAGATTAATTACTAAGCAAAAAATATTTAATGGGGTTTGTTCTGAAAGACATCTTAAACTCACCATGTTGAAAAATCATGAACACATTATTTAGAAACAGACTTAGGTTGAAGACCTCCTTGTGTCATTTAATAACTGTATTTTTAAGCAAGCCAATTTAAAATCATGGAACTTTAAAACAAAGGCTGACATAACTGAAATGATATTTACATATAAATATTTTCTATTAATCATTTATCAATAACTTACCCAACTTCAAATTTATGGTAAGCATTCAAAGGAATACTAAATTTTAAACCACAAAGACTTGTTAGAAAATATGCAAATATAAGTTATCATTCATATTTTAATAAATATAAATAGTGAATAATAGACTCAATAAAGAATATTAGAAGTAAGTAACTTAAACTAAATTTATATTTGTTTAAAACCATGAATCTTAAGTGTTAGCAATGAACTTTATATGTGTACACAGCCTTCATACCCCTCAAGGCAGATAAAGTGCTGAAGCTGCCCCACAAATGGAGACAGGAAACATTTCTCTTGCCCCTGAGTGTTGCCCATAGCTTCACCCCACTTAATAACCATACTGTGATAAAACTATTCAAACTTCTATGATTCTAGTATTTTCCTTTTCTGGTCTATTTCTGAACATTTTTTTCAATCTGTGGTTCTATAGT
>NC_022028.1:43726681-43727128 GCF_000317375.1 Microtus ochrogaster | reverse complement strand
TTTGGGATTGCATAGAGGCCCCTGACCATGACCTTCTAACTCATACGATGAAGGTAGCTGTCACCTATCTACTCCCCTCCCAAATCAGTGCTGCCGACCGAAAGGCTTATCCATTCCTTCAGGTGATCTGGATGCTGCTAAATGCAGATAGAGCTGAGAGCACTAATTGTATGTCCTGATTCATCACTGCTGCGTGACTGACAGGAGTTCAGAGGATGTTAGATGACTTTAATTGCTGGGTCAATGCTCGGCCCTGCCCACATTAAATATTTTCAATTCAAAGAGCACATGATATATTTCTGTCCATCCATCACCGTTTAACTATTAAAGTAACAGGGCGCACCTCTAAGATATTTCCATTCTGATGGAAGAAAAGGCAGACAAGAACAATTACAAGATTTACCTGCTTAGTGCTTAACACACACACACACACACACACACACACAC
>NC_022028.1:43712107-43726506 GCF_000317375.1 Microtus ochrogaster | reverse complement strand
GAGCACATGATATATTTCTGTCCATCCATCACCGTTTAACTATTAAAGTAACAGGGCGCACCTCTAAGATATTTCCATTCTGATGGAAGAAAAGGTAGACAAGAACAATTACAAGATTTACCTGCTTAGTGCTTAACACACACACACACACACACACACACACACACACACAAACACACAATCTGGATCTTTGAATGTTTTAAAAATAATTCCATTGGCCTAAGCCCAACACATCACTTATGTCAAACATGGAAGGAAAAAGTTACCGAGCAAGTAAAACAGAATATTTCCAAATGTATGTGCACCTTTTCTTCTGAGAGTTCTGTAGATGTCTGTCAAAGAGCAGGACTGAAGCTTGCCCCACAGCCTGTCTCCAGACTCAACACTTGGTGTTTCAAGCATGCTAATAGCAGGTGTTACTTGGGAACCTAATGAGTCATTAGTACAGTCCATCAGACGCCCACAGGCAGCCCGCCAAGAACTTGGCTGTGGCTGACAATCATGCTGATGCAAAGAACGACAGGAAACATGGTTTTCAGCAGGCTTTTATTGATGCTAAGTTTCAAAATCCAGAGAATTTTTATTTATCACTAAAAATGAAAGGGGGATCATATGGCCTCATAGCAGTGTGTTTGAGCAAGTACATTCAAGATAGAAAAAAAAAAAGCCAGAGAACTAGCTGCAAAGGGCCCAGGCTCTCCAGGGCAGGTTTTGCTGCTGAGCCATTCCCTGCCATTTCGTGATCTGACAAAAGCACAAATGCTTTCTCTCAGTCCAGATTTCTCTCTTTTTGTCTGTTTGCAATCCATTTTGCTATTGTTAAGTTTGTCAGTTAGAAAAGTAACCTTTAAGATGATTTATGGAACTGTTTATGAAAATAAAACATAGGCAATGTTTGACATGGCTGAATATATATCTGTAATATTAATTTTGAGCGGGAGGTTGACTCTTCTGAGGCATAGAAAGGTAGATTCAATTACGTTCTAAATTTTAAATAGAAGGTGGATATTTTTCCTTACACATTTTCTATGCTACCACGAATTTACCTTCCTGTTTATTTCTGATGCAGGGATACAGGAAGCAAGTTAGGATCAATGATACAACTGTACTCTTACTTAGGATCTAATCCCGTTTGAAGGGTGAATGCCATAGTCATTGTCCCCTCCAAACAAACTTAGGCACATTTGGTAAGAGGGATCTCAACTTCTTCCAAAATTTCGTAGACATGTTTGTAGGACATTTTCTTGATTGCTGCTTGGTGTGGGAGGTTCCAGACCATATATATGGTCCTGGGTTATATAAGAAAGCAGGCTGAGCATGCCATGGGCAACAAACTGGTAAACAATATTCCTCCATTGCTTCTGCTTTGATTCCTGCCTCCTGGTTCCTCCTTGCCTTCTGTAGTTGACTGACATTAGCCTATAAGCCAAATAAGCCATTTTCTCCCTCAAGTTGGGTTCCCTCAGCTATTATCATAGCAACAAAGAAACTTAGCTAGGACAGTGCAATAAAACAGTGACAAGGAGGGCCTGGAGATATGACTCAATTGATAGAGTATTCTCCTAGCTTTGGTCCCCAGCACTGTGATAAACAGGCCCGGAAGATAGAGGACTATAATTCCAGCACTTGAGAGGTGGAGAGAGAACGATCAAAAGTTCAAAGGTAACCATAGGCACCTAGAGAGTTCATGGACAATTTGGGGCATATGAGAAGCATTTTTATAAAAACAAATAATAAATAAATGGCTCTTAAAAAAGAAAAGATTGAATGTGAAAAGAATAAAGGAGCAAAAACATGTCTATCGTGGCCCTGGTGCTTTGAGGAGCACTCCACATACTTTTAAAGCTGTGTGACAATTTCAGGCTTGCCCTGCAGACGGCATTGCCATGACTCTACTTAATGCTGCCTTAGGGATGTAAAACAGCCCATACACAAGAGCTACACTATTACAGGACACAGAACTCAGTAGCTCTGCCCTTAGAACAGAAGTTACCAGCACTGTACTAATCCCTGTGAAATTTGACCCCTTCAAACGGAAAGTCTCTAAGAGAAAATGGCATATCCAACAGACAGTATGTTATCTCCAGATATCAATAGCTTACATTATTTATTAAATGCAAAGACTGATACTTCAGTAGAAAATATGTACCTAAAAAGCATGAGCAAAGAAGTAGGGCCCAATCTCAGGGCCACTGAATTCAGTTTAAGAGTTTGGGTTTCAGAAAACACTCTTAGAGTGGGCAAGAAACACAGTGAAACAATGTCATCTCAGAAAAGATGTCGAGAAGCACTAATGACCTTGAAAAGCTGTCCGGAAGCACTAATGACCTTGAAAAGATGTCGAGAAGTACTAATGACCTTGAAAAGTAGAGGGATCTTAGGGAAAGGACACTGTGTTTGTTTCAACTGCTGTGGAACAAATTGTTCATTCTACCTTGAGTCACGAGCATGAGAGACAATCAGAGCTGTTGCAAAGGATTTATATTGTTCAGGGAGAGCGGAGGGGCTGTCATTCAGAGGGAGTTAAGGAAACAGAAGAGAAATGGGCTGTGCCTTTTAAAATGCTAATGGTGCATCAGCAAGCATCGTGCTAAACATTATTTACCTCCTAATATCTAGAGTTCTCCAGACTAAACTGAAAGAAAATTAGTTTAGTGTGGCAAAACCAACCAAGGCTTAATCTGAATAATCAAACATTTCCATCAACACAGAGATGTTTGTATACAGCAGTGTTTGTGGCATATGTATGTGGCAGGGTTTGTGGTATATGTATGTGGCAGGGTTTATGGTACATGTATGTGGCAGGGTATATGGCATATGTATGTGGCAGTGTTTGTACTATTTGATAAATGAGCACACAATTCCAGGTTAGGACTTAGTTTCATGGCTCAAACTACACAGATTGTATTGGGTCAGTGGAGCACTTTGCATGGGCATGAAAATCCAACCCTAGACAGGAAAATGAACGGGAGAAGTGAGCACTGAGGAGAAGGGGACACAATACAGAAAGGGCCAATGTTTCTGGAATGATACCAACAATCCTTTGTGGTGGTATGGAGGAAGCTCAAGCAGTAAATGCAAAATGGACATGGGTGGATGTCAGAGTGGTGAAACCATATGAATAAATACCATGGCTTCTTAAATTAATCGATTAGTTACCAGATACAAAACGGGAACAGTTCACATCAACTATTTTTTGAAGAGTGGGAAATCCCTTTTTATTGATAAAATACATTTATTTACTCAATCATGCCTTAAAGGGAGCACAATGTAAACACTAAATAACCTAACAAAATACCAAAACAACAGGAACAAAAGGAAGATAAAATGAATTCAAAACATCAAACCATAGCAAAGAAAACAAAAATCCCAAAGCAAACAAAACCCACCAAATAAAGCAAACAAAAAAAAATGTTAAGCTAATCAGCTTGCTTAATTAAAAGATTAGGTTACTCTTGCTGCAGATCTTGTAGCACAGACTTACAACCTACGACTGGCCTCGGAAACATGGTAGAAAGGCAGGTGACAGTTGTACAAGACTTTTTCAAAGCTAGTATAGCCATGCCTTCTCAGGGCTTTGCAGGGTGTCCTCTGAAAAGGAGGCCTTGATACTAGGGTGGAGAACACCGTGGGTTCAAGTTGTCTATGACTTCTTTGGCCAGCTCATTTCTCTCCAGAGCTGTGAGACTTAGTACACCCTGAGATGAGGTCGGAAATCTTCAGAGCTGGAACAGGTCATAATCCCGGATGAGAACTTCCTGCAGATAGAGACACATCAACATCTTAATTCATGAGGTGAATAAACAGAGCCCTTGTCCCAATTCTACCAAATAGCACCCCATCATGGCACTGCAGGCGTATCTCCTTCACTGGTTGGAGTAGCCAATGTTTTACAAGCCAAGCTTGCTTCCCTTGCTTTAGTTTCTTGGTTTCTTGTTGCAATTCCACCTTACCCTCTTCTGGATGCTCATAGAGCTCCTTGGATCAAGATCTTTGTTTTCTTTCTGCTCTCAGCAAAAACAATTTTATTTTGAGACGAACAAAAATCATGGTTTAGAAAAGAATACACATCAGTTAAGAAAGAAGCAAAAATAAAAAATTATACAAAATTCATATTTGATAAATTAAATTCATGACCTCTCAACTTTGCTTATTGCTCCAAGGAAGTGGATTAAATTGATATCACTTGGTCATGTTAATAATTATAGTAAATTGATTAATAGAAAAATATCATTTATATACCTCAATATATAAATTAGCTAGGATATCATTAA
This sequence comes from Microtus ochrogaster, assembly GCF_000317375.1. Classification (NCBI taxonomy): domain Eukaryota; kingdom Metazoa; phylum Chordata; class Mammalia; order Rodentia; family Cricetidae; genus Microtus; species Microtus ochrogaster. The sequence goes on along the minus strand of NC_022028.1, from coordinate 43,722,232 downwards.
ATAATTTCATCTTTAGTTCCAAATAACAGTGAAGTGTTTTTGTTTGCACATTTTATTTTTTCTGTAGTAATAGATGTTTTATGAGGACATTGCCACCTAAACCTGGCAGAACTTTAAAACTTAAAGTGCCATTGACCTATCCATGAATCATGTTTGGTAATATGTGCTACCATTTAAAATACCGTTATTCTAGAAATCTTTTGAAAGAGTTCTATGTGAACAAGACTCAAATGGACTTAACAGATATTTATAGAACATTACACCCAAACATAAAAGAATATGCCTCCTTCTCGGCATCTCATAGAACTTTCTCAAAAACTGTCCACATACTAGGTAACAATGCAAACCTCAACAGATATAAAAAATGTGATAATTCTATGTATCTTATCAGATTACCATGGTTTAAAATTAAAAGTCAACAGCAAGACTAATTTCAGAAAGCCCACAAATACATGGAAATTAAACAGTGCTCACCTGAATCACCAATGGATCAAGGAAGAAATAAAGAAAAAAATTAAATATCACTTTCCAAAATTAAATTAAGACCAGATAAGCAAATCAAATAGATCTATAATTGCTAAAGAAATAGAAACAATCATTAAAAGTCTCCCAACCAAAAAAAAAAACAAAAAAACAAAAACAAAAACAAAAACAAAACAAAACAAAACAAAAAAAACCTCAGGACCAGATGGTTTCAGCGCAGAATTCTGTGAGATTTTCAAAGAAGAACTAATGCCAATACTCTTTAAATTGTTCCATACAATAGAAACAGAAGGAACATTACCAAACTCTTTTTATAAGGCAACAATTACCCTAATACCCAAACCACACAAAGACATTACTAAGAAAGAGAATTACAGACCTGTGATGAGCATGAAGTGTCCTTCTCCATCTCTTGATTGATTTGAAATCTATTCTGTTAGGATAGCTACACACTCTTTTTTCTTATGCTGGACAGGATGCAGAGTAAGGGAAACACTTCTCCATTCCTGGTGGGAATGCAAACTTGTACAGCCACTTTGGAAATCAGTATAGCGGTTTTACAGAAAATGGGGAATCAACCTACCTCAGGACCCAGCCATACCACTCTTGGGCAAATACCCAAAGGATGCTTAATCATACTACAAGGACATTTGTTCAACTCTGTTCATAACAGCATTATTTATAATAGCCAGAACCTGGAAAAAGTTTAGATGCCCCTCAGCCAAAGAAGCCAAAGAATGGATAAAGAAAATGTGGTACGTTTACACAATGGACTCCTACTCAGTGGTAAATAAACAATGGCATCTTGAAATTCTCATGCAAATGATAGAACTAGGAAAAAAAAACATCCTGAGTGTGGTAACCCAGACCCAGAAAGACAAGCACAGTATGTACTCACTCAAGTGGATATTAAATGTAAAGCAAAGGATAACCAGCCTATAGTCCACAACTCCAGAGAAACTAGGTAACGAAGAGAACCCTAAGAGAAACATACATGGATCCCCTTGGGAAAAGGAAATAGACAAGATCTTCTGAGAAAGCTGGGAGCCTGGGGTGAGGGGAGAAGGGAGGGGAGAAGAGGAGGAGGGGAGAAGTGAAGGAGGAGAACATGTGGGAATGGGATGGTCAAGATGGGGCAAGGACAGAGACTAAGAGCAACGTAAGATACCTTGATTGAGGGAGCCATTATGGGCCTACCAAGAAACCTGGCCCCAGGGAAATTCCCAGGAATCCACAAGAATGACTGCAGCTAAGACCCTAAGCAAAGGTGGAGAGGGTGCCCAAACTGGCCTTCCCCTGTAATCAATTTGGTTATTACCTTAATTGCCTTCATAGAACCTTCATCTGGCAACTGATTGAAGCAGAAGCAGATATCCACAGTGAAACACTGAACTGATTTCCCAAAGTCCAGTCAAAGAGAGGGAGGAGTGATAATATGAGCAAAGGGATCAAGACCAAGAAATGGATACCTGAGCTAATAGGAGCTCATTGACTCTGGACTGACAGCTGTGGAATCAGCATAGGACCAAACTAGGCCCTCTGAATGTGGGTAATAGTTTTATGACTTGGGCAGTCTGTGGAGCCACTGGCAGTGGGACAAGGATTTATTCCTACTGCTTGAACTGGCTTTTTGGAGCCAATTCTTTTTGGAGGGATACCTTGCTTAGTCTATATAGAGGGTGGAGGGCCTTGGTCCTGCCTCAAAATGATGTGCTAGATTTGGTTGGCTCCTTTTGGGAAGCCTTACCCTCTCTAAGAGTAGATAGGGGTGGGGTGTATTTGGGGGGAAAGGTGAAGAAAGCAGGGTAAGGTGAGAGAGTATAAATTGGAATTGGTATGTAAAATGATAAAAGATCGTTTTCAAAAGAATCAATTAAAAAATAAGAAAAGTAATTAATACACCAAGTCTTTCGCAAGATTAAACAAAACTTCCAAAATCAATGATTCGCAAGGTGTGGACCTTTACGTATTTATGAGATACTTGCTGTTTCAGTTTGGTCTGCTACAATGACTTGTAAAATGATACAACAATGATCTATTTCTGGAAGTTCTGCATTCTGTAAATCCAAGGTCATAGTCCCCTCAAATCTCCTATCAGAAGAGGAGAGCTTGCTTCTAGGTTAGGTGATCACTGTTGCACAAGTTCTTTTATTTTTAAGACAGGGTTTCTCTGTAGCTTTGGAGCCTGTCCTGGAACTAGCTCTTACAGACCAGGCTGCTTTTGTAGACCAGGCTGGCCTTGAACTCAGGGAGATTCACCTGCATCTGCCTCCAGAGTGCTGGGATTAAAGGCACGTGCCACCACCGCCTGGCCAGCAGTGCTGCAGGAGTTCTAATCTGCCTTAATAATAAAACCTCAAGCCAGATATAGGAGTAAAGGCTGAAAAATAAGATAGAGAAAGGAACAAGCCATAGCCAACTCTTATCTTTCTAACTCCTCAGCTTCAAAAGGGCTATCTCCTGTTTCCTCCCAACTTATCTTCTTCTCTCTGCCAAGTCATATCAATTTCTGTCTGTCTGTACAGACCTCCAGACTTCTGCGGTCAACTACTGGCTAGCTCTGACCTCTGAGCTTCAGGCAAGCTTTCTTTGTTAGATCACAAATAAAATATCATAACTGATCACCATAATTTTCTTTGTATTCTCATAGAAAAGAAAAAAAGCAATGCCTCAAACACACCCAAACATTTCTCTTGATATACAGTAGTTACTCACCCCCATGAGAACGTCATCTTCCTGACCTGAGGTGCAGCTTCATGACCTGCAACGGTTAACTTTTCAAAACTACCACATCAGGAGCAGAGGCTGTACCAAATACATTTTATAAAGATACAGAAACTGGCAGATGGAACCTTATGCTATCCTTTGTTCAGGTAGTTCATTTCCACAGCTTCATAAAAGGAAGCTGGCAGATTACACTCAAATGTCCACTGGAGAATATTAGTGAAAGAGAGGGGCAGAGTTTGTTAAGTGGGTCCTCTTGGCTAAGAATCTAAATATTTCTCATGCTCATGGAATGGTAAGATTGGCATAGTAAAAATAGGCAGCTTACCAAAGCAATCTATAGATTCAGTGTAATCCCAGTCAAAATTCTAGAACAATTCTTCACAGATCTTGAAAGGGTAATTTTATCTTTATATGGAAAACAAACAACTTTCAAACAAACAGGATAGCTAAAGCAATCCAGAACAGTAAAAGAACCACTGGAGATCTCACTGTGTCTGATAAATTAATAAAACAATCATGGTATTGGCTTAAAAACAAATAGCATTGGTCAATGGGATTGAAATAAAGACACAGACGTTACATCCACACAACTATGACCATCTGATTTTTGATAAGCCAGAAATACACACTGAAAACAAAGGCAGCATCTTTAACAGATGGTTCTGGTCAAATCTCATGGCCGTGTGCAAAAGAATGTAGATAGATGCATACTTTCACCCTGTCCAAAACTCAAGTCCAAGTGGACCAAAGACCTCAACATAAAACTAGATACTCTGAGCTTGAGAGAAGAGAAAGTGGGGAATAGTCTTAAACTCTCTCATAAAAAGACGAGACTTTCTGAACAGAACACCATTAGCACAGCCACAAAGATCAACAATAAATGGGACCTCATGAAATGGAGAATCTCTATGAGGTAAAGGGCACGATCAATCAGACAAAACAGTCACCTACAGAATGGGAAAAGAATTTAACAACTCCATATCCTATAGAGAACAAATATCCAACATATATAAATAACTCAAGAAACTAGATATCAGAAACCCAAATAATCCAATAAAAATGGGATATATAAACATAATTTTATATATTTACAAATTTTATATATATAAACATAATTCTCAAGAATCTGAATGATGGTAGATACATACTGTACAAATGCCTATTGTATTGGTTACCTTTGTATTGATATGAAAGAATGACTAACAAACTACAACTTAAAGAAGAAAAAACAGATTATTTTGCTTTATAGTTGCAGAAGGAGAGAGTCCATCATGGTGGAGACATCATGACAGCAGAAGTATAAGCATGGCCTGTTGGGCAGGAAGCAGAGAGATGGCATGTGCACACAGGAAGCAGTGATATGAAACAGGAAGTAGAATCATGCTCAGTAATCACAAAGTCCATCCTGGGTGATGTAGTACTCCACCTTCTGAAAATTCATGTTGCCTTCAATAACATGTCACCAATAGCATGCCACATACCTGAGACTTTGTGGGAGATATTTCATTCAAACTATCAGAACAGTTTTTAAACAATGTTTAAATCAGGATGTGAGTTAGTCCTGTACTTTCAATCAGGGGGTTTTATTTCTAAAAGTGTTAGAGACGGGAAGACTGGGTCATAACTAAATGGGGACCAGAAAAATAAAAACCAAATGTGCAACACACTTCTATAAAATCCATTCCTCCATATGTGCACACTCAAGTATAGCTGTTAAGGATTTTAAGTTAATCCATTCACAACTGCAGTGCAAAAGTCAGTGTGTGCAGGTTTGTGGGGTTGCTGGAATTGCTATTGGGCTTTAATAGCATATTCAGATATGAAAATACAGTATTGACTCCTACATTGCATAAAGAACCAAGATTCATTTAAATAACCTGGGTGGAAATGTTGAAAATAAGTATAAAGTATTAGAATTATATTTAGAAAGAGAATGCCTGAGTGCCTTACAGTCCCCCAAAAAGTAATTAAGTGAAAAAAATTGCTTTTAGAGCTTGGAAGGATTTGAAGTGTCACCATTAATGTCTGAGTTGGATTTTGCTCCATTAATAAAATATGTCCCAGAATGCTACAGTCCCAGGCAACCATTCATGGTCAGTGACTATTTGAAAGACAGGTACCCATTTTGGAATTATTACTGATTAGACGTGTTTCAGATCTTACTTGTGAGCACCCTGAACTGGAAACCTTTCTTAATAAAGCAACTGAGTCCTTGTGCATATATAGGCATATATAATACACATACATGCATATACATGTATATGTCAACTATCATTTATCTACCCATTTATCCATCCATTAATACATGTTTATATCTTCCCTCCTTTCATTCAATTTCCAGTTGCTTTTACTTTTTACTGGACAGACTTTTCATTTCTTCTGTGTTTATATAGACCTTGTGTTGATGAAAGTATGGAGAAACTTCTCTTTGCATGGAATTTGGCATTTGATCAACTTTGCAACTGGAAATGTCTGAGGTTCTGACAAGACAGAACTTTAGACTTTGCTCTTGCCACTAGCCAACTGTGATCTGGGTTGCATACACTGTGTTTCCTCAATTATAAAGTATTATGAATAATGACCTGCTCTAATGAACATTGCATTATCTAAACTCCTTACAGTATGCAAAGAAATCAACACACAGTCATTGTGTTGGATCTCTTTGAGAGGAACCTATAATCCTATAAGGAATGAAAATTCAGAGACACTCACAGGGCTATTGAGGAGCCAGGCTACTGGGTAGCTGAGTGGCCATGTCTCTGACTCCCTTCTGTGCCTGTTCTGTCTACTTACTATAGACAGATTGCCTAGCTGATAATGTCACATTACTTATGTGTCACACACAGCTGCAACTCTATGACATGGACTAGGGAGAAAATAACTTCCCACTTATATCCGCTCTTCAGAGTCACAACCAGCAGGAAGCCTCCAAATATGAATGACGCTCATCAATAATGGAGGTTGATGAGTTAACCCCAGCCACTCACAACTCAGAATTACATGTAATACACTTGTCAGGCCTGCCATTGTGGCTTAATTACAGAAGCCACCAGGAAGCCAGAGCACTCATCTTTCACACAGACACAGTCATGAGCCCATTCATTCATCTTACTTTTAAGTCAATAGTTCATCTTATAAACTATTATTTCAAAGGTTCTTCTGCCACACAACTTCACCAATCCTTGCTTTTCTCCCTATAGTCGTGGGTAGACTTGGTGTCCCTGACCTCTGATTACTGAGTCATTTCACACTTCCAAGAGTCATTTCATGAGGTCATTAGCGACACTTACTACTGCAGTGATAATGGGACACATTTGAATTATAAGCATGCAAATTTCCATTTTCTGTAAATGAGTTCTGCAGAAATTAAGGCAGAGTGGGTGCATTTGATGCTTAGTTTTTCCTAAGAATTTTTAGGACTGTCTCAGCAGTGATTCTGGTATATCAAGATGGATTTTGAAAAAGTTGAACCTTTAGGTACTTTTGATATGAGTTCTCTTCTGAGAGTTCTTCATCTGCCCTCTGATTAAAATTAAACAAGACAAAATTATTCTATAGTGCACTAATTTTGGCCTATTTCCTTTAAAAATTTTTATACAAATTGTATTTATGACAGTCCATGGAATTTGGGGGACCCATCTCTGCAAACACCTGCAAATATTCTTATTTATTTGCTTTTATCTCCTTCTAGACTTGAATAACTCAGTGACAGCATAGTAAAAAATAGGAAATCTGTGGCATCCTGGTGCCCACAACTAAAGGTAACGATAAAACAAGCTTTTTGTGATGCCATCTTTACACAAATCTATGTTTAAGTTGATTAGAATTTTGACTCCAGAATAAGTCAGATCTATGTTTGAATGTTTTCTTTAAGGTTCATTGCCTTCCAAAGCCAATTCTGAGATGTTCATAAGAAAAAGATCGATGACGTATCTGAAGCAGTAAGTATCAATTAGCAGAGATGGACACACATTAAATTTGACTGTGTAATCAGAACAGTTGAAATCTAAAGACAATTTTCTAATAGATTTCTTTAAAGGTTACCTTTAATCATCCATAATGTGTGTCAGCAAGCCTTCTTGCAATGGTCTACGTGAGGGTGTGTGTGTGTGTGTGCATGTGTGTGTGTGTGTATGTGTGTGTTTGTACTTTGTGAATTGTATAATTCTTGAACAATTCAATTCATCATAACATAACGTAACTAAACTATGAGTAAGCAAGTTGGCACTGAAAGAAAGGCAATAAATAAGCCAACAAACATATAAATAAGTATAAAACAAAAGTATGGCTGTAGATCGCTGAAACAAAAGATTGCAGCTGAATTATACAAAAGACATCTGAGATATAGAAGGCGAGGCTGATGTGTTTCTTTGAAATATATAACAGAAATTACCAAAGCTTTTAAAATCTTAAAATAAAATATTTCAAACAAAAAAATTAATTCAAAGCCTGAGGGATTGTAAACTTGCTTTTTCAGAGCAAGGCAAAACTTAAAAACAGCCTACCTAGTACTCAAGGGTTGTAGCAGAGAGCCAAGTAATAGCCAGTGGGGGGGTAATAGGTTGGATGGTTGGATGGTTTGGTGGTCAAACATTATTAACATTAGGTGAGACAAACTATTGAAACAAAACATCATTAGCCTCAATAGGACAAGAAATCCAGAGTCTATAAAACTCAATGGGTTTCAAATAGGTAAAACCATTTAGAAATACAAAATTATAAGACCTATAGTTCACAATTTCTAAAAGACTACAGCAATCAAGTAGTTATAGGAAAAAAATAATAGATAAAGAGATAGGTGGGACTGAACTAACCATGAAACAAACTCAAATGTCTAGGTCTAATGTTTAAATGAAGACAGCGAGGTATAATAGGGAAAGAGAATTCATAAAATGCTGAAAAGGAGTCACACAGAGAGAGGATGGAATCTGTTCTCACACTGTATAGTGACACCAAGTCCCACCTCGTACAAGAAGCAACTTGAAATTTACAAAGATGCAGGAAAAAAATTTAACCTCTCCCACAAGAAAACATAAAAGTTCAACTTGGCATGATGGCTTTTGAAAACGTCTTGAGAGTTAACACAACCCAGAGAAGAAGTAGGAAGTACTGTGTAATTCCACAGAGAAGGGATACTTAGCCTTGGGAAATTTGACAGAGGTGGGTGGAAGATGTTAATAAGATTAACGAGGAATGAAGAGAAGACTAACCTGGAGTTCCTGCCTCCCTGGCATATGAATGCAGCATAGAAACTTGTGTCTACAAGTATGAGCCTAGAATGGAATCACTCAGAGTGATGGCCTGATGCAAGCGGTGTTGCACAGACACACTTACTTTCTCACTCTAAAGCTTTAAAACAGAGTGATCTGGTGGACATAAAGATTGATCCAGGAGTACTGATCTCCAATCTGTTCTGGAGCTGAAGCTCACCTACTTTAGGACACACACAGATTCACTCTGAAGGCTCCTAGGAAGCCCCACATTATTGTCCCAAGTTTTCCATTAAATCCGAGCGGTGGACTGGGACCTATAAAGGATGGCTTGAGAAACAGTGGACTCTATACAGAACTGCCCTGTTCTTCAGAAGAGAGCTATATTATTTTCTACAAACGAATAGTCTATGTGATCCTAATGCAATCTAATCTAGTTTAATCTAATCTGATCATTAATCACCTGAACTAACTTGGTGTCAGAAGATCTTAAGAAAACACATAATTAGCATCATCGGGCTAAGGAGGACTGAGCTAAGGAGAATCCTTGTCCACAGTTCAAAGGTGAGTTCTTATGTCTGCATTGGGTTAGATCCATTTCTGTCTCTTTTCTTCTCTGTGACCTTGGGAGAGTTAGGAACCACTTCCTAGAGGCTCAGTGTGAAATTGATAACTTCACACTGTGTAACTGGATAAGCACCCCCCAGAAGACATTAAAAATATTAAATAACATTTTTATTGATTTTTATTGAGCTCTTCATTTTCTCGGCTCCCCTCCTTGCCTCTGCCCTTCCCCCTTCAACCTTCCCCCAATTACCCTCATGCTCCCAATTTACTCAGGAGATCTTGTCTTTTTCTACTTTGCATGTAAATTAGATTTAGATAAGTCCCTCTTAGTGTCCTCTTTGTTGTCTAAGTTCTCTGGATATTTAACAATTAAATATAATTTGCTCAGCATACAACTGTTAGCACCATCCCTGGCACACAGAAATCCTGAAAAACATTTACATAAAGAGCCAAGAACAATTTCAACTTAGTCTGGACAATGGTTGTGTAAAACATCTTACCTAGAATTCCTAGGATCTCTTCCCAATTTCAGTGTGTTACCATAAGCTCAGCCTCGACTATTATTTATAACTCTTAAAAATGATGGTGGTGTGGGACTTAAGAGACAGTAATAGTAATGCTTAGCTTTGGATTATCAGCCAATGCAACATGAAATTATTAACTAAAATGGGGAGAATAGGTGGGCTTATGAGATATTCATACTTTTCTCAGCAACAATGCTAAGAAGGGAAAAAAACTGTTAAGCAGCCTCTTTCCTTGGGCTCTGCTCTTACTCATTTTAAACTTGGAACTGTGTTAAGCGCATGCTTTCCTGCTGGCAACAACTCATCTGAGCATTGGGCTTCTAGATTATTCTGTGTGAAACATCCCACTATCCTTACTCTTGAACATCGATTTTCATACTGATTCTATTACTACCCAATGAAAAAGGTTTCACAGGAGGCTTAAAAACACCTCATGCTTGCTTGCTGCCGTCATCTTGTCCACTAAGCTGCCAGCCAAACTGTAATGGTACTAAAATTAGTGATTGCATTTGTTCATTACATAAAGACATTGCCAGTCTATATTTCATTGTTGTGTTTGATTCAATCTATTTCATTTGACTCAGTCACACTTCCTTCACTTCCAAAGAGACACC
>NC_022028.1:43709227-43711496 GCF_000317375.1 Microtus ochrogaster | reverse complement strand
CCTCAGCTCATTTTATCCTTTCTATTCAACCCAAGCACCCTACCCATGGAATGGAACCACTCAAAGCTAGGGTGAGCTTTCCCCTTAGATTAACCTAATCTTGAGACTGGCTCTCAGGGCTGCCCAGCGTGTTGTCTCCTGGACGATTTTAATTCTTGTGGAATTGATAATGAATGTCTACTCTACAGCATCATTACACAGTATCCTGCCTCTCCTTTCTTTCTTAAAAGTACAAAGTATAAAATATTTTGATGACTTTGCTCAAAATTCAGGGTGCCTTTATTAAAAACATCAAATGCACTATGGTGAGGCTTTTCTTGGGCTATAAATGCAATCTACGCCTCATGCATAATCTTTTCCTAGTCTGGTTGAAAGGCATGATACATGAAAAGTTATACTCTAATATAATTCCTCTCTAACACAGGCTCTAGAATTTATCAGCTAATTATGTGTACAGAAGTGAAATACGGTAAAGAAGGAGAAACAATTGTGGTTCTCTAGAGTGCAGTGTGGTGAGTGCTGATTATAATCATACATACTTTTCTTCAAGGTAACTGGAAAACTGAGCTTCTGGAATGTAGAAATGAACAATTTAGAGGTGCTGGCATGCTGATTGTACTGATTTAATCATCATCAGCCTATCAGATGGCACACTATTTACCACAAAGGTGCATAATCTCAATAAAATAACAAGGGTGGTGATTCAACATAATGAATAATTAAATAATAATTAAAATAAATTGTCAAGCAAATCCACTTATATTATGAACGTCTATGGAAGCTTTAGCATATTACTGAAGCCTGGGCCACCTGTCAGGGTCAAGAGTTGTCTGTGGGATAGGGTCACGAAAAAAGTGTTTCCCTCTATACCGCGTGTTATTCACAGTTTCGCATAGACTTTCGCCCTCCAAGGCCAACAGCAGAGATGTCTATTCAGCCTTGGTCTATGCCCATATAACCGTGAATTTCCCCAGAAGAGCCACTGGCACTGCTAACTCATGCATATTGCAGTTTTAAGAGACTTGCTAATTTTTCTGTGCTAGCTCTTTCTTTGTGAGTAAAATGGAAATGCTAAACATATCTACATCACAAATATGAGGATTTGATCAGTACATACACTTAACATGATTATAAAAATCCTGTCTGACATTCATAAGAATAAGCTAATGTTGCTGAGAATTGTCAGTATCACAGAAATGTAAAAGACAAAAGGCATGATGAGGACATTCCTCAAAATATCCCCAATAAAAAAGAAGAAACATATAGTCAACTCAATAAAAGCTATCTTTTATCAACCACTAAATGAAATATTCTGACCGTTCTCCTAAACTGTAAAGTGCTTGCTCCTGTGTTACGCTACTAAAGTGAGAGATATTAATCCCCCTTGGCATTCTGTGGCGGGATGAATTGCTTAGCTTTGTCAAATGCACATTTGCGCTTCCCAGAGCTTACTACTACATGCATTTCTTTAGGTGCCAACCCTTCTCTACGAACCAACAGCACAAACACCAAAAAATAATCATGGCTGGAATGGAGATAAACCATCACCTCCTTAAATAAAAGAAAAAAATTAACAACAACTTACATGCTAAGAAATTGGAAGAAGCAGGCAGAAGGTTTGTTTCACAGCGTCAGACAAAACAGGATCCATAGAGGAACTTCTTATCCATGCAGGCCTAACAGCTGTCACTGTTTCTAAGTTCAAAAACTGCTGCTTGGGAAGGAACGTTATAGTTTTTTTTCCTTACAGTAGAGTTAAAATGAGTGAAAATCATACTTTAAGGATTTAAAAGGATGGAATATTGTGAAAGAGATTTGCTTGAAGGTGAGAAAAGATAGGTGAGAAAAAATGGCAAACTATGACGGGATGAAGTATATACATTTCTGTGCATGCCCCAATGTGCCCAAAGTCACAGCCACACCCACCCCAGGAGAAATCAAAGAAAAACAGATCGACTGTTTGGCCTACCAAATCACAGTCATTATTTATTACCCCAAGCTTTGCTTCTCATAGAGATTAGTGTCTTTTGGGCTCTGCAGTGAGAGGTTCACAGCACAGGGTGAAATAAATGTACCTTAGATTCAGAGAAATGCAAAAGTAAAATGACATTTGTAACATTTAATTTCATTGTATGTATGGGTGTGTACTGGAGTGTAGACACACATATGATAACATGTGCATGGAAGTCAGAGCACAACTGTAGGGAGTCACTTCTCCTTCCACTGTGGCTTCTGAGGATTAAACTCATGTCTTCAGGGTGGCAGAGTC
>NC_022028.1:43697951-43708906 GCF_000317375.1 Microtus ochrogaster | reverse complement strand
TAACTGATTGACAGGATGCCCTGTGTTTTTAGAAAAAGTAACAGATTGCAAAACCTATAGTAACAGTTAGTCATCCTGATAAATCTATACAGTCCTTGTAAAGTACGGTTATGTGTGTGTGTGTGTGCTTGAGTGTGTGTGTATCTGTGTGCACATAGGTATGTCTGTGTGGGTGTGGTAGATATCATGTTAGCACAGCATTTGGAACCAATATGAGCCTATCTAAAGCAAAGAACAAAGGATAAAAATGGATCTCTCTCAAAGAAGCAAAGTGGAAAGAGAGCCTCGTTCAGGAAGTACGTTATTTTGGAAAGAAGTGGGGCCATGTGAGGAGCAGGTGGGTATGCTAATAGAAAGGCTCTGTGCTTTAATTAAGCAACATTTCCCCACAGAATAATTACATGTGTTGTTTACTCAAGTATTTTCTAAGGGGCATTAGCACTTCTGTAATGTACTTCCTTTTCTACAACATAAAAGTTTTTACGACATTTGATTTTGTTATAAAGGAAATTCCTAACAGGAGCCTTGCTTAATGAGATACACTTGCTTCCTAAAAAACAGTGCAGCGAAAAATTAAGATAAACATAGACATAACCTTCCTTTTGTCATGCATAAAGCCTGTTGTAATTTGTTTCTAAGGATTTTTACCTAAGATTATGTTCATGAGGAAAAATCCTTGCCAATTCACTAATGGATAGCAGGCACTGAAGGAAGTCTTGCAACCCTCCCCTCCCCCACTTATCCTCCTGACTGCTGCCTCTAAGGGAAGGCAATGAAAGCTGAGGTGGGCAGGGCTGGAGACTCACCACCCAGGCTCCTTTGAAATAGGTCTCTCTCAACAGAGCATCAGCCTCCCACAAGGATACATCCTGATGGAAGGCATTGCGTTTCTTTGGGAAAGCCTCTTGAGAAACCATTACAGAATTTTCTTATAAACAGAAGAAATCCAATACACTTTTAAAGCCTTGTAAAAGGGCTTGACAGAGAGGAACAATTTTCTAAGCCTGACCATCAAAAAACCCACAGTCTCTGAGAGAGACTTTTTCAAGTATGTGTTTCTCGGAAGACAATGATTTGATTTTCCAAAAGACAATGTTATAAAAAAGTCCTGTGGAAGAAACCTGTAATACCGAACATGTACTCGGTATTTAAATTTACACTGTTTTGGGTTTCTGATTTGGGCTTTCATGCTGAGTTAGTGAAACAGTTGAATAATTCAATATATTCACTGTTGGCCCAAGGGTCTTACAGACAGAAGAAAAAGTACTTTATTGGATTTAATTGGGAGATGGAAAAGAGAAGGACATGTACCTTTTTTTTTTTATCTCTTCCTACAATTTTATCAATTACTGTCAAAATAGTCATGGGCATATTTTTCCTAAAAATGCTGGGCAGCAAATAGTTTCAACAAAAGTTCTTCTGGACAAACCACTCCAACGTTGGCCAAGAAAGGCAGTGTGGATGCATGGGAATACCACTTCTTTCCTTTTCTCTGTTGTCAACCACGTAACAATCATGCGTGCTAAGTCAATGGAGCTGTTTAAAACCTGGGAAACACAGATCACTCAGTTACACACCATCAGGGGTAGCAAGCTGTCCTCAATATCCTGCCGCCAGTGTATTTATTAATCCCATCTGCATATCATTGTGTGTTCCATGAATTAACTGCCTCCTCTTTTCCTTTACCATATCAGAATGAGACAAACACTCAGGGAATGTGGGTAAAAGTGTGTAAAGACTTGGAGCCAAAGGACAAGGATGGCCACTACTCTACACCCAATCTTCTGCATACGACATGGCAATTGCACGAGTGAATACATGGATAAGACTAGAAGGCACGCACAAAGAGACTGACATAATGGCATTGAGGTGGGTTGGGAAGAAAAAGCAGTCAGGAGGTATGGGAGAGGGCAGACCAATGGTCCTCACCCTTCCTAAGACTGCAACTCTTTAAGAGAGTTCCTCATGTGGTAGTGACCCCCCCAACCATAAATTTATTTTCGTTGCTACTTCATAACCGTAATTCTGCTACTGTTATGAACCATTGTGGAAATATGTGTGTTTTCTGATGATCTTAGGGGACCAGCATGAAAGGGCCTTTCATCTCCCCCAAAGGGGTCGTGACCTACAGGTTAGGAATCACTGGGGTAGAGAGAGTAATAAGTAAGAATGGTGTGACTACATACCTTTGTGAAAGTAAGAAATGTACGCGCGCGCGCGCACACACACACACACACACACACACACACACACACACACAAAGGCTGAAACCTGGGGGCGGACTGAAGCAGAGGGAGTAGAGGGATGCTGCTTTTTGGCTTGCTCCCAGGTTTGTGGTCAACCTCCTCCCTTACACAGCATAGGCACACCTGCCCAGGGATGAACACCACTCACTCACAGTGGGCTGCAACCCTCCTGCATGAACTCGCAACTAAGAAAACGCCCACAGACATGCCCACAGGCTGATGGGCAGGGAATGACTCTTCAGATGTGGTTTTCTCTTCCTAACTTTGACCAGTGATGATCATCTGTTTTAAAGACAATTTGAATATTTTTTTAACGAGCGTGAAAGTATTCAAGCTTCAGAACAGCTTAGGAATTGAACACGCTTTAATTCATATGTCAAATATTATAGATGCTTGAGTTATGGGGTCTCACTACACCGCTGAGGTCAGCCTTGAACTTACTCTCAGGCCCACAGTGTCTCTGAAATTGTGATCACCTGCTTCAGCTTCTGAGTGCCTGGGATTGCAAGTCATGAACAGCCACATACATATACATATCAGGCTGTATGTTCAAGTCATGAACAGTCATTGGGCTGTGTGCACCATGCATTTTATTCCGTCAGTGATATTAAGGTTTTTTTCTTAAAAAAAAAGTCTTTTTTCTTTTTTGCTGTGTCACCATAGTACAAACTAAATAAACCAAAATAGTCAGAAAATAGAAGATACACAGCATGAGGCCATCAGTTAACAGGGCTTATTATTCCTTATTTAGGTCAAGCGCTGTTCAGTACCTGCCCCGCTGGATATCGTTTTAAGGCTGTTGCGAGTGGATGCGTGTAATTTGGTTTGGGAACAATCTTCTATCATTAAGTCTTTCTAACCTGATGGAAACAGATTTTTGTGTGTTATAATTACACAATAAAAAGTGTCAAAATAAGTCAAATGAAAACTAGGTAACTGAATAAAATATTGATTAAAAGTTTTAAATGAGAGTCAGGATGTCCTGCTGCCATTATTTCCTGTAGAATTGTGCATGTTACATGCTCTGAAATGGAATGAATGTTTTTGAAAGTGGTTTCCTATATATCTCCACTACATTGAGATTCCCTCCAGAACACTATTTTCTTCCCGTGAAAACATGATAGGAATTAATCAACTCCTGAGAATCAAGTGAGGAACAGAGGGCGTAAATGAAAGAACTGGGCGGTCGACGAGGGTGGGTGGGCTTGGGTTTGTAATTTAGTTCAAGTAGCTTCAAAATCCAGCTCACAGCAGGATTCCAATCCCCTATGAAAATTTTCTAGACGTAAATGCAACCAAATTTAATTGGGAAAGCCTCGAATTTCAGAGCCAATCTTCTAGAAAATGCCAAATTAAATGGGAAAGTGGTCTGGTTTATCTTGGCGACAGTTTCACACTTGAGGAAATCACCCTGAAAGGCAGCTTCCTCCTGACAAGATAAGGCAACCCGCATGGCTGTAATAGCAGGCAATACTGTTATAGCCCCACTTACAATAATAAAATATTGCTTCATGCTGTAGCTACAGAAGAAACTATAAGAGTAGCTAGAGTCAACGCAATGTGTTTGTCCTCAGATATTAAAGTACAAAAATGCAGGCATTCTTCCACTCCAGAACAGTCGCCAACAACACCGTGGCTGGATTATTTTGTTTCTTAATAAAACACCTTTGTAAGTTCCAACACATACCATGGATAAATGAGACATAGGCCATTGCTGAACCAGTTTTCATTTTGTGGACACTCAAAAGATTGGCGTGTCCTTGAATTGACAAGGCATCTAAGGAAAAGGAGTCTTCTTCCTAGTAATCCACCGAGCATCTGTTCTTCACAGAGCTTTGAGACAGCATGCTTTCTCGGAAGCTATCTTTAGCTATCCCCACAGAATCTTTTACTTCTTCTCCACCCTGTTGCCAAGATTTGTCAATCATGTCTTCATAACATACGTGGACTGATGGTAACACAGTCTCTGCAGTGGCTTGACCACGTAGATGGGAGCTCTTCATCCCAGGTCCAGGTGAGAAAACAGCACTGTTTGTGAAGTGACCTTGGACTCCCTGTGAGACAGCACAGCACACATCCTCTGGTTTTCCTCGCTCCCAAATGGAACCTCCATTCTCCATGTCCCAAATGCCATTCATGGTTGGAAAACAACATTTTATAGCTCCTCCATACTGTTACATATGTGAGAACAAAATCAACTTTGCAAATAATTCATCTTACTTGGGCTTATGCCTTTAATCCCAGCACTCAGGCAGGAGGTAGAGGTAGTAGGATCTCTGTGAGTTTGAGGACAGTTTGTTTTATAAAGCGAGTTCCAGGAAGAGAAACCCTGTCTTAAAAAAAAAATAATAATTCATCTTTTTCTATCATGGTAACATTAAGAGGTAACCAAGGAAAGTTACTAGGATATCATAGGATAATGGACATGACAGACAAATGTTCTCAAATGGGAAATAAGAAAGCTTTTTCCTGCATAGGCACAAAAAAAATATCTGACTATTAAGTCAGGGAAGCAAATATAATGAATTAAATAGAATTTGTGGGCTGCAGAGATGACTAGTAGGTAAAGGTGCTTGCTACATAGGCCTGGCCCACCTAAGCTTGACTCCTGAAACCCAATTAGAGGTGGAAGGACCTCTGGAACATGGAAGTAGGCTTTCTTTAAAGGGTGTGGCTTCTAGTAGGCTTACCATGCTCCAGTGGATGTCACCAGAAGTGTACAGATAATAAGGATTAGAATCAAAAGGTTAATAAATTTTAAAAACACTAAAGAGAACTAGAGGTAGGGTGTCATGAAGCTGGGATGCATAGGATCAAAATACATAGTGTGAATTTCTCAGAATTGATATAGTACTTATTTTGAAAGAGAACAATGGAAAAAAGAATCAAAAATAACTTTAATTAAACTTGGCATGGGGTAAAATAGATTAATTTACCAAAGAAAATTATCAATGTCCTGATAAATATTATATTAAACACAGCAGGTTAAAAAGATTTATAATGCTTTTCAAAGGTATTGCAAGCCCACAATTTATATTGAATGACACACATTTAGGAAAAAGTCAACTGTTTGTTCAATAGAAATCATTATCAGGAAAGTCACAGAAATAGAATTACAGATTTATCACACAAAAATACCTCAAAAGTCCAATTAGCTTTGTGGAATGTTGATACAGAGACGAGGCTATATTTGAGGCAAGAGTCAAATGATAAAATTTACTTAGAAAAGAAAGATGTATTCTTTAGGAGATGTATTCTGCAACCAATGACTGGATCTCATAAAAACAAATCTCACACACCCTTGACAAATGCAAAAACAATGAATGTGTACTCACCAAAACAGAAACAGGAGAGTTAGTGTGTATGTTCATTACCTGTAATGAGAAATTCTGTAATGTATGTAACCATACTTCATAAATTTGTGTTGAATGTAATGAAAACATACAATTTTTCCTATTACTGGAGAATAATATGAAAGATCGAAGTCTCCATATAATCTTAATTAATTAATTCATTATTGGATGTATTTTCTGAGCATCCTTGTTATAAATCCATAATTCTGTGCATTGTCTACCTGTTGTCAAACAGTATTGATGTTTATTTTTGATGTATTAATCAGATATTAAAAGGATAATAAAGGAACTTCAAATATTTTTATTTTGAATCTCATCCAGCTATATGAAAACATCCATGAATTACTTCAAGTTACTAGTAATAATTCACAAACCAGGAATTGTTTTTAAAAATTGAAGTGTCTCTTGAATGAATAGGCTTGTGTTTTTAACTTAGAGAAAAGATAGAACTCAGTAGCATAGATATGTTGGCACCCATCTCTTGTTTGTAATTGGCTAATGCCATTTTTTTCTTGATTGTCTGGAAGAGCCTTGTACTCAGACATTCACAGCCTCTGTTTTAGCTGGATTCAAGGACAGTGTTTAATTCTCGTCTTATTTTTAGGAACATGTTTTTATTCTACCAGTAACATTAGTTTTTAGATCATAAAAATGAAATTGAAAGGGTGTGAAAAAAAGCGTCTTGAAATTTAAAAAAGTGATCCAATTTGAGCATGCAATTAAGACAGATTGTATTCACACGTGTCAAGTACTGAGTGACATATTTTAAGAAATACTGTCATGATTCTCTCTAGGTGTCAACTTGACATAACTGGGAAGAAGGAGTCTCCATTGAGAAATTCCCAGCATTGACTTTTGTGGTTGTGTCTTGGGTCATTTACATAATGGCTAATTGATGTAAGAGGGTCCAACCTATTATGAGTGGTAAAATGCCTAGGCAAGTAGACCTGGGCTGGGTATGAAAAGAGATTGAGAAAGCTGGATGAAGCAACCCATACCAAGCATTCCTCCATGGTCTGTAACTCAGTTCCAGACTCTACATTCCTGACTGAAGTCCTTCCCTGCCTTCTCCCATTGAGAGACTGTAATGTGTGGGGTGATTTAACCCATTCCTCCCAAGATCACTTTAAGGCAGGGCATTTATTTTATCAACAACAACACAACAAAAATTAATAAAAATACTAAGTTAAACATAGAATGCAAGGGAAAAATGTGTAAATTGTCACTGTGGTTCAGATGTTTCTTCCATGTGGGCTGCTATGCAAATAATTGTTAACTTCTCATCACCTATATAACAATTTTATTCAAATACATTTTGAAATGGTCTGCAATGTGGTAGCACATCCAGGAAGATGTAAGTAATTGGGTAGATACAGTCCTTTGCTGATTTGTTTTTCAGTCAGTGAACTTGAGGGTTCTTCTCTACATTCAGACATTTGAGTTTTTGATCTAGAACACACTTTCTCCTCTTGCATTTTGAGGGGGGGAAAAAGATGAAATGGTCCTTGGGAATTTTGTATGTCTCTCCCCAAGACATAAAACCTAAACAATAACAAGAGGAAACACCACACTGATCCCCATAATGCTACTGTCCTTCAATCTAGTCATTTGAACTTAAGCCAATCAGCGTGTCTCATGTCTGGACTCCACTATCCTTATTTATGCAAGGCTGGTTCACTGATAGCTATGAGCCTGTGAAATCCCAACACCTCAAGGACATTGTCTTCTAGTGGCATCTCCTCTGCTGATCTTTGCTCTTTTGGTGCTGATTACTTCCTTAGAACACTCAGGAATATGGGAAAACAAATAAACACAGGCTTTAAGATTTATTTTTAAATACTCAAAATACATCTTCCTATTGTTATTTTCCTTTAAACTCCAGATTTTATTAATTTCATTATACTGTTATCATTTTTGAAACTATATCTCATGTATTCTAGGCTGGTTTCAGAATAAGTATATCATCATGAGCTCTCCGTCTTTCGTGAATCGACCTGCTAAGTATTGGGCTGGCGGGAATGGACCACCAGACCTAGTGTATGCAGTGGTGGGACTGAGTCTTACCTTTTTTGCATATGACCAACTGGCTAGATCTCCAGGACTCCCTTTAAATACTTTCATAAAACTGTTTAGAGTATCAAAGTTAAACATGAGATAGGATTTTGATTATGAAATACAAGATTTTAGATCACTAATGCCATTAATACAGTGTGGGCAATACAGAAGAATAGTAGCATTAATACAGACTTAGACATTTTTTCATGCCTGTATAACAAAGGTTATCAAAGTATTGGGAGCTCCCTGCTTGTTCTCCCAGCACATGTTTGTAGATGGGTTCATGGGCTTCTTGTAATGATAAGATGGGTTCAAGGTGTAGAAACAGAACCAATGAAGAAATTAAATTTACAAAAGGAAATTCAAGTCGGGCGTTGGTGGCGCACACCTTTAATCCCAGCACTCGGGAGGCAGAGGCAGGCAGATCTCTGTGAGTTCGAGACCAGCCTGGTCTACAGAGCTAGTTCCAGGACAGGGTCCAAAGCCACAGAGAAACCCTGTCTCGAAAAACAAAACAAAACAAAACAAAACAAAAAACAAAAGGAAATTCATAGAGCTTGGTTTGCAGAAAAGAGTAATTGTTAGATATCTATTATATTGTTTTCAGAAGCCTATTAAAGTCTTTTAATTAATTAATTAATTTATGTGGAGGGCTACATGTTCTTATGTGTGCTGTGCACATGCTTGTGCCCTCAAGAGTCAAGATCCCCTAAAAGTATGGTTTCAGCCTGTTATGACTGCTGGGGACTTTGATCCTTTAAGCAGAGAGAATTCTTTACTGTGGAGCCGTCTCTATAGTCCCAAGAGTAAACCTTAACATAAGAGGAAACATGGGAATAGTGATGGCCATTCAATTTGGGAAACTTTGGGCCATGTGAGGGCAAGCAGAGGAATGGTTTGTCAAAGGGCAGAATTCAGAATAATTTCCCGGTGAACTTGGAGGCAATTTGCTCTCTGCTAGGTCTCAGGAAGGCTCAGCAGAGGCACAGGACTCATTAAAGCTCTTGGATTTGTGAGTGACTTTAATTTGAATTCCATGCCCTGTGGAGTTTGCACAGATCCAATTTCACTAAAATTAATTTTAGGCTGTATTTTTGTCATTTTATATTTTACATGTACTTTCTAAGCTGTGCCCTTTATCAGGTACTTACAAACATTGGTAGGTTTCTGGGTCCAATGTTCTTTTGATGTTTTATGATTTATGAGCATTTATATCCTTGTTACCGCTTGATCAACAGAGATCCAGGCTCTGAACGACAACTTCCTGGCTCAGTCAGTAGTGTTCACTATTTCTGAGATCTCATCTTTACTATAGTTACCTACTCCCTTAGACCATGAGTATCCTATAAGGAATTGCTTGCAATCCAGCAGATGATGTCATGACTTTAATTTGAGATGTTTAAGCAATGCTCAGTGGTTAAGAAGAAATATTTTCTAACCCCTATTAGTCTCACTAGTATTTGCTTTGTAAATTTTATGCTAATAGCCCCATGTATCTTTTCAGGTAGATTATATGCTATATAGCATCAAGAATGAGCCCCAAGTAAAGCTATAAACTGGGGTTTTAACGGCTTGTCAAGTGTCATAAGTTGTAATCAGTGCCCTGTTGTAGTGAAGTATTTTGGAGTAGGTTGAATTTTAATAGGGCATTAAGAATAAAAGCAATCTCAATATTTGTCAGTTTTGTTATGAACCTAGTTTCTTAGGTAATTAATGTATTTTACATATCTGGCTATATTGTAAACTATTTTAACTTGTATAGGCTACTGGGTCACACAGCAATTGATTTGATTAAAGTCTATGAAATACCTTTTAGTTACTTTAAGTTGTTTCAAAAATTCAGATTCCAGAAACCCATCAGACAGCAGACACCCCACCATACTATCCCTTGGTTTCTATAACCCGAATTCTAATTTAACACAGACTGAGCAAACAGTCTATGTTACCCATATTACAGTTTCCCAGAGGTGATGACAAACTGAACTTTACTTCATCCTGTCTACAAAGGTAAGTTTTCTGGTTTCACAACTAACCAGCCGGGGTTACTGTATTGTGACACACAGAGAGAAATCCTTCTTTTGGAGGGAGTTTTCCCAATGAGTTGACAAAAAGCTTCAAAGAATAAATTAGAATATAGTCTACACACATGCCTACACCCAAACTGAATCTGGTAATGAATAAAGAGTCACAAGTAGTCATTCATGACCAAACTTAGTGAGCTATCAAATTCTTCTGGGCCAAATATGAAGAAAAATCACTATGTTGAATTTCTTCAGTTTCCTAGAGTGGGGAATTTATCAAACCAATAGTCTAGTATTTTAATTCAAAATTCCTCACAGTTCCTTGTTTTATGAGGTTAAAACACTCATCTAAAAAGCTAGTTCAAGTTTATTAGAAATATTGAACTTTGTAGTTCAGTGACTAGAAATTTCCCTATACTACAAAGTTCAATATTTCTAATAAACTTGTCTTGAGTATTTTCTACTTGCTTGAAACTTTCATTGGGTTTTACGTAGTCACCATAACACCGTGTCTCTTCTGCTGTGTAAAACAATGTACAGAATTCCAGGAACCTCTTCTGGAGAAAGGCAGTGTGACCATTAGATTGGTTGAAAGAATAGCCATCTCAACATAGAACTGTTGGCTTGTTGGTGAGACATAAAACAAACACACAGTCGAGTAACAGGAGAGCTCCTGATGAAGGAAAGTACTGAGCCCCTGCCTCATATTGAGAGACACGGCTTGACCATTGAGACAACAGAGGAAGCATGTTCACCTGCCAAGGTGCCTGAGCAGGAGCAATCTCTGAAGATATTCTAGAAAACCTGAAGGCATTGGTTTTTATCCTGCCTATGCTGGAACTTCGTTGATGATACTTACCATGTGCACCTTGCATTAGTTGCATTGTGTGGAATTACTCAATCAACAGTAAAGGGAGAAAACCTGATATCAGGCACCTCCGATCTTGGTGCCGGCGGCAAGGGTCCGGAAAGGACCCGGGATGGGTCAAATGAATTAGAACGGCACAAGATGAATGAAATGTCTTAAGGAGAAAACACTAATCTGCTAGAGACTGTGGTGTGAATGTATCATTTATACCAAATGCAAGCATGAGGAAATTAGCAGAGGGAATGATCCTGAAATATTCATGGCTGAGTCTCTAGCTGTGCTTTGTCACATCCTTTGTGAGAGTTAACTTTACAGGCAGTCTTATTTATAAAATCACCTCATGAACAATCAGAACCATAAAAGTATATATATATATATATGTATATGTATATGTGTGTATACATATATATAC
>NC_022028.1:43696178-43697851 GCF_000317375.1 Microtus ochrogaster | reverse complement strand
AGATCCACCTGCCTCTGCCTCCCGAGTGCTGGGATTAAAGGCGTGCACCACCATCGCCCGGCTTATATATTTATATATACATATATATAAAATGTGCTAGTTCAGTATTGTAGATGTTATACTTTGATTAGCTTAACTTTTTTCAGAGAATTGATTAAATAAATTATATGTTGGATATATCCCAGATAATTATTAATAGCTGTGATTTTTTTTCACTTAAAATACATATGCCCTTACCGGGATATGGCATTGAATGCTAACAGTCCCAGCTCTCTGGAGGTTGAGTCAGGAGGCAGCAGCTATTCTAACGTAAGCCTGGGCTACATACAGAACACGTCTTTAAAACAAACAAGTGAAAACAACCAGCAATGCCCCTAGACAGAGATGGACTGTTCATTGCTTTGCCCACGTCCTTCAGAACTTAATAGTAAATAACAATGTCAAGTGTGTTTTGTTTCTTAAGTTCTTTTTAATGAAAGGAATTAAACCATTGCTATATTTGATAGACAATGTACAAATAAGTAGCACAGTCGATCAATGTTTTCCATTCCCACTTCCAGCTTATTTTGTTTTATATCAATATAATTATACCCAATAAAAAGAAGAAAAGATTTTCTCTTACAACTAAATAACACCTGCCTTTTCAAGATCTTTTACATATACGAATGCAGTAAACAAATAGAATCCACCCAAACACATTGTTTTTTTTGTCTGTCACATTATAAACAAACAGCTAAAAGAATTTTTAAAATAAATAAATTTTACCCTGTTGCACCTGCATATATATTTAAACAGATTCATCTTTGTTGAATTTTTCAGATATGTCATGCAAATATATACTCTCCATGGGATTTTCTGTTTGTTTGTTTTCTCCTTTTCCCCATGGAACAGGGTCTCCTGCAGTTAAGGCTTTCCTCAAACTTAACTATGTTAACAAAGGTTGGTCCTGAATAGAATTGATTCCTGTGCCTCTACATCCTAAGTACTAGAATTAAAGGCAGATCATTGCACTTTGCCCAGCTCCTAGAAATGTTTTGAAATAAATTTGTGCACATAATGGAAATAAATAATATACGTAACAACCACTTATAAAAGAAAAACATTCAAAGTGCTCACAAAAAAAAATTTACAACGATCGTACAAGTCATAGTTTTATATTTTGTAAGCGTTTAACTATTTTAAACATAAAGTGATTGTGCTACTATTGTTAGGTTACATTACACACAGTTGTGATCTAAAAAAATAATTAAAACTTTGTATGATATAAAGGAGAGAATTACAGGGGAACCCTTAAATGCCCTTGGTTGACTTCTGTTTATTCAATGTCTGAAGCGGAAACACTGAAGCAGGGAACACTCCCGCATTGCTGGTGGGAGTGCAAGCTGGTACGGCCCCTTTGGATGGCAGTGTGATGATTTCTCAGAAAACTAGGAAACAACCTTCCTCAAGACCCAGGAATACCACTTTGGGGTATATACCCAAAGGATGTTCAGTTGTGTCACAAGGACATGTGTTCAACTATTTTCATAGCAGCATTGTTTGTCATAGCCAGAACCTGGAAACAACCTAAATGCTCCTCAACCAAAGAATGGATACAGAAAATGTGATACACTTACACAATGGAGTATTAAACAGCAGAAAAAAATAACAACATTTTGAATTTTGCAGGCAAA
>NC_022028.1:43676849-43696000 GCF_000317375.1 Microtus ochrogaster | reverse complement strand
AGTAAATTAGGAGCATGGGTACCTTAGGGGAGGGTTGAAGCGGGGAGGGGAGAGGCATGGAGGGGAGCAGAGAAAAATGTAGAGCTCAATAAAAATTAATTTAAAAAGGTTGGAACTAGTGGGTGACTAAGTATTCAAATACTGACCTGGGGAAGTTAATTTGTGTTGACATAGTCTCTGGCCTGTTATAGCCATCATGTAGGAGAAAAGGCACCAGTAAGACAGATCATGCATCCAATTAGAATACAGCCCAGACTTTGAGCACAGAATTCTTTTTGGATTCCTGAGACACCAGAGAAAATTATAGCGTAATAGAAAACAATGCTGATGTTTTGCCCATTGACAATAGGAACCGTGGCACATTTGTGCCTACATTCTGAATGGCTCATCTTGGATCTAACTTTTCGTGGAAATCCACACTTCCATAAATCTTAGGTGGGCAAACTTTTCATGTGGATAAACGCTCGGGGCTGAAGCCTCTGGGTGGCATGGGAGCGTGTTTACATAACATTGTAAGTGATTCACAGTGCTTCTGAGTGTGTGTAATTACACACGAATCTTAATACGTTTTCTAACAGGACTTGTACCCTTTTCATCCCTTTCCCTACCAACTCAGTGGCAATATCCCATTGCTCTGGATTCAGAACCACTCTGATTAGCTCAGCTAGCTTATTTCCTTAGAGAAACACACAGGCTCTATTCTTTATTTGGGTGAAGACTACTCTCTCGTATATTTGGAGACACGTATGGAATATATATAGAAACCTATGTAATATACTTTGTACTTAAAATTCATTGGCTTTGATCTCTGTTCAGTTTTAGTCAGGTAGTATACTGCCTTGATTATTCAACATTAAGCCTTAACAATCAGTTAATGTAAGGTCTCCGCCCCTCTTTTTTTGTCTATATTGTTTTGGCATTCATGGACTTGGCATTTCTAAAAGGATATCTGAAATACGCCAGATAATTTCTGTAAAACACCTGCTACATTTTTACTGGAATTGTATTGAATCTGTAAATTACTTTGGTTTTAGTTGATATCCAAACAACATTAAAAATGAATATAGTATAAGCAAGCCAGACCTTGATATCATTTTAAAGAAGGAAAAGAAACGAAATTGATTCTAGTAATCAGGGATAATTGCTGGGACATTTCTGTTTTAGAAAATTAGATAAATAATAGATAAAAAAAGAAACTGAATTAGATATCTGATTTCCACAGCTAGAATTTGCAAATACTATACATATTTAAATCAATCATGATAGCAAAATTTCAAACAAGGATTTTCTTTCTTTTTTCTCCTTTTTGTTTTTTTCTTGCTGGGTTTAGAGGGAATTGATGCTTGCTACCAAGACCAACACCTGTAAAAGTTAACTAAAATCTCTGTTTTTCTTTTCCCTTTGGATTTTATATATACATGAGTGTTGTGCTTGTATTATGTATGTGCATAGCTTTTGTGTTTGGTGCCCGAGGAGGTCAGAAGTGGGCATCAGACCCCTGTCACTGGAATTATGAATAATTAAGAGCTGCCATGTATGTGGTGAGAATCAAGTGTTCAGCTGCTGAGCTGTCTCTTCAACCCCTGTCATTTGCTTTCTATTTCCTTGTGTTACTTTTCAAATTACTCCAGTTATGATGTATTAATAAACATATAAAAATACGATTGTACTAGAACATATGAGATAAATGACAATGAACAAGATGTGTCTAATGCTTTGGATGGTAGCAGGGGTGTATTCATTACAGATTTTACAAATTTGTAAATTATAATTTATAAAATTATACATTTTACAAAGTGGCTGTTTCAATCATGAGAGAGAGAACTATTTAATCAAATTGATTTGAATACTTTCTTTGTCAACTAAACACTGTGTTTTGGAAATCTCTTTGTAAAGGAGACAAAGAATATTTTAATAGAATTCATTTGTTACTTATGAATACTGGGCACACAATAAACTAGAAAATAGCTATGACGACAACAAAAACCCTCAAGCATGTCACTAGCAGCCAGAAAATATCTAATAGCATCTACACTACTAGATATATGTCATCTAAATAAGCCAGGAGAAAGTCCATTTCTTGTGACTTTTATTATTTCTGCCCCCAGAACATAAAGTTGGCTCAATGTTTGTTCCATGTTATTTTAAATTGCTCTTGTACATTTGAAGTTTTATCCTTCCCTTTCTTTTCTGTCTTATTTCTTATAACTCTATCTAGGAAGCATGCTACTATCATGGTGTCTAAGTTACATGAGACTTCTTTCTGGATATTACTCGTGTCTTACTTTGGGCTTGCTGGATAGAGCAGGAGATTTTGTTGCTGTTGTTTTCATGGTGGATTTTTCTTTGGTGGTTTTAACTCAGTTTTACACGTCCCATTTGCTTTTTGTATTGTTTTATTTTGTTCCACTGAATTTTTGCACAGTGTGGGATTTTAAAATCTCATTTTCAGGAAGCCAGCATGACTCTTTTTTAATATATATTTTATGTATTTTATTTTTTTAATTCATTTTACATACCAGCCACAGTTTCCTCTCCCTCCCCTTTCCTCTTCCAGCTTCATCCTCCCCCAAACCTACCACTCCTCAGAAAGAGTAAGGCTTCCCATGGGGAGTCAACAAAGCCTACCATGTCAAGTTGAAGCAGGATCAAGCAGAAGCCATGCTTCCTAATTTCTCTCTCTTTTAATTTTCTACCTCCACTCACCTTCACCCCAGAAAAAAATACTGTTTGATATTTTCATTGTCAAAAATATGAAACTCTGCTCATCTGCCAATATGCTTCCCCTCAGAATAATTATACCAAGGATCTTCATACTCACACACCCTACATCCAAAACTTGCAACCCAAGAAGATGTTCGAATACTTTTTTTTCCTTCCCATATCTGTCTTTAATTTCTGTTGCGAGTGAAGAGTCAAAGTGAGCTGCCCTCTGATTGCGGGTGCTGATGGGACTCTGTGAGCCCGGTCAGGCTTTAGGAGAGCTCCAAAGCGTGGCACAGGACAAATATGGAATGGAAGACCAATACATCCATTCATCTTTTAAAGGTGCTATGATGGCACCCAGTAATAATCCAGGTACTTCAGAATCCAGGTAAGCTAGAACAAGAGCAAACAACTTCTGACAACAGGCTAAAGTCAACAAAACATTTGAATCACTTCTACCTGTCACCCGTGCACCTGACCATACGTCTAAGGAACTTAAAGTTCCAGGCCATGTAAAGACATCTACCTTCAGAACTTTAGGTATCAGAGAGATAGCAGAATAAAGGTCAGGCAACTAAAACTTTTGATAATGTAATTAGTAATGGCATTATCTCTATAGTGAAGAAAAAAATCCTCTTTCTTTGCAACTCACTTTTGTACAGCTTCATGATAATCATGATTTCATCGCAGACAAAGAAAACGGCAGCAGGGAGGACATTGGGGAGTGTTGTTTTACCTTTTTGTGGCTCGGTAAAAACATTTCTGAAACAACAACTTTCAACATGAAGAAAATCTGTACCTTATCCCAGGTCTCATTCCCAAGACACATGGAAAATATTCTGGGATGTTATTCAGTTATCATCAGCATCTTTAATATTATAAAACCACAGAAAACATGTACTAGAGCTAATTTAGAAGTCTAAAAGTGAAAGGGAAAATTTTTTGATGTTAGGTATAATTGATAGGACAAAATCTATTTGAAAGGTTAATAAGCACTTTCAAACTATTGAATCAGGCTAGAGTGATGTGCAACTGTAATTATGCGTAGTGAAAGGGCAGATTCACTTTTTTATGTTAAAATCCATTTATTCATTATGCAGACAAGAGGTATGGGAGATTATATCATAGAAATCTGAATTAAGGTTTTAAATTCATTAACTTGTAAAATCCATTTTATGACTAAACAGTATTTTTATAAATTATTTTATTAATACCTTTGAATTACTCATGTTTATATACTTATAAATTTTAATTAACCCTTGTAAGTATCAGACACCAGTGTCCGAGTCTATGACCATATTCTTAAGTGCTCCTATATCCCTAAAGTGCTAATGAAAACAGTTGCAAGATCAGTGATGATGTCAGGGGATATGGACACCTCTTTTTATTAATAGTTATGTAAAAGACAATGCAAGAAGTGTAGGCCCATAGATGAAGAGCTATAGGCAACTAATGGCTGCTAAAAGAAGGACTCTTTGATAAGTTAATGAATCGCAAGTGGTCATCCCAATTCATGTGTAGAAGTTTCTCCTCTAAGATCCAGGATCTCAGCCATCAAATGTCATTGGTTAGACTGCAGTGCCAGGTATGATCTTGTTCTTATTGAGCAGGTCTTGAGTCCAGTTAGATAGCTGTTAGTTTGCACCAATATATGTGTGATGCTACTTACTGCATGTTCAAGGATTTGTTGCCATGCTGGTTAGTGCTGTGGTTCAAAGGTGTCACATCTGGGGAGGACTATGGGTTGCTTCCTTGAACATTGACTTTTAATATCATGAGAATTAGCCCTCAAGGAGGAGGCTTTCAAGTCAATTCTAGCTCAAATCTTTGAGTCTTTTGTTTGGAGTATATGCTATCTTCAGCAAATATGATGCAAACCTCTCATGTACTTTTTAAATTTCATGCTTTTTAGTGGATGAAACATTGTGGACTTTCTTCCCAATGGTACATAAGGACACATGATGATGTAAAAGGATGGTGAAATACGCATGATGTTTTGATGATGACTAGCTGGTATTTGTTTAGGGTTAAACTACAAATATTTACTAATGTGGTGATCTTTGTAAGAATCAGGCACTGCTCATGAGGGGATGGGGTTTGTTTATGATCCTAACTGCCTCCTGAATTAACACTTCTTTGAGTATACATGGTCTTTGACAGCTCCCTATGAGAAAGAAGCTCTAGAAAATGTCTTTCTAACAAGAGCAATACAAGAAGACCAAAAAAAAAAGCAAAACAAACATTTAGTGAACTCTCCTTGGGACTCTATGCAAAAGGAGTAGTTAGACATCTATTGAGTTTGGTCCAGGAGGATGCGCATTTAGAAAAGCAGACATGGGTGCATTATTGTGGGGAGCATTAGCTTGGTTGAAGAGCAGATAATGTGAAGGACATAGAGAAAGGAAGGCAAGGAAATGATGACTAGAGAAAGGAGAGGTACTAGAAAACTTTAGAGAGACTCAATAGAACTAGCTATGGCTTCAGGGACATTAGATGCTCCAATCCAGAAACTGGCGTGTGTCTTTTAAGGCTGTGTTATAAAGCAAGCCAAGATGCTGTGATCTCACAGTTAACAGGAATTCACAGGGGTCAGAATCTTCCCTGATCTGGTGACAGATTGACGTCAGAAATGTTCAATGGAAGAAGAAATTAGTAAAGAGGACAAGGCCATTCAACAGACAAAAACTAAATGATGCCTTCGTCAGTTAAGAGGCTCCTGAATTCAACTGTCTTTCTTGAAACTGAACCTGCTCTCTGGATATATGGAGGCCATGAGGGAGACCTGCTTAGGATTGTTGAGTTGTATCTGGATACTTTGAAATTTCACCTGAGAATTCAAGCTGTTGTAAGAGTTTCTAGTTACATTTTGAGAACTATTTTTAAAACATTTTTTATTTATTCCTATAGCTGTTACCAAGACAATATCTTAGTCAAGGTTAGCATTGTCGTGCTGCAACACCATGACCAAAGTGACTTGGATCAGAAAGAGATTATTTGGCTTACACTCCCACATCACTGTTCAAGACCGAAGGAAGTCAGGACAGTAACTCAAACAGGCAATATCCTGGAGGGTGGAGCCGAGGCAGAGGCCATTGAGGAGTGCTGCTTACTGACCTGCTCAGCTTGCTTTCTTATAAAACTCAGGGTAATGGTGACCCCATCCGCAATGGGCCAGGACATCCTATATCCATCACAAACTTTAAAAATAAGCCCTACAGGGCCGGGTGGTGGTAGCGCACGCCTTTATCCCAGCACTCGGGAGGCAGAGGCAGGTGGATCTCTGTGAGTTCGAGACCAGCCTGGTCTACAAGAGCTAGTTCCAGGACAGGCTCCAAAACCACAGAGAAACCCTGTCTCGAAAACAAACAAACAAACAAAAAAATAAGCCCTATAGCCAGGTCTTATGGAGACATTTGCTCAACTGAGGCTTCCTTCTATCTAAAGACCCTAGCTTGTGTCAAGTTTGTATATAGCTAACTATTACAGGCATTTATTTATCTATCTATTGATTTTGCCTATTTTTTTCATCTTTTCAAAATGCTTTCTTAATGGAAAACATTTTTCATACAATATATTCTAATCATGGTTTCTCCTCCCTCACCTCCCCACCTACCCAAGTCTACACCTTCTTTCTCTTTAGAAAATAAACAGACAGATAAAAATAGCCAACACACCAGAACTTTAAAAATATAACAAATAGATAGCACAAGAAACATATACATACAAACAAAACTCATAAAAATACAAACTCAGGAATCATAATATACAAGCAAAAAGTCAGTAAGAAAAAAAAATGCCCAAATAATGCAATCTGAGACAAAAAGGCAACAAAAATTCCACTGAATTTGTTTTGTGTTTGTTGGATTTCTACTGCTTGGCATAGAACCTGCTCTTAATGGTGGTTAAAATACTCAGAGGATATTTAGAGGAAACAAATATTTCCTTTGAAAGGAGATAACTTCTTGGTCTGGAAACATGTGTCTACTTCCTACTGTTATTAGTGGAACTGTATCTGGCTTGAACCTGCGAAGGACATCTTCATGCTGTCAGAGACTCTGTGAGTTCATAGATGGATCAGTCCCATTGGATACAGAAAACGGGGTTTCCTTGATGTTATCCATCCTGTGTGGTTCTTACAATCTCTCATTATTTTACAAAGGAAGGTAGGACTGTCTAGCAATAACGAAATTAAATTGGATACGGCTTAGCAGGTTGGCTGGTCTGTAACTTAGGCAGAGAAATAATTGGAGTATATTCTGTGGGAAGTATAGGAAACCCTGAGCATGTGAAGTCTTGATAGAAGGTGTATTGTTGACATGGGCATGAAAAGATCCAAGGTCTCGGACCCATGGAAAATGACAAAACCTTTTCCCATTTGGGTCAGGCTTGAAATATAAAAAACCAGGGCTAGCAGTTTATTGATACCTCCTGCAGTCTGCTGATCCAGATGTAGAATTCTCAGCTTCCTCTCTAACACCATATCTGCCTGCATGCCACCATGTTTCCTGCCATGACAATAAGGGACTAAACCTCTGAAACTGTAAGGCAGCCCCAATTAAATGTTTATATTTACAAGAGTTGCCTTGGTCTTGGTGTCTCTCCACAGCAATAAAACCCCAACTAAGACAGCCCACTTTCTCTGGTTCAAGCATGAGCATTTATGGCCAGTTAATCAACATCTGCAAAACTAGCATCTGTATCTTCTTTCTCTAGGGCAG
Organism: Microtus ochrogaster; assembly: GCF_000317375.1. NCBI lineage: Eukaryota > Metazoa > Chordata > Mammalia > Rodentia > Cricetidae > Microtus > Microtus ochrogaster. The sequence continues at coordinate 43,688,576 of NC_022028.1, read as the reverse complement.
AAGGAAGAGGAGGGGAAGAAAAAGGAAGAGAGAAAAAAGGTGAAATATAACTAGTCTTGAGTGTATGTAATTAAAAATAAAATATATGAATTATTGCCAGAAAGAAAAGAAAAAGACTGCAGTTATGTATTGGGGAGTATAAATGGATAAATTTGAATGTGGTTCCAAACAGACAGCCAATCCTGAGAAAGTCAGTATAGACCAGAACAGAAGGCTTGGAATTAAGATTGCCGCCCTGACAGCGTAAGTGTCATCGGGAATTTAGATTAAGAGTTTAGCTAAGAGGCCTGTGGCTTAATCCCCACCATCGTAAATATTGCCTTCATAAAGGAATGGAGACTATTCTTAGTTCTATATAAGTCAGCGAATATATTCATGTTTTCAGAATTGATCGTAGCTATTAGAGAGAGAGTTAAATCTGGAGCCCAGCAGGAACTCAAGCGGGGACCTGAAGGTGGGAACTGAAGCAGAGACCATGAAGAAGGATTGCTTTCTACTTGCTCCTTGTGGTTTGTTGAACTTGCTTGCTTATACAGCACAGAAACACCTGCCCAGGGGAAGGCTGACCACAGCAGACAGGGCCTCTACATAGCAATCTGTACTCAAAAAAAATGCACCACACACTTGTCACAGGCCAGACTGGTGAAGGCATTTTTTTTTTCAATTAAGATTCCCACTTTTCAAATGACTCTATCTTGTGTCAAATTGACAAAAATTTAGTCTACCGGGAGGTGGTGGCAGACACCTTTAATACCAGCACTCAGGAGGCAGAGGCAGGTGGATCTCTGTGAGTTCAATGCCAGCTTGGCCTACGAGAGCTATTTCCAGAACAGCTAGTTCGTCCTGTCTTGAAAAAAAATGAAACAATAAAAATTAACCAAGCCAGAGGTCCAGGAATTTTCCAGAGGAAATATAAGCATAGGGGACTGAGGGAGAAATTTATATAATACATAGTAAGGGAATGGAAAGCTGATGTCATTTGTGATTAGCTACTTAAAATTTTGGTCTTGCATGAAAACTGCTAAGAACCTGACAGAGTAAGATTAGGGGAGAGGGCAGGGCAGACAGTGTCTGAGATGAAAGGCTCTTGGGGAAGAAGAAGATGTCTGTCCTATTGGCCCTTTCCAAGGATGGAGAGATAGTTATTTCAAATTAGATTTTCTATCAGGGGAAAAAAAAGTCCCTCTTTGTTCCCAGAAGATACACAGAAGGGATTTGATCTAAGTGCCTCAGAAGCAAGCAGCTATTTCAGGGTTACAAGATTGTTCACATCAAATGTATGATGTTTTCCCACCGTGATTTTCTCCAGGTTGTCTTCTCCATGTGTGTCAAGCCCAGTATCTGTCTTATCTCAGGTCATAAAATATGAAGTGGCTAGTAAGGATGTGCTGATGGGCATGTGGATTGTTCCCACGTTTGAGTACTGCACATATGCCCTGGCCACGACATGTATTCGCATCCCTACTTCTGTTTGGTTTTGCTCATTTAATTCCTCTTTAAAAACTTACCTAGGAGTGAGATTGATAGCTCGTGGTAACTCTGTGCCTATTCCTTGGGGGAAAACACAAGGCTTTCCACTGTGGCTGCATAAGTCAACATTCTCAGTCACGGCCCAGCTCTCATTTCTTGGCATGCACATGCGACATGCTGTCCCTTTGCTTATTTTTAACGTAACCACTCTTTGAAGTGTGAAGTTTGATTTTAATTTCTTTCAGGACTGCTGATGTTCAGTAGTTCTATATGATGACTGGTTATTTGAATGCCTCATTTAAAGAAATAGCTATGCAACTCTGTACCTTTTATGGAGACACTTGTTTTTCTGGAAAATAATGTCCTTTAATTACAAAAATTGCAAATAAAGTACAACCTTTAAAGATATTTCTGTGTGTGTAAGGTTGTGACCGTATCTGTGTATGCTTCTGTGCTGCAGATGTGTAAGTACGTGTGCATATGTATGCCCGTGCATACATATCTTCCTCTAGGGATCTCCACGGTTTTATTTCTTGAGATAGGGTTTTCACTGAACTGCAAACACAAGTTGGCTAGGCTCCCAAGGAAGCAAACCCCTACAATCTACCTGTCTTGACCCACCTAGGTGAGATTACATTTATGGTAACATTTTTGATTCATTCTTCTGACTTCTGCATTTTCATTGGAGATTTCAATGTACTCACATTTAAAGCACTTGTAAATGAGGAGAGCCTGGATGCCATCAATTTTCTTAGTTGCTTTGTGGGTGTGCTAGAATCGCATTTCCCTCATTGATGCCCTCATTGTTCTTAAGTTGTTTTTCTACGATGCTGAACTGTTTGGCCCTCCTCTCTTGTTTCCTCTTAAATCTCTCACCAGAAACCACTTACATTTAATACAACATCCTAAATACATCGCATTTTATACCCTTTGATTGTTAGGGAACATTTCTCGTCCTCTGTAAGCACTTAAACTATGTGAAAGCTTTCCGTTCCCATGGCTTCAGATGGCAAATCTGCTACCAGTGTCCTTGCCGTTCCCTTGTGCGTGAGGAGTCACTGTAGTCTTTTGTTTGGAAGCTTGGTCGGTAATGCTCGATCAGAGCGGTGTGCTGATCTGGAGTTCATGCCGGTGAGGGCATTCACACTGTTCGCCTGATCTGGCAGCTCAGTGACCACTGTTTATGGGATATCCCCTCACATTGCTCTTGTCTTCCGGCAGCGTCTCCGGGGGAAAGGCTCCTGTGTTTTACATTCATCCAGGAATCTTCAACACTCATGTACGTGATTTTCTTCTTTACCCCACTCTATAGGCTCAATTTTACTGGTCTCCTCTTCAAATTTCTGGTTCCTCCGCCTGTTCATTCTACTATCGAGCCATGCGGACTTAAAAAAAATATTTAGCTTAACTTATGATCGATTTTTCTACTTTAATTTATCTGTACTTTTAGAGGACTGGAATTTTATTTGGTTTCAGACGTTCTGCTGATGTAACTCTTTGTGGTCTCCTTATCTTATGACACTGCATAGGCTTTTAATCTGATGGTCACATGTCATATTTACATGTACTCATATAACGTGTCATGCCTTGGTTGGACTCCTAACTGACCTGCATGTTTCCTGCTTAAGACAGCTCACCGTTCTGTTCACCTCACTGACTTTCTTGGCTTTGTGAAGACAACATCAGCCCCACTGTAACGTTTCTATGGATGAGCCAGCTACAGAAAACAGCGAGTGTTATTCATGACTTTGTTAACTAAACGTGGGTCAAGCAAAGGTGGACAGAGTAACCAGCGAAGTTCAGGTTTGAGATCAGCCTAAAGAAAGGGAAGTATCTGAGTGTATTTTAAAAACCTGTATTTCCTAATAGAAAGAGAAGAACCTGACAAAGAGAAGCCATTAAAATTGTATGAGAATAAGCAAACTGCCACACACAATCATCTTTCCTCATTATCTCAAGCATCAAGATACCAGATGAATTCTCAAACCAAACAGATTGCTTTTCCTTAGCAATTAAATATATAAAATCTATATTTATGCCCCAAAGTGTCCCTTGATAATTATTTCAGTACCTTTTTGTTTGCAATAATAGACACGGGAGCATAAAACAAAAACCTTCCTTCATAAATGAGAGAAAACCACCGTAAGTAAAAGATATGGCAGAAAACATCAGAGTCTTTTGATTTTATTTTATCTTAAATTATGGGAGCTCATACATGCAGGCTTTCCTAAGCGCCCTGTGCATGTTTCTCTCAAGCTGCTTTCTCCCCGGGAGCCCTGCTCATTTTCCTTTTTCGTTCACCCTGCTCTAAAGTCACATCCACAGCACCTGCTTTCATTCTGGGCTTTTCTTGTTTCCTACTTTCTGAATGAATAAATACATTTAGAAGAAATGCTACACCAATACCATTTTATGGTCCAGATTTTCTGAAATACTTTTTCCTTGGGCTCCTTTGCCTTCGTGTGACTCACCACCAGAAGTACCTCAGGATACATAAACTTTTCTTTATGACAACTTTCGTTTGTTAGTGTTCCATGCCACATTCTCCCATATTTTAAAACACAATAAGATGAAAAGATTTTGATGTTTCCTGCTAAGCGTTTGCTCTCAAAGAGAATCTCTTGTTAATAATAATAATAAAAAAAGCGATGTATTGGCAAGAAAGTCAGTCAGCATGTTATTTTGCATTAGTGAGTATTAGCTACAGTGGAGAGAGTAAAAAGGGTTAAGAAACACCATCCACCAGAGACATGTATGCTTAGTTCCCAAGTCTACCGGCATATGCAGGAGATAGGAAGGAAATGTATTGTATGTGTGTGAACCATAGACATACCCACTGCCTTAGTTACGGTTAGTATTGCTGTGATGAAACACCATGCAAAAGCAATGTGGGGAGGAAAGGGTTGACTTGACTTAAACTTCCACATCACTGTTCATCATGGTAGGAAGTCAGGACAGAAATTCCAACAAGGAAGGAACTTGGAGGGCAGGAGCTGATGCAGAGGCCATGAAGTGGTGCTGCTTACTGCTTTGCTTCCCATGGCTTGCTCAGTCTGCTTTCTCATCCCCACAATCCTGGAGATAGCACTACCCACAATGGTCTTTGCCCTTTCCCATCAACCACTGATTTATGATCATGTACGTGAGTAAAAGGGGATGTCAGAGTTGAGGTAATGCTTTTTAGCCTGTATTAAAAGCCACACAAAATAAAGCTTGTTATGCAGTTGTTCATACTCTGCATCCCCTGTGTCCTGATTTGCGCGAGCCCCATACTCAGGGACCCCAATGCACTAAACGTTGACACTGGCATCTCCAAAACGCTGGGGTCTCTTGTGTAACTGGACTTCACTTTCTCCGATAGCCTCTTCTGGATGTTTTTTTCAGGGATCCCAGAAACTGCCACACAGTGCCCTGCCTGAGCTGCTCTCCAAGACCCCTGCACATCTTCAACTGCCAATGTGAGGTACAACGCTAGCCACCTCTCTGGAACACAGCTTCTTTGTGCTGGTTGACACTTCCCGTAAGATTTTATCTCAGTGATTCTAGTCTCTCCCTTATCACCACTAACTTCTTAGCTCCTGCTCACCAGTATCAGTTGCCCCTGTAAAGCAAAGTGTCTTCAGCGAGTCTGGTCTTTTGTTAAGCACAGCTGATTCTTCATCCCCAACTGACCAGACATCACAGATTCTCAACCCAAAGTAGCTGACATCTCTGGTGGGTTTTAAGTGACTCAAACATTCCCCTGCATTGCTTTCAACATTCTTATCCCCCAAGCTCCTACAGAACAGCTCACCAAGCTTTGAAGTCTCAATGGCTTTTCTAGCCATAACTCCCAAAGTCCTTTCACAGCCCTCCCCCAAACCATCTGGTCATGCCTGTCACAGCAATACTCTAAGATCCTGATACCAGTTTGTCTTAGTTAGGGTTACTATTGCCATAATGACACACCATGACCAAAAACAACTTGGGGAGGAAATGAACGTTGCTGTGGAAGCCACAGCAGAAACTCAAGCAGAGGAGGAACTGAAGGAGAGGCATGAAAGGGTGCTGATTACTGATTTGCTCAGCCTGCTTTTTTTTTTTTTTTTTTTTTACAGAACCAGGACCACCAGCCCAAGGGTGGCCCCACCCACAATGGCATCAGTAGCCTTCCCACCTCAGTAGCTAATTAAGAAAATGCCCCATAGGCTTGCCACAGCCTGATCTTACGGATGTATTTTTCTCAACTGAAGTTCCTGCCTTTTAGACAACTTGAACTTGTGTAAGAGTGACATAAAATTATCAAGCATGTTCACCTTCATTGTTTCTCTCTATGATTAATGTTTTCACCATCACATGCTTGAGTCTGAGAAATGCGAACGTAATAACACAAGCACCTATTCACAGGAATGGCAGACTCCACATTTTATCAAACCTACCTACATTAAGCCAAACTAGGAGCTAATGACTAGATCAGTACCAACAATCAGTATTTAAATCAGTCCTTCGCATTCCCTGGAGATGCTCATCCTTTTCATCCCAGGATCCTCCTGTGACCAAGCAAGCACGTATTTTTAAGTCTGCAATGCTGCTTGGCTTTAGCCACTCTTCAAAAGTTCAAAGGCATATCTTTTAGTCTCTCAAGTACTGCATATTCATGAGTACAATTTTGAAGATAAAGATAAGTGTGGAGACTGTGGCTCTAATTGGGCAGTGGAGTCTGCCTTCGTGAGGTTACTATTTTTAATCTTTAATTTGTCCTACAGAGCTTTTCTATAGCATGTCAGGATTTTGTGAATTCATTGAGTGCAGAGGCTATTAGAAAATAATGAAGCAGAAAGCAGACTTACTCAAGGCTACTTTGCATATCCCTCCTCAAGAGGAATGCCTTTTCATAAACATCCTGTGGAACAAAATAATTCTTGCTTCACCAAGAGTGTCACCACAGCGACAAGAATCCAAGACAGCGGTAGAGCAATCCATTGTGAAGAGCCAGCATAAAAATGCATTGTTGATCTACAAGGGAAGCTGGAGTCTTTGGAGGAGAGTGCAGGAAGGGAAAGTTAATTTTCATAGCACACAGAGTCAATGTCACAGCCCCAGACATTCAGGTCTGGACTCAAGCTTGAATCCCCCATTCAGCAAAATGGAGTGGTACAATGCAGGATAGCCAGATGCCCCTTCCTAGAAAACTGTAGCTACATTCTTTCTTCATGGAAGTTATTGTCACTTATATTTTATTAATTCTTCGAAGTACTCATATATACATATACACACACATAATGTATATTGATCATGTCGACCCTTCACACGCCTCATCCAAATTCTGCTCCCAATCAACCCCATAACACTTCCCTCCTAACTTCCTTTATAATTATTTGGGAGTTTTGTTTGTTTATTTGTTTGCTTGCTTGTTTTTTGAATTCACTGGGTCTCGTTAATATTACCTTTATTCACGTGGGAATGGGGTCATTCAGTGAGGCAAGAGCAACTTTCCAAAGGCCACACTGCTGGCAAAAATGACTCTCTCCTTTGGAAGCTCAACTGCCCATAGCTTCTTACCCAGTGGTGAATACTTGCAAGCCCAGGACGGACACAAGCCCAAACCAGATATGAATTCAATCAAGTAGAGTCAGTCCTGGGTAGTAGTCACAACTCGTGTGAGTGCATAAGTAGTGTTGTCAACAGAGGACAGGATTTTATAATATTCCTCTCCCTTCTCCGGCCCCTTACATTCTTCTCTCCACCTCTTCAGAGATGTTCCCTCGACTGTGCGTATGTGTGTATGGGAGGGTTGGGTGGGTTCTCTTTAACCAACAATTCCTAGGGTTAATAGAATAAGTAATATTGTAATAATAATATCAATTATGTTATATTAATTACATTGTAATTTAAATTATATTAAGATAATAACTAATCACATTAATTAAATAATTTAATTTATGTATAATATTATTAATAGAATAAATGATTGTTTTAATTAAATAATACATCCATTTTTTTCTTGGATTTTTATGAATAATCCATATCATATGGAAGCTGTGTGGTTCATTAACGTACATCTATTAAAACTCCTTCACAATATATTTGAATTATCTGACGGGCTAGTGGGCATATAATAATACGGCTTCTTCCCCACCGTTAGGTGTTGCTAACTCACCTTACTTCTCCTTTCTCTACCCACTGTCCCCACCCCTATATAAAGCTTTAAATTCCAGCATTCTTCCTCTCCATGTGCGTCCTCAGTACATACATGTGTTCCACTATTCCTATTTATTGCACCCCACGGGATTGTGAGATTATAGCCTCTGAAATAGCTTGTTCAGGCATGCAGCATTTGAATAACCCTTCCCTTGGCCTCTCATTTCCCCATTTTTATTATTCCCCTGCCTTCTTGAATTCCTTGGACCCCAGGCTTCCCCTTCTCCATTTTCCTCTACAAGTTCCGCTCCCTGAATGTACTCACCATGGCCTGTGGGCAGTGCCCTTGCTTCTACACATGCTCCATGTTAAACATACACACCAAAGACCCGAAGGTGTCCTCCCCCCACACGCAAAAGTATATGCAGCCTTTGTTTCTTTTGAACCTGAGTGACCTCATTTCATATAATCTTCCAGTTATATCCATTGTCTTGCAAATTCCATTCTTCTTTAGGAAGATTCTGCGTATAAATAGCACAGTTTCCATATCTACTTATGGGAATCTAGGTTGACCCATTGCCTGGCTATGGCAACAAACAGCACTGAACATGGATGTGTAGGTTTTTCTGCCATATGACACAAAATCCTTTGGGATGTCCAGTCATGATAAAGCTGGGTCACATGCTTGGTCTCTATCTTGTTGTCTGAGAAACTTCCAGACTGATTCCCAGAATGGCTGCATCAAGTCACACTCCAGCACACAGTGTCTGAGGGTTTCCCTCTCCACACATCTACACCCCGCCTTGTCACTCCCACTCATGACATTGACCATTCTGACTATTCACTGTTCATGTAGTTTGCACAAGGGTGTCCTAGAATCTAATGTACTTTTTTCCTTCCCAGATGCATCCTTCTTAACCTAGGGGATTCTGTACTAGATTTGTACATTTAAAGCCTGGCGCGCGAGAACCCGCACTGGGTGGCTTCATTACAAAGTGTGTTTCCAAAGAGGTCTGCATAGCTATCTGAAGCTTGTGGATACCCAGACTTGTCTTCTTATATGTGGTGGGCAGTAGAGGAATGCAGCAAAAATGCAATTTATGTTAGAGAAAGAAACCAAGTAAAGAAAAGCATGCAGCTTCAGCTTGCTTTCCCCAGATGAGCCAAACACTTAGAAAGAACACTCACGCCCCTTCAGTGACCTGCCAATCATTTGTACCAGACAGTGTTTGCAACATCTATGTTACAGGAGGAAAATTTTTCTGAGAAGTTGAGAGTAACCAATAAAGATCCATAAATGACATTAGGCTGAAATATTTACCAGGTTTTTATTGTTTTGTTTTTTGTTTTGTTTTGTTTTTTGTTTTTGTTTTTTTTTTTTTTCGAGACAGGGTTTCTCTGTGGTTTTGGAGCCTGTCCTGGAACTAGCTCTTGTAGACCAGGCTGGTCTCGAACTCACAGAGATCCACCTGCCTCTGCCTCCCAAGTGCTGGGATTAAAGGCGTGCGCCACCACCGCCCAACCCAGGTTTTTATTAATAGATGCCAGATACATTGTTTGCTTCCAGACAAAAAGAAATATTTACATCAGAAATGTAGTGAATGAACTGCTTCCTGGTTTGGGTCACCCATCTGCACAGTCTTTTCTTAGTCATTTGATTTATACGTAGTGCCAATGCTATCCACTTAAAAAATACCCAGAGAATGACTTTTTAATATGTATATTCAAAATGTTTAGCGGGGAAAGCATGTCTCAGATAACTCATACAAAGATTTTTGGAACTCTCAGGATGATAGGTGAGAGGATTTTATTCCTAGTCCACTTGCCTTTAGCACCGCCTCCTTAATGACAAACCGGATTTTAAAGTATTGAGGCTTATACTGACTGTCACAGTTCAGTATCTTACACTTAAGTGTAATTTAAATAATCATACTCAAGCAATCTGACCTTAACTATGTTAACAATTGATCGTAAAAAACATAATCAAACTTGTTAAAGACAGCTAGAAAGAGTCATAATATCTATGCAGATTTTTGCTACCCACTATTTTATCAAAGGAGTAAAATATGGTTCTCATGTAAGGTGGAAATATCTTCCTACACTTTAAAATTGGCTTTAATTTGCTGAAAGTGGGGAAATGACTGACAGATAAAGTCACAGGGGATGTGTATATAACACAATGAAGTTTTCTCAAACAGTTGAGAAGAACGTGTGAGACTCCTAATGGAAACTGGAAGATATGGAATCTCTTTTCTTAAATAGGAATTTTGTGAGTGAAGATGTCACTCATGCCATGGCAGAGTTGTTGCGTTGGGTCTTCCGAACCAACATAGCATTTAGCATTTAACATTTAGATGGGCAAAATTAAAACTTTCTCAGCAGCAGCATCACTGTGGCATTCTGCTATCGAGCACTGGACTCTCCACGATCTGGACTTCAGTGGATTCATCGTGGGAAAGGAAAAGTATTAGAAGCAAGGCTCAAACATCACTTATATCTGCAGGGAAAGAAGAGACCTCCCTGTACGCAGGCCAGGTAAGTCTTTGACCAGAAAATCTGGTCATCTTTGCACCTTCCCTGCTGTTGTCCTGGACAAACCTTGTATGATGTGTACCCTGCAGGCAGCACCTTTGCTGAAGGAAGATGCGGTTTCCCCAGGTTGTTCCTGGCTGCATCAACATCAGCATCCCAAACATCGCCTAAAGAATCAAAGCTCCACAAACTCTTCAAGCATTTACCATGGTTTCTTGGACAATACTCCTTCCTGGGAATCATAGTAATTGCCTTGCTCACTTAACTTTGGCTAATTCTTTCAATTAGTAACCACAGATATTGTCTAGGTAATGTCTCTCTTCCCATCTTAAAACTAAACTTCACTGGCTCTTAAGTAAATGGATATTCCCTAGAGGAATTCAAAACGATGGTTTCTGGTAGGAGAAGCATAATCCTATTTTATTATAACTGGGATGTTCTACAAACAGCGTCATCTCAGCAGGAAGCGCTAGTGAAGGACCTCTCACCAATTTAATGTGTCTCATTATAGCTGTTTCTAACAGCTTCCCTTTGAATTCACGGGCCACACTTTCTAAACATAAGAAGTTCACAAATACTGGAAAATAGGTTGAGTTTTACTGTCCACTGAAGCCTGGGCATTTAACAACTATCTCCTCCACTCTTTCTGCTGCAAAGCAATAGGTTCCCATCTGATGTTAGTTTCTGTTTTAAGAAACACTCGAATAAAATCAATTTAAGCAAAGGAAGTGAGCAATTCTCTTTTCTTTTTTTTATCTTAAAAAATTCTGGCTCAATCATCGTGGAGCCCGGTACACAAAGATCAGTGTCTATGTTCTTGGCAGAGGTAGAAACTGTGGCTGTACCCAAAAGCTTACCAGCAGAGTTCAGGAATGACAACATCCAAATCACCTAAAGACTTGGGACTCCACAGTTGAAGTCATTCTGTTATTTGCCACAGTGTATTTCTGGGTAATTTGTTCTATGGTTTTTACAAAACTATTTGATACAAGAAATTGTTGGATTGTTTGTTGCTTCATTTGCTGGTCTTTTAGGGTCACCTATATAATCAAGTGCTGGCTGTAGAGAGCTGTGTTCTGACTTCATTCTTACAATAAGCTCCCTAGGTCTTACTTTGCTTCCATTCCAGAATTCTCAATATGTGATTTGCCCCAACCCTTTATGATAGTCACGTTGTGAATTATCTGTGACTGTGTTCTAGGACATATTGATCAGCATTTAACTGTAAGACCTGAGTTTAATTCCTGGGACCCAAGTAATAGGAACTGACTGCAAAACTTGTCCTCTCAGCCCAAATGCAGTGCATGGCGTGTGTGCTTACAATTGAGTATACACACATTCACACACATATACACACTAATAATATAAATAAAATAGGAAGTAGGGAGATAGACTAGAGGTTAAGAACTCTAAGTACTGGTCCCATGTTCGATTCCCAACAACCACAATGTGGCTCACAACCATTTATAATGAAATCTGGTGCCCAATTTCTGTCATGTAGGCATACTTGCAAGCAGTATACTATATATAATAAATAAATCTTAAAAACAAAAAACAACCTGAATGTTGACCTTCATCAGGCGATGAAAGGAGACGGAGACCCAC
>NC_022028.1:43655504-43676194 GCF_000317375.1 Microtus ochrogaster | reverse complement strand
AAAAAACAAAACAAAAAACAAGAACAACAGAAACCCTCATAATTCAAACACGCATGCACCAAAACCTTCAGAAAAAAAATAATTAAATTGCAAAAAATTATCTGTGACTAGAGGCTTGGGAGATAGTTGATCAGTGAGTGCTTTCCCACTAAAGCATGATTTGATACCTGGATTTGAACTTCAGTACACACAGACACACAGACACAGACACACACACACACACACACAAACATAGAGAGAGAGAGAGAGAGAGAGAGAGAGAGAGAGAGAGAGAGAGAGAGAGAGGGAGGGGGGATCAGAAATGTTCACAGAAGTTTACATAGATAAGTACAAACACAGAAGAAATAATAGAGTTAATTTCTATCAATATCCAACAAGTCCCAAGTGTTCAATAGATCAATTATATAATCATTAAAATTTGCTAATATTTTGTATTCCCACTCGCCCAGCACTACCATTTTAATAATGAGAACATTACACAATATGGTTCTACTATTCCCAATAATAAGTGGAGTTTAGAAGTGTGTCTTGCAGTAGATTCCATTGTGGGCTCTACTTTTAAAAACTTTCTGGTATTGGTCAGTCTTACAAGACTGCACAGCTTATGACATATATATGTATATATATACATATATATTCTTTGAAATAGAGTCTCACTAGGTAAATCCTCACTGTTCTGGTACATTCTACATACCAAGGCTGTTCTCAGACTCACAGAAATTCATCTGCCTTTGCCTCCCAGGGCTAAAAGTCAAGATGTACACCCCTATATCTGGCTGTCTTCTCTTTTACATGTTAAATCTTTGGGGTTCAAATGATCAAAGTTATCTAAAACTTGTCTAATACATAGAACTGTGATTCTGTTAAACATGACTTGTTCACTTATTATTTCATTGTATGTAATCAGAATATTAAGTTGTGGAGTCCGGCACAAGACTAAGATTCAAGCGTGTTTTGTCCTTAAGGGTGCCTTCACAAGGATTGGGAGAATTTGCCAAGATCACATGTACTCTTGAACTTTTCATTTCAGCATAAGAATAGTGGTGATAAACAGAAAAATATTAATATCTTCATAAAAGTAAAATAAGGCTCCTCACTATGAATGACAAATTTTTATTAGTACTTTTCCTCAGGTCATTTGTACATTGCTACAGAATAAGATCTAGATGACTGGACCATGGTTTCATAGATATTTCTATGAATAAAACTTCCGGCAGCAACCTTCTCCCCAGTTTGAAGTACATTTCCTGTGGGCATTGCTACATGATTGTCTTTTTGTGTGTTATACGCCACACCGGTTCTCACTGAAAGTACCAGATTGATGCACAATGTCCTCTGGTTGAACTCCTTAGCCTGATTTCTGGTACTCATGACAGAAACCTCTGTTGGTACCAACATCCTCAGATTCCCTGGGAGTCAGCTGGTGATTTAGGGAAAGATTAGCAGAAGTTGACAGTGCCCTTCACACTTCAACACTGTTCCCTGATTGGCAGGGTGTAGCGCACCACGCCAGTCTGCGCTCCACGTGCTACCATACAGGTCATAAAACAGGCAAGGGGCTGGAGATTGAAACACACAAAGACTCACAGACAGAGACACATGTCATCTTTGATGCCAGAATGCCCCAAGAATGCCCCCTTTATTGTGTACCAGAGCCGCCTATATAGAGATCCTTAACTGATAGCCACGCTCCAGCCGAACCCACCAGAAACCACTCCTCTGCCATCAGGAACTCCTGAGGGTCTTGTGCTCAGAGCTGCTGCAGGATGACTCAGAGCAGAGGAAAACAAGTTGTTTATAAAAAAAATTCAGGATCTGGGGGCTCACAGCTCCCAACAGCAGGGCCTGCTAGACCCACTGTCAGGGCAGCCTTGGACTTGGTTAACAATAATGGAGTTTCTTAAGCTGAGAACCCCAGAGGTTGCTTGAGTTCTAGGCTCTGTCCATCTTTGCTCTCTAGATATCACTGCTGTGATATTCTCTGCTCTGGATTTAAAGATTCACTTTTAAAATCAAGAAAAACTAAGGGAGCCTGACAGAATATTGAGTGTTAACAAGTACACACACACACACACACACACACACACACACACATTCTCACCCACCCAAAGACACATGACTATGAAAACTCCATAGTGTGCAGTCTCTAGCCTGAGATACAACCACATAAAGGCAAGGCAGACAGGTGATTCCCATTTGGGGCTGTGTGCTTTCGGGCCATGCCACTGTCTGAAGAGATACAACAGAACTGTGGACAGTTTCATGTGGTTAGAGAGACAAACACGGAAGCCAGGGGATCACTAAATTCAGGGAACTGGCTCAGCTCTAGTAATTCTCTTTGGGATTAATGGATAAACTAAAAGGAGCTCATCATTTGAACCCTGACAAATGTAGCTCTAAAATTAAATTCAAGTGATTGCTACTGCTTTAGGTGTCTGTAAGAAATAGAGAAAATTCCCTTTGAACATGGGGGATTGCCATATCCCAGAACTGAAAATGTTCAGTGCATGCAGAGGCACACAGCCCTCTACCCAACATGTCAACACAAACATAAATATCTCACCGTGCAAGCCTCTATCCACCACATACATGCACACATGCAGACATCACACACACAGTCCTTACATCAAGACAAACATAAATATCCCCCCCACACATACGCACATCACACACACATAGATACACACAACCCTCTAGATTCATACCAACAATAACAAACAGACACGTACAAATACCATGCATTCACATGTTACACAAACAACTCATCCCCCTATACAAATATAAGCATAAATCCCTCCACATAGCAATACCACAACTGGAATATAGCACACACAGACACACAGACACACACACACACACACACACACACACACACACTAAAAGACAGGTTTGGATATTTTGGGATGAGGAAATTACAAGCATAGTGGGAGAATATAAAGCAAATGTGTTGAGCAGAAGCCAAGTGTTCTCTGACACTGAGCATCAGATTAAGCCTTCCTGCTGTGAGGCTTGAGCACCAACAGCAGAGCTGCATGCAATGTCACCATTCAAGTGCCATGAAGGAAAACAATTAAAAGGGTGAACACTCAGCTGGCCGGGGGTGGGGCACACCTTGAATCCCAGCACTAGGGGAGGCAGAAGGAGGCAGGGTGAGCACCCATCTCAGAGCCGAGGCTGGAGAGCAAGACCTTCTTGAGCAAGACCTTCTTGATTCTAGAGCCAACAGGTAAATTGATACACTATTCTAGAGCTGGAAACATATATGTGGTTATGCTCTATATTTTTATGATAAAAAGCGTGGATTTATATGGAGAGATAAAGGAGGAAAGTTCTCCCTGAGATCGATCTATGGTGCCAAGTGGACTATTTTCCTGGTGTGTGTGTGTGTGTGTGTGTGTGTGTGTGTGTGTGTGTATACATACATGTGTCACAGTGTGTTTGGAAGGTCAAAGGTCAATTTGAGGAAGTTGGTTTTCTCTTTCTACCCTATGGGTCCTGGGGATTAAATTTAGGTCATCAGTTTTGGTGATAAGCATTGTTACCACTGAACTATCTCAACAACTCTCAAAAACTCAACATCTGAGGATGTCTTATAATGCTTCTCCGTTCCACAGTCATCATCCTTCTTCTCTTCTGTTTTGTAAACTGATGGAGACCTCTCACCATATAAACTAATAATCTACCAGCTTTGTCACCCCCTATGACTCAGATATCAATTGCATGTCCATAAACCAATGAGTCTCACAGGAAACAAACTGTCTAGATCTTGACTCAAAAACACAAAACCAATTATCTTGCAGGGTTTTGGTTTAAGTTTTTTGTTTTTTTTGGGGGGTTTTTTTTTTTAGCTTTGTTTTTGTTTGTTTGTTTTTTTTTTTCGGTTTTTTTGGTTTTCTTTTGTTAGGAACTGGGCTTCCACCTACAGCTTCACACATGAGAAGTGAGCACTCTGTACAGCCCTACCCTTATTCCATAGCTCTAATGTGTGAATTAGAATGTCTGAACAAAATTTTCCTTAGGAAGACACTTTATCTGAATGTTCTTATTAATACTCTGAAACAAAGCTTTTTCCAAGAAAAAGCATCAGTGTTTTAAGCATCAAGTCATTAGCATACATTCAGAAATGTAAATCCTAGGTCCTTATTCAATAAAGCAATAATAGTATGGGTCATAAAATCTCAGATATTTAATACACAGGCTAATGAAACCAACCCCACAGGACCTTCACGGCATAATTACTATTAATATTTCCCATTTGGCAACATAAAGTGAACATTAAAAGCATAAATGTGGAACTGGAGAGAGGGCTCAGTGGTGGAGTACCTAATGCTCTTCTATGTGACCTGAATTTGGCTCCCTAAGCCCATTCATGTTAGCAGGCTACAACTACTTGTATCTTTAGTTGCAGAATAAGCTATATCTTCCTCTGGCCTCTGGTGGTGCCTGTCCACGTGCAAGAATGCACACACACATACAAACACACACACACAAGCATGAGCACGCACCCCCCAAACATGCAAACAAATAAAATAAGTCATAAAGCATAAACATCCAGTATTCATCTCAGTCCCTCTGACACAATATACACATGGCGTCCCATGAATATTTCCAATCAATCAATCAATCAATCAATCAATCAGTGCTCACATGAAGCTCCATCATTGGGAAAATTTGGTGAAAGAACAAATACAACTTAGGGGCTTTGCTTCTGAACGATAAGCTTTTAGTTTCAATGCCCTCAAACACATCTATTCAAATTAAAATGTTTCTTTTAATCTTTTGCAAAATAGTCTGTTGAGGATAATTATCCTAATGTCAGAAAATCCTAAGAGTTTATTTTTGCCTCGTAGGGGATGATTTTGTTAGTATTGTACATTAACTTGAAATTCTCTCCAGTTACTTACAGCAGCTAACAGAATGAGCCCTGTTGTTTACGGTTACAACAAAGTACAGGAAACTTCTTTACCATGTCTCCTGGGATTTAGGGTTGATCTGAGGTCTATACTTTCTAAAGAAAAACCAACTGTGGCTAGATTGGCATATAACCAGCAGATTTGGGATACTAGTATAATGTTTTCATAAAGAAAGTGTTTTCTTTATTCAATCAGTGTCTGAGGTGCAACAAAAACACTGAAACCAAGAGACAGTCAAACAGGGAACACTGAATGCAAGGTATTTGCATTTATATTTCTTCTAAAATTTTATTACTTCATTCATTTATTGGATGAAGGCATATATGACCCTGTACACATACAAGATTCAGAAGGCAACTTGTCGGAATGCGTTCTCCCATTTCACCTGTGGATCCTGGAGATCCTGGAATAAGATTCTCAGTCTTGATGACTACAAGCTGTACCCACTGAGCCATCTCACCAGCCCCAAAGTGATGTTTCCTACTTTAAGATATTGAAGTGACTCCAATTCAGCGCTGCCTCAGGCCCATGATGTGCCCAAATCCAGTAGGAAAAACACACGTATCTTGATACTAGCTAAATACATCATACGTTGTTCCCCAAGAGGAAAGGAGCCTTCTATCTGAAAGGCTGAAGACACAGACTCAGTGAGATTGCTGTTAACTCCCGATGATGCGTTCTGATGTTGTTCAGGATGGACATCGACAATGATGAGAGATGAAGCCAATGACTTTCACCACAACTGAGACAGGTGCAAAATTTCCCGTGAACAATGTTTCAGCTGCTCTCCACTGGACGGGTAAAATTTCTTTTTCTGTCAGCTCATTCCAGAACGCTATGCTTCCCTGATTCGTTTCTCTTCTCATACTGCCCCTGGCCAGATGTTCTCGGGATGTGCCGCCTGCACCTTCTAATTGCTATCTTACTCCTATCACTCTTTCCATCGATGTGAACAAACACTGGACATGGGAAACTTAAGAGGCATGATTTGCTTCTAGAGGCTCATGACTTAAGAGAAAGCTGTGCACCCTTGACTTATTCTTTTAAGTCTGAGGTGAGGCGGGGCATTCTGGCAGTGGGAACACATGACAGACAAGGGGGGGCAGAGAGAGACTGAAAAAAGAGTCACAGCAAAATACCACCCCAGAGACACCACCACACTCCCACCTACTTCCTCCAGCTAGGTGTCAGCTACCAGTGCTGACATCACTTCTGCAAACAGTACCCAACCTCCAAAAACAGGATCCTCGTTTCTAATTCCCATAACGCCTCCCCACAAGGGAGCAAGTGTTTAATGCAGGAGTCTTCAGGGGACTGCAGGGAGTCGCAAGGGGCTGCAGGAGGCTCTCCAGTTCAAAGGTTCAAAGGAGAGCACTTCAGACTGTCAAAGAACTGACAGGGTTTAGCTCATCGTCTAAACCCTTTGACAGTACCCTCCCCAAGGCCTCACTTCAGGGACACTGTTCAGCTGCAACTCTTGTCTTCAGGTATCCAATTAGTTTTGTTTCGTGTCTGTCTTTTATCATCTTCAACTGCTCTTTTTTTTTTGTTCCCCAAGTTTCTTTTTTTAAAAATAAACCACTGGTGATGTTAGTCTTACATTATCTTTTTTTTGGAGAAACTATTAGTAGAACGTCATGTGATTTTATTCACCACCAGTAGTATAGAAACGCAAAAATATCCATCTACAAGGGCTCAGAGACTGATATAAATGCTTCAGTTTCATTGTAGAATCATATGAAAGAATAATCCAAGAGAGACTCAGAAAGTCATTTGGAGTGTTCAGAAAATACTTCTCCTTCAACTACAGCCTGAAACATGGGAAACAGGGTAGGAGAAGGCTTGGAGCTGGCACCAGGGACTCACCCACCGTTCCCGTTGGCTCTTTTTCTTACCCAGGGTCTTTGGTATTTTATTTCAATTTCTCTGCCTCTACCCCTTCATCTTCTGCCCTCTCTTCCTCTCCCCTGATTTACCTTATCAGTTATCGATGAGATCCAAACTCATACTACCTCTAGATGCAAAGTCTAAATTGCAATCTTTATTCTTGTGTGATGAGAAAGTTAGTGATATAAAATAAGAAATCTGGCAAAATTGCTTGCTTGCTTGAAAATTTGTAATATTTACTCACAGGAATGTTTAAAGAAAGAATTTTCACCAAAATTCTATTTCAAATTTTGGTGTTTTTCTTTTAACGCCCAAACTCAGGAATACTCTGATAGACACAGATGTATCTCGATTTTCCTATCTTGTCTGTTCCTACCCTTTCCTGGAGCACAATATGTGTATTACCATGCCTTCAAGGGACACTTACTGGAATAAAGTCTAATTGACTGGCATTATCTTTACCAAATATGGCAAGATAATTTTGCTAAGAGTACTTAAAACTTTTGATTTTGAAACCTCTAAAACCACAAACAGATCAACGTCAACGTGAATCCCAGTAATCTCGGGAAGCTAAATATCACCGCCCCAGTAATTGTCTATACTAGGAAGGAAGGACTTCGTGTGCCTACCTACTTCTAAAAGTCACTTTCATTCTTTCCCTTTATTTTACAGAATAGGATTCATTCCCGTGGCTGTATGAAGTCACTGCACAGCCATTATTTATGTTTCAGAGAAATTGAGATAATTTGGATGATTAGCTATTTTTGAGAGACTATTATCTTACACCGAGGATGAGGATGGCCCACAGCAACCCCCCCACCTCTGCTTTCAAGTGCTAAGATTACATGTATGTGCCATCTCATAGGCTTCATTTTTATTAATACATCCTAATTGGAGACCTCTCAGGTCTCCTATTAGTGCAGTGACGATAAGATGGAAAGGAGCGAATTAAAGAGACACAACAGCATTTTGGACACTTATTTCAGCTGTTCACCACTGTTTCTTTTGTTGTCACTGTTGCTGTTACACGTTTCTGAGTATTTTTCCAACTTCAGTATAAATAGAAAGAATCTTGAAAGCAAATCCAGAAGGCACGTGTAATTAATGCACATCTCCCTGAGAAGCTGTCTGTTGCAGCGGGGAGGGGTGTGTGCTTACTTGTCACAGAGCTCCTTACCATCATCACTTCTTGGAAACAGGGATTCGGGAAAGAAAACACAGCCCAGGGGACCTGCCTCTCAAGAGGAGATGAGTGTAGGTGAGCTAACTCAGATAACAGGTCTCCATAGGAGACACTTCAGAAGGAATATACCAGCCCTGTGAACTACTGGAAGGTGAGACTCTGTTCCAATTTCTACCACAAAACAGTACCACTTGGGTGGAAGTTTAAAGTCCACGGCTGCGTGTAGAATCTAAATTTGTTTTATGAATGAGAATAAAGCAAAGCAAGGAAAAACTTTGGCCAATCCACTTAAACTGGTTAATTGTAATCTAGGCAGAGGATAAATCAGCCCAGAGAGTAAGGCAAGACAATAGGAAATAAATTGTCTCCGACTTTGTGAACCTACTCAGCTGAAAAGCACTCAGCGAATGTGTGGTGTTCTTCCCAGTGTCGACAACTTACAACCAGTCCTAATGGTGTACACTACAGGTCAACATTTACTGCCTGTGTTTTGAGAGTTTCTGTTTTGTTTGTTTGTTATTAATTAACACTCCGTGGGGATTACAAAGCCGTTATGACCAATGACTGTTTTCCTTGCTTTCTTCCCATCTATCCAGTCCAAACAGCTAGTGTTCCATGCAGAAAATAATATTCTTCTCAGACTATTTTAAAGTAAACTGAGGTTGAGAATCACTGTGCTGCTTTAGAAATCATTAAAAATATTAATAAAGCAGAAATACTTGAATTAAAATTCTCAGTAAAAATTTTACAAAAGAAACTGACTTTTGCGCGCACGTGTGTGTGTGTGTGTGTGTGTGCATGAATGCGTGTGTATTTGCACAAGAACAAAGACATGTAAAGGTATATTATAAATGCTGATAATAAACAGACAAAACCGATGAAGATTTCTCCTCTCAAAACCACCTTTCTTTTGAGGATCTATTGAAAATAGGAGAGAATAACGACATGACAAGTGAGCGCTCCGGTGCCTTGGGGGTTTATACAGGGTTCATTTTGTAGGCTGTGCTAACGACACTTTCTCAGCAATTTTTAAGATGGCGTTTTCTTTGCTTATTTCCATCATCTATCCCTTTTCAAAAAAGATTAAAGATCACCTCTTCTCTAGCTGAAGTTTTAAATTTGTCTTTGGGTTTTCAGCAACTAGATTGTAGTGTTGACCTGTACGACGTATTGACGTCTTGGGGTCTGTGTCTGGAGAGGAAGACAGACGATGGTTTGTGATGTTGCCTGATAAGACTTTTTATCAGTTATGCATTTTATTTTCTAGTTCTTGACAGCATATTCTCAATCAATATTTAGCCACCTTCTCCCCCACTTCTATCCTCCGACTCACGAATGATCTGTGTCTTACAATTTTAAACTATTTCCTTAGTCACTTTTAATCTTTTTTGAGCACCGGTTCCTGACAGGTTTTCTCCCCATATTTTAAATTTCAAACTCTGCACCTTATTGTCAAGGTCACCAGTGTTATATGGTGCTCTGTCTAAAAAATATATCCATAAGAAATGCTCCTTTAAATACATCCATATTCTTGGATGGAGTCTTGTGAATTTTCTACAGTTCATGATTTCCATAAGGTTGTTTGTTGTTTGTTTCTTTGGTCTGGGAGAACAAACCAGGACTCTATATTTGCCAGGGAAGCATTTTGCTTGTGTCACTGAGCTGTGCTCCCAACACTTTGAAAGTGCATCTCTGTGTTAAAATTGTTTCTCACTGTCACTCTGTCTCTTTCCCTGGTGTGTGTGTGTGTGTGTGTGTGTGTGTGTGTGTGTGTGTGTGCATGCCATTATAATTGATTTTTTCTGGAATTTATATATTCACAAATCATAGTTAATTTAAATGGCATGCATTTATTATAAGACTAAAATCTTAAATATGCATGTCCTGGGTCCTCAACTCATGTTCTGGTGTGGATGGAGACCACAAACCCTTGATAGGCTCTGCTTACAATGGGTGGTTTTCCTACAAAATCAAAACACATGGTTGACGTCAGCTTCTGTGGGTGTGTTGAAATACTGCTTTGTGGCATCTATATGTCCTGTAGGAAAATCTTCGTAGCTTGACATTACTATGCTGTGAGAAGGCACATTCTGGCCACAGAGAGGACAGGCTGACCTAGAGGTACCAAGACAAGATCTGTCTCTCCCTTCTGATCAAATTCTGGTGCTAATTATGTAATCAGTTATGGTACCATAGGATTGCTATCTTATAAGGGACCCTAAGTTGAGGACTGAATCACCTGCCAGTGGGCTCACTCATGGAGAATATATGCTCTGCCTCTCTCAGTTGTCACTGAGTGTCTGCAGTTCTTCATCTGAGGCGTGAGGCCTTGTGAGATTAAGGCCATTCACATTGGAACGTCAACTGGTATTGTAGGTGTACAGATCCTGTTTTGGCAGCCATATTGTTGAGAGTTCGTGAGTGCAGCTACCTTGTCATATAGAGAAGACTGTCTCACAGCAGACACCCTGCTCCACTGGCACTCATAATCTTTCCATCTCTTCTGTGATAGTCCCTGAGAAATGGGTATGGGGTTGTGCTGCACAAGTATCAGCTGGGGTTGGGCACCCCAGGGTCAGTGTTTTTCTGCATTCCAAGCAGCTAATGAACTATTCTTGTAACTGAGGGGAGTCCTAAAGTGGGAAATCGATGAGGTTTTGAATCAGTACTCATGGTTGACATGTGCATGGCCATGTCAGGCCCACAGCAATACCAAAACCTACTTCAGATCAGACTCAGAGAAATGGCAAATCTTCCCCTGGTCCATGGTGTGTAGAGAAAATGTCCACTGTAGCTTCCTCTTCCTATATGTTTACAGCCTGATAATACTGTCCTACAGAGAGTCCCTACCCAAATTAGCTAAGCCTGCCTCCTCTATTCAGATTTATAAAATAAAACACTGAGTTTGCTGGCTTCCAGTGCACCTCCATCAGAGTGTACAGCCCAGCCAATTCCACTTTATCTGTATTTGTGTCTATATGTCTATCCTTTCTTCATTACTCCTTACCTAATTAGGTCAGTTTGGTCAGCCTCTAAGCTGTTCAGGCTTTGGCACTAAGTGATATGAAACTTGATTGCATAAATAAACACATGATTTTGCAATGCCAGATTTGCAAAGAAAGCAAAAAAATATTTGAGAAAATACAATGATCACGTTTCTAAATGAACATTAAATAAAAGAACGGAAATATGTGCAGACTTCCCAACTTTGGTTTGAAAGACCCCATTGTATAAAAGAGGCTTGAAATCAAAACAAGAACTAAGACATTTTTTTTTTCTGGCAAAACAGGCAGGTGCTATACACATCAAGGGACTTCAGCTAAATGGAGCTGATTTTGTACAAAGAACCTTCAAATAAATTAGGAAATAAGAGTAAATGTGTTACACATAAAATAAAGATGTTTTCCAAGTTTCTCAGCAAGTCAAAACAGAAACTGCATCCAAGTTGATCTTACACGACTCTTGTTTGGGAACCCGTTAGTCTCTCTGGTAAGGAAGAAAGAAATGACTCAAGCAGCGAGCATCACCATGAGGCTGGACTGCAGGAAGCGTTTTTAATAAAGACCTAGAACTTGCGTAGGATTTGCGTACGTGTTTTGCACAGCAGCTTTGCTAGGTGACTCAGTACAGGAGCCCTTCTCTGCTGATGTCATCAAATGTGCCAAAAGTGATGCTCAACCTGCTTCCAATGGCCTTTCTCATTCACAAAAGCATCCAGGAAGTGTGAAGATTTGGTCTTAGATAAAAATGTAAATGTTACTAAATAGTGCTTCAGGAAGAATTGTCTTTAACTCTTAGAATAGACCTCTTGAGTGGTAAGTTGCATCATTTAGGTGATGTGATCATACACAGCTACAAAGTCCTCAGTCTTGATGTAAATTACTCCAAGTTCAAGGCCAGCTTGGTCTCCATAGCAATTTCCAGGCCGAGAAGAACTCCAAAGCTAAATTCTGTATGAAAGCAATAACAAAAATTTTCAAATTTCACATTTTCAAAATTGAAAATAAAATAAAACTTCATGCTTTAAGAAGTAAAACTTAAAATCTTTTGTTGTTTGCTTGTTTGTTTTGGTTTGTTTTTGTTTGTCGGGACAGGGTGTCTCTGTGTAGCTCTGGTTGTCATGGAACTCACTCTGTAAATCAGGCTGGCCTTGAACTCACAGAAAACCACCTGCCTCTGCCTCCCAAGTGCTGAGATCTTATATATGGCTTTATCAAAATGAAATAAATAACAATATAAAAAGTAATTCTAAAGTTTAAGTCAAAGATTTGATATACTAACATTTAAATTTGTTTTTCAAATGTTAATGTATATCTGAGAGATTTTTATACATATATTTTTTTCAGAAGCCCCAGATGATGTTTTTGTTTTACTTACATCTTTGTATCTTATCGCTATAGGTCATTTCTTCCTTAACAAGATGTTTGCATATAATGTTAATGACAAATGTTTATAAATATTTTAGTAAATATATTTATTTGGTGTGTGTGCATGCACCTGTATGCTCATTTTGTATGTAGAGGGTAGCACATGGGAGTCCATTTCTCTCTTCTACCATGTGGATTCTGGAGATGAAACTCGGGTCATCAACCTTAATGGCAAGTGACTTTACCCACTGAGACACATTTGCCCACATGCCCAATGATTTGCTTTTAAATTTTATTTTTCCCCTTAAACATTTTTCAATGATCTACATTTGATTGTACAGCTTTTTTGACAACCTAAAGATTTTTGCTTAATAAATTAAAGTTAGTTTTCAAGGAAAATAGTATTCAATATGCAAATCAACTTAAGAAGCAGAATAAGGCTCCCACAACAAGAAGTTGTACTTTTAAATTTAACATTCAAATTCAATAAATATTTTAATTTTAAAATTAAAACCATCTTGCTTGAATATAAACACATATATTTAATTATTGGAGCTTTATTAAATTTCTAGTACACATATTCATCATGCACAGCAAACCTCTGATGGGCATCCAGGCTGGTGGGAAGATCAGCTACTGTACCAAGATTTCATGTATAACCTGCACACACTCTGATTTGACAATTCATTTAAATCCTGAACTTCATTGCCAGTTCTCATTATTAGATTGCACCATCGTGAAATCAAGTCCTATGGCCTGCTCATGGGAGTCTATTGCACATATGAATGCCCTTGTCTCTCTGTGATGTGCTGCTCCTAGAAGTAATTTATTCAGGTTTCTTTTCCAACTTTGTATGTAACTAGTTCTTGCCAGCTTTTTTAGAGAGGGGCTGACTGTGGGCTGCTTCTCTCTGCCCTTAAAAAAAGAAAATAAAATGATAAAATGGGTGTTTACTTCACTCTCATGTAATTGATGGATTTCTAATGACTATGCATTGACATTAACTTTAGTACTCGCAAGACCTCCTTTCTGTGTACTCTTCTATGGGGATATATGATTTTGCAGCAACACAAACATATCTGTTACTCAGGAGAAATGATGCATTTCTGTTCTTACCTGAAACTGTGGTTCTCCTAAAATAAAACCTAGCAGAAGAGACTTGAAATTTGAAATTGTAAATCCTTGTGCATATTCAAATTAAATAAAGGTGGAGATGGAAGAAAATGTGCCTTGAATCTTAAATGAAACATGAGAAAATACACTAGAAGTACAAACCCCCAGTGCTTTCCGGTTATGTCTAACAAGTGGTGGAATTACACGGAAAGCAAGCACGCTGAGCAAAATTGTCCACCTTTGAATCGGAGATACTGCGCGTATTGACAGGTCCACTAGTCTCAACACAGCTTCCTTCAAATAAACACAAGGAATTTTTTGCAGGGCCGGAGAGATGTCTCAGAATGTAAAGGTTTTTGCTGTCAAACTGAAACTGGAGTGAGTTCCTCCTGAGGACCCACACATGGACGTAGAGAACATAGGCCAAAAGCTACTCTCGGATATCCACAAGCACACTATGACATGTATGTGTCCACATACATGCACACAAATAAGTTAATAAAATATAGTAGCATTTTTTAAAGAAACATTTTGGTGGTTTATTAAGGTGAATAAAAAAGAGATAAAAATAAAACTTAAAATGTTCAAGTACTTAATGGATTACTTTAGTATTCTTCATGTTGGGAAATATAGGAAGTTATCAGATTTTTGGTTGACTTCATAATTATATTATGGTTGCAAGGGCTGGGGGCACTATAGCTTCTTGTTTATAATAAGACTTGTAAGATATAAGCCCATAAAAATCTACTTGTCATTGTAAGGCTTGCAGTTGTGATAGCTCAATGGACTGGTATCTCATACTCTCCTTCAGAGAAAGTTCAGTCATCCTTCTTATCTACAGATATGCTACCTGAGTTAGGCTTTCGAAGACACTTTAAATCTCCCATTGAGAATAAAAAACTTTGTACAAGCGTTTCCCCCAAAAGATAGTAAAGGATACCCTTGGGTCTTATTTACTTTAAAGATGTTCCTTTCTAGAAAAACCTGAAATACAGGTTTCTGAATAGGGTGGTGCTGCCCTGCTGGAGGGCCTGTCATGCCCTGAGGCACAGATGATGAATGCAGGGTGTACCTATGGCTCTGCTGACCTATCTTGGTTTGAAGGAGTTAGTCATATCAAAGGAAGTACTTTAATTTAATGTCATTTTTCTCATGAAGACATCATTTGCTATTTCAGCTTTTACAAAACACTATATAGGGAGGAGGAAAAGAAAAAAATCCAGTGATTACACATGCTGCTGACTTTGTGGAATATCAACACCTGTGCAAACAGCGAAACAGATTGTGAACCGGTCCATTCACTACCACAGTCCTTTGGTGCTTCATGTCTCCCATGTTCCCAGTCAGCAAGCAAACACCTTGCTTTCTAACGCCATGTCTCTGACTTCAAATCTCTTGAATTTCGTGACTGCTGAAGTGCAATGTGTAAATGATATGACAGGGTTCTTCTGTCCAGTATTTCATATCTGAGATTTGTTGATATTCAACATGTAGGGATGGGGGAGCAACCTCTTGCTATTGTTGCTACATCTTTTCATTCATGAATACTTCACCGTTATTCGTAAAATTTGGCTTTACTCTACGATTCTCAAATTTTGAATATTACTGGGCTATTTATTACCAGCTAAGCTCAAGATGCCTCATGAAGCCACATTCTTAAATCCTTCATTGTGTCCCAGTGTTACCACATGGATAGTGGAGGGGACCTTGCATCCTTTAGGCCTGTGAAGACCTCAGCTAATTCTCACAGCAAGATCAGCCAACTATGTGGCACCCTATATAAGACAATGGCTGTTTTCATTTAATATGATTCTGTGGGTGTTTCCAGGTATTTAACTTGTGAGAACAATGCCAGTCTCTGTTCTTCATCTTGGAGAACATACAGATTTCTGAATGTTAAAGTTTCTCGCATTCCTTGTGGAAACTCACTTAGTATAGAGCATGACAGTTTAGATATCATTAGACTTATAATCAGATTTCTGAAAACAGACATAAGCACAACACGTGGAAAGAAGTCTGTGAAAGAACATGAACTAGGTAATAAGAAAACCAGTGACTTTAGACTTGTCTGAAACTACAGGAGCAGAAGCATCCCATCCACACCAAAGAACACTGCTTTAAAGTTGTGTCTGCTTCCTCTGTGAATGAATGTCTTTGCCTGGTCTAGTACTGGCATCAGGATGACACTAAGGTCATAACGTCACCTGGAGTGAGTTCCTGTCTTTAAGGTAAGGCTTGTGGTTAACACTATGCTAGAGATTGGTATTTCTTTCTAAAAAGCCAGTAGGATTCAGCAGGAAGACTTGTGGGCTTGGGGTTTTCACAGGAGGATTTATCATTACAAGGAAAAGAATTCATTGTTCATGGGCTTACTTACATCTGCTTCTGTTGTTGTTATGCTATGATTTGCCTATTCATCTATGGGCATCACAAGGTAAAGGCTCCAACATTATCAACATTACTCCCATTAATGCTATCTTGTAATGATATAACTGACTACAAAGGTGATATTAATGGTTGCCATTTTTCTTTTTTTTCCTTAAACATACTGGAGAATGTATTACATTCCTCTACCTGAAAAACAATGAGAGGAAAGTTAAAGACAAATGTTAACAAATTTGGGGAGTTATCAATTTCTCTTTCTTCCTACTTTGTTTAAAAGAATACCGTGAATTGAGGAACTCTGTCTCTTCTTTGAACTGATCTTTCTATCATCATGAACAACACATACATCAACAATACATCATGGGTCCTAAAACACTTGCCCTGGCTTCTCCTTGCTCGAATGTTATTATGACCATCCCAGTTTTTTGGTATTTAGTTCTCATGCAGTACATGTTTTTCTGCCCTTTTAATTGCTTGTTTAATTACTTCTGCGCATGTATGTGCAAATGCATGCGGCACACTTGGAAACCAGAAATGTTTCTCTGGTCTCCTGCAACAGTTACAGGTAGTTGTGAGCCACCTGGAAATGGGAGCTGGGAATTAAACGTGGGTCCTCTACAAGAGCGGAAGCACTCTTACCTACAAAGTTATCTCTCTATTCTCTAATTATGTCTTTAACTCATATTCATTTATGACTTCATTTTTTCACCTCATATCTTTTTATGCAGTCTAAAAAGATCTACTTTTTAATTTGGCAGCATGCACCTTTTGGAAATAATAGCATTGACTCTACCGTGTTTATTACTCCAGTGATAATTTTCCATTTATCATGTTAGTCTTTGGCCTGTTATTTTTCCTCCATCTGTCATTGTGTGCAATAACTGAGTGTTTTATTATTTCATGAGATGTCAATGATTAGCCTATTTGACAGCTGTAATACCATTTCCAAATTCCTTCTAACAGTTACTTATCATTTTAAGAAAAGAAATACTTTAGAAAACTATATTCTGTGCTTAAACGTTTATCCCTTTCAGCTCTCTTTGTTCCATAATTTAAACATAAGTTTCCGGTTGGTTGCACTTCTTTGTTAGATAATATGGTTATGTATTCCTTACAGTCTACATGGACTAATGAAAAATTTGTTCAATTGTTTGAAACAATTTGGCTTCAAAAAGGTATTTATTTCACACTTACTTCATGACAATTTAGTTTTTGGTTACCAACTGAGAAGATGACCCATTCCCCACAAATTGGAAAATATTTACTTTCTCTCCTGTAGATCTCTTGAAGTTGGTGTTTTGAGGTCTTAGATTGTCACCCCTGAAACCAGTCATGTACCATGCATGCAGTATTTCCTACATGCAGTGTTTGATCCTGGGCACATTTCCTGACACCTTTTTGCACTCAGAACTCTGACTTAGCTACTATTCCCTATGTAGCCAACTTAGATTTTCTAACTGGTAGAGCATAAAATTGGTATTGCAACACACAGTGGATCACAGAGTCATGCTCTGAGCAGCCACAGGCGACCACAAGCATGTGCAGGTTTATGTGTGAGGGTGACATCTGTCTACCCAGGAGTTTTAAGTTCTTAAAATCCATATTTTGCATCAGCTTTATTTGTATTGACTTTGTCAGGTTAAAGAGAGAGTAAGCATTGGTTTCTGTTTCAATAGAGCCCCTCAGAGAGTTCATTTATTAGATATTTCTGATTTTGAAGGCATTGTTCTTTCTTCAAACCAAACCATCCCAACATTCCCATTGTATATTCAGTCTCTAATAAGACAATACATATATTCTGGTATAATTTCATAACATGATTGTAGATGATGCCATGCCTCTAAAACTGACATACTCCTTATAAAAGAACTGATATCCACTTGAGTGACAATTTACTACAATCTTTTTCTAATTTTTATATTAAATAGTTGAGTTGGCCATAAAATAAATTAACTTAATTGTACTTAATAAATATTCAAGAATATTGAATTTGAATGATTATATTTTCATTTATTTTTAGTTACATATGCAAAGGTTAACTCCAGTCTGTGTGTATAATTTTGATGATTCTGTATGTACCAATTAAGAACATACATACATACATATATAAATTTTAATTTTAATATAATGAACAAATTCAGCCTTGTAATTAATCTAGGAGTAAAACATTATTTCGCTAATTGTTCTCATCAACGTTATAACTTTTTGTTCATTCTTACTCTGAAAAATCATAATTATTTCACAATCATATTAACACTGCAGTATCTTAACTACCATACTAATTATAATAAATTGTCATTAGCTTTGTGGTACTTAAAATATTTCTCAAAAGAATAAAGAAACTGAAGTCTGGGAAATTAGTTAGGAGACAGCTCAATTAATCAGAAAGGCAGAGTGTAGAAGCAATAAAGAATTAATCAAATCCAGAAATGTGAGCATGTCTTAGTTTTTTTTAAAAAAAGTGTGAGTTTCACAGACTTTCTAATCTATTCAGTTATACGTGATCTAATGGACAATTGCATCAGTAAGCAAGGGGAAAAGTTATGCCCTTTGTTGTAAAGTTTTAGTAAGTCAAAGCCATCCACATATAAACTAAGGCCCAAAGATGGTGTGTAAGAAATATCAGAGCATGGTATTCAAGCCATAATATATTGGGGGAAAACAAAGATGCCAACCAAATCCTCATAATCCCCAACTCTTCTTAGAACTACCTTTTCACAGTTTTATCCTATTTAATAGACTATTTTATTAACTATTTTGAGAATTTCATATATGAATGCAATATATTTTGATTATATTCACTCAAAAATCCTCCCCTAACTCTTCCCAAGCCCATCTCCCCAGCTCCAGACCCCTCCTAACTTCCTGTCCTCTTTTACTAGAGCCCACTGATTCCAGTCTGTGCTTCCCATACACTCACAGGTATGGAGTCATCTGGGGGGCATCATCTACTCACCAGGAGACACAACCTTAAAGGAAACTTATTTTTTGTTGATTTCTTATATATGACTTTCAAGATAAGATAGGAAAACTATGAAACTTAAAATTTAAAGACAATAATCTCTCAGAAATAAATGTTGAGAAACTCTATTGAAAATACTCCTATTTATCCATGAGATAAAAATACATAAAATTAGGTTGCAGAGCTCAGTCATACGTGAGTCTTGAAAGGAACAGCCGAATCTCCCTAGAAGCTGCAGTCTGCTCGACTTTTAACCAGGAAAAATTTAAGATGAATATACATCAGTAGACATTGAAAGGTGAATTTATGTATAAATAAAAAAGCTAAAAAAAATTAAAAAATGCAGTTTTAGACATTTTGTTTTTAGTATTTACTAAATGAAATAGTAAATTAACAATACCATGTGCTATAGAAACAGCCTAAAAGATATTTCTGAATCTAGGGCAAGAACCTTTTCTATAATTTATATAACAGAGAGATGAAAGGAAAACTGTTGATAGGAATTCGAGACTGTAACACAGATGATGAGCATCAATCTCAAACTGACGGATATCAAAGCAGGGAAAGGGTGCGTGTGTCCTTAATGCTTCTTTTTAGTTGACTTTTGTTTGGTTTTTGAGACTGAGTTTTGCAGTCTTGCCTGGATTGATCTCCAACTTCCCAGCTCATGAGATCCTCCTACCTCATTTTCAGAGTGAAGAGACTGCAGGATGGGGCCCCCATGCCTTATGGTAGCACCATGCCTCACAGTACCAAAATGCTTTCCAGCCCATTGTGCCTTGTAGTGTCACTGTGCCTTGCGGTGCCACCATGCCTTGTGGTGCCACCATTCCTGGTAGTGCCACTGTGCCTTGTCAGCCACTGGAGGCTTGGTTGAAAGATGTGAGTTTCTCCTCATCATGCACAAATCTCTTTAACTTAGAAGATATTTTAAATTTATATTCCAATTATGAAAAATGTTCGAGTTCATTTCGTTTTGTTGTAAGTGATATTCAGAAAAGGGACTTTCATATTCCTGGCAGTCCAACAGAAGATGCCAAGGACATACTCAGCAGATGTCCTTTGTCTACGGCTATTGAAACCCTGTGCCAAGGTGACAGACGTAAGCCAATGAATACAAAGCTCACTGTGAGAAACATTTATATTTGTTCACGGGGACACTGTATGTCTGCCTATAGATAAAGGACGCAAGCTGGTTTTAAAATTAACAAATTTAAACAAAGGCTAAAACCGCACTGGCCCTACATAGGGGCAGGACTGACTAAAGGATCTGAAAATACAACAGAGACATAGTTAATCTCTTTTTAACTTTCGGTCCTGAAATGTCACAAACCATACACAAACAAACATTTGATTTATTCTAGATTTTAAATTTATAGCTATAACTTTATTTTCATACAACATCAGGTGCATTTAAAGAAATCAATTTTGATTAATAAAGCTAAAACTCTGTAACCATCACAAGCCTGGCTTCCTTTAAAAAAAAAATACTGCTCAGAGCTGAGTGTGCAGAAGCACATCTCTAATCCCAGAAACTGCAAGGACGAGTTAGGAAGTTGATGGTCTGAGGTCAATTTAACTGCATAGTAAGTTTAAAACCAACCATAGCTATATGACACTTGTCCCAGAAACCTTAAAATAAAGACCAGTAAAATTTCATATGTCCATAAATATAAATATTATTATTCTAAAATTGTGCTCTTCATAACTACTTTTCTCATTAAATATTTAACACACTTCAATTCTTTTATTGTATTTTATACATAAGTACATTTTCCTATCTAAGACAGTCATGGGAATGTTCACATGTGTGGAACGTAAATTAAAATATGAAAACACATTTAGAGTCTGTATAATTGTGAATTAAATTCTGGATAAGG
>NC_022028.1:43636804-43655259 GCF_000317375.1 Microtus ochrogaster | reverse complement strand
TCTGTGCGAACAACATTCAAAAGCAGAAACCCATACAAAACACACACACACATAATTAACAATAAATTTTTTAAAAACAATTGTTCTCTGTGGGTGCTAATTATTCTCAGTCATGACAATTATGTTGAAAGTATTTTACATAAATTTGATTTTACTATTCATTTTAGACATTTGCTAAATGGCTAATTAAAATTCAAAGAGGAGTTATAAATAACTGGCAAAGGATTATCAACTAAGAGCATTTGGAAGTTGAAAAATATTCATCTCTCTACTCTTTTGACTTGCATGCATTTTTGGAACATTTCATAGTGAGTGGACAATGAATGTAATGTACACAGTGTTAATTTCTGGTGAGGAGGATCTGTTCAGGTTCAAACATTGACATAGAAAGAGAAGCTGGATAAGGTAACAAAGTGCAGTGTGAGAAATTAGGCCCTGTCTAGAAGGAAAGAATATTCACTAAGAAACAAGAACCCAAGACAAATGTAGATTGTCTGAGACCTGGCAATGTTCACTGGGAAGGACTTCCTATTGAGTCTTCACAGTAACTGAGAATGGATACACAGGGATGACCTCAGAAAAGCCAGTAGAAAGGAGCACATGTTTACCAGTGGAATATATAGATTTCAAAAAGGAGGCAAAAGATCACTCCAACATCAATCTGTCTGTATTGATGCAATGTTGTGTTGAAGGAAAGCTGCTAGGCCCTGAAATAACCACACAGAAAGCACATTATTTAAATCACTACGTGGCGCATTAGCTCTAGCTTCTTATTGGCTAACTGTTACATTTTAATTTAACCCATCTCCATTAATCTGTGCATAACCACAAGGCTGTGGTCTACCAGCAAAGTTTCAATGCGTCTGTCTCTGGCAGCAGCTCCATGGCTTCTCCCTAACTCTACCTCCTTTCTCCCAGCATTCAGTTTAGTTTTCGCCACCTA
Organism: Microtus ochrogaster; assembly: GCF_000317375.1. Classification (NCBI taxonomy): domain Eukaryota; kingdom Metazoa; phylum Chordata; class Mammalia; order Rodentia; family Cricetidae; genus Microtus; species Microtus ochrogaster. Next base: position 43,654,316 of record NC_022028.1, on the reverse strand, counting down.
CCTAAGTTCTATTCACCAATGGTATTCACAGCATAGAGAGGGGCATCCCATATCAATGTCGACTGCTCTGCCTTAAACACCTGGCTAGGAAGAGCTACCCAGACAGGGAAGTGAGGTGCATTGCATGTGAGGCTGGGTTTTGCCAAGTGGAGAAGAAGATTGAAGTGTTAATGAGTTTCTGTTGTTAAAACAGTCAAAGAAATTGGGAGAAGGGCTGATAGCTGGGAAAGGTTGAAATGCTGTGGCTTTTTAGTAGAAGAACACTTGTGGAAATAATAACTGAGCAAGTAGCTAAAAAGGAGAGTGAACTGGTTGAGGGTGGAAGCTGGAGAGACCTAACATAGCAATGCAACAGATCTGAATAGGTGCCCAGCGTGAGCACCATCAGAGCTTCTACAGCTTCAGTCTCCTTGCTCTGACCCATTTACACTTCACTAGTCAAAACGTGGTAAGCATTATCTTGATTTAGTTGTACACATAGTTTTCCCTCCTTCTGCCATCACTTTTTTGTTTTTAAAAAAACAGCACATGAAATATTTATGGACATGATAATGGAAAGATTGGGGATTTAGTTTTAGAGAAATGTATTCTTCGAATGATATCTAATATATTATAAATAATTATATTTATGTTTTATTTGAAATATAGTGGTCATGCCTTTATTTCTCAAGGAAAACAATCTTTAATAAAACTATGTCATTTTGACTTAGTGTCTCCAAAAATACAGAATGAATATCAATTTTGTAAGAAGTTTGTTTGGTTGCCTGTATTAACATTAAAGGTAAAGCTGATAAAATAAATATTAAATAGATGATACTTACAGTCCTTAGGTACATGAAGGAATAAAAAGTAGCTGAGGGATGAATATATGGAAATTAACTTATACTAAAGAACTTAGTTGGTACATGAAGACCAATTAATTTTTGACTGACTACTTAGTTTCTGTAAAGGAGCATAAAAATTTTAAGAAAACTGATAAAGTATAGTCACACCATTAATTTTGAATTTTGATGACTTTAAAGTGGTAATACATTAAGAATTTGGGCTTGGGGTTGTCAATTTATTTTACTATAGGAATGAAATACAAACTGTTATAAATATGCAAGTGACAAAAAATAAAACATTGACATTTCAATGTAGAAAAAAACACAGTTTGCAGGCATTGGGACATGGGGCATCCCTGGGAAGCCCATGCAAATATCAGGCCCTATGGTGCAGCCTTGTAAACCCCAGTACTAAAAAAGCAGTCACAGGACTCCCTAATGGCTACACTATTTGATTAGTTCTAGGTAGTGAGAGTTGCTGTCTTAAAATCTTCAAAGCCAAGATGGCAGTGAATGCTACCTGAGGAAACACACCTACAATTGTCCTGTAGCTACAATACACAGATAGTCACACACACACACACACACACACACACACACACACACACACACACACACGCATTCACTCATGCACACATTTTAAGAGCATGCAAATGATTGCTCAGGCAAAAGCCATAGAAAGGAATAAGAGAATGAGAAATAAAACAAATTCTTTAAGGTAGTTTTCTCCTTATATGTACCACATATTGTATTAAAGAAAAGATACAAAGTATTTTTCACTAAGTTTTCTTATTGTGCCATGCACATTCATGTAATCATAATATGGCTAATGAATGTATGACACATGGACAGTTTAATTTAGCATCTGCATTGCCTTTCTTGTCTAGGTTAAACATCGTGAACAGATTCTTGGTTTGTCCCAGGGATGAAAAAATTGATTCTAAGTTAAGTCCCTCACCTTAAATTTGTTCTTTGTCAAATGATGGAAAAGGAATTAAGTGCCCTGGCTGCAGCAGTCCAGCTGGGACAGAGGTTTCTGTGTTGCAGTAGAAGCTTTATGATGTTGAGCCTCGATTTTTCTTCTAAATTGATGGTTTTTTTCCGAGGGTAAGTTGACTTCCAAAGTAAACAGCAATAGTGACTTGAATACAGATGACTCTATTGACTTAGAGATGACCTACCCAACCTTGAGCCCTCCTGATCAGAATTTGATTTGCTATGTCTTTGTTAAATACTCAGAATGAAGCAGTTTTCCAAGATAGCCACACTGAAAAAAAAAACAAAAAAAAAAAACCACAGCTTGTGAAACGTTACACTTATACTTTGTCTTTCATTTTAAGGTACGTAGCTCTTTATTCCATATATGATTTAACAATGACCCATGGGGTAAATTTTTTAAATCTTAATCTTTTATGAAATTTAACATTTTTAGCATTGTTTAAATTTTCCAGCATTGATTGTTACAAAGGGAAAACACAACATAACAAAACAAATAACAAAACCCAGGTCTCTTGTCTTACCCTAGTTCCATGTCTGTGATCTTACATCCCCTTCAAGGCTCAGGTGGAATCAGTTCTAGTTCTTGTTGCAGCATTTTTGGGGAAATGGAGAAGAGGGACCATGCCTCAGTGTAAGCAGGGTTTTGTTCTGTGAAGAATTTCTATATCTTTTAAAGAAAAGGAATAAGCAAAAGTAAAACTCTTGGAAATAGGTTTATGTTCTGTAGACAGCTTATAAAATACTAAGAGGGCCATGGAGAAGTCAACATATAGGGAGAAGGTGGCATCAACAGTAAATACTACAGCTGTCTAGCAACCTAGTGCTTCCTTGCTTCTCTCCTGCATGGCCATGTATCAGTAAAGTTGGGACCATGGAATTAAATCAGGACAGTATGTACACTGAGTTATGAAGTCTGTCTTCATATTCTGTGATACAGTTGAGGTGAGGCAATTTCCCTAATTGATTGATGTTCATCTACTGCTACGTCTCCCATTCTGCAAATGAGGAAGCCAGACATGATTAACCTTAGGATGACTAATATGTCAGGCTATATAATTGACTGTTAGCATGCATATATGTCAATTTTGCATTACTATGATAAAAATACATTAGGAAATCAACTCATACGAAATGATGATGAATGCCTTTCCTTCCAGCATGCTGAATGCAGAAGCAGACAGATTTCTGTGAATTCAAAGCCAGTTTGGTCTACATTGCTTGTTCCAGACACAGTGAGATCCTATCTCAATAACAAACCTGCTCACAAGGAGAAGAGAGGTATTTGGCTTCTCAGTTTCGATCTTGTTCACTAGGAAGGTTCGGTGCATCATCGTGATAATATTCCCTCACTTTTGGCAGCTAATAAACAAAAGGACAGACATGAAGGGGCTAGAATCCAATATTCTTTTCATGACATATTTCCAGTAGCCCAATGTCCTTCTACCAGGCTCCTCTCTTCTCAGGAGATCCTCTCTTCTCAGGAGAAGCAAGCCTTTAAGCACACAGGCCTTTGGGTGGAACAGTCTAGATCTAAACCGTAGCAATAAATAAATGAACAAGCCTTGTAACAAGTGGAGAATCCGAAAATTTACCAGATTGTTTTGATTGTCCATGGAGGGTCTTAATGAAAGTGAGACTGAGAAGACAGAACGGAGCCTGAGTTCACACCACAGGGGCAGCTGCTGATGACCCAGTCTAAAGAGCTTGGGTAGGTATTATAGGCCATCTGGTTTTGCTAATTGGATCTAACCAGAGGGAGACAAACTTTTAAAATGTTAACTGGAGGAAGCTTCACAGCTTGTAGCCAAGGATCATTAGAGTTTGGCACTTACACCCCACAGAGGCTGGGAGACAGTTTCCTTCTTGAGTCCTTTTCAAAGGAAGACTTCCAGGTTCTCAAAAAAACCATCCTGGGCTATAACGCCTTCAGCTAAGCCTCATTGCTTAAAGATTCCAGTTTCCCAAAACAACAGCAGCAGGTGGAGATCAAACATTCACAAAGAAAAGCTTATGAGATATTTTATATCTAGTCCACGGTAAGAGGTAATGCATGATTTAAAAATGGAACAACTAAATTAAGGAATAATCAACTTCACTGTGACTGATGTACTCTGCTAATTGTCATTTTGATAATCTTTGCTGTAATTTTGATAATTCTTGGTTTATCTCTTAAAAAGCTCTTTGGTTTCACTGCCAAGATACACGCCTTAGAAAAACTTAATAAAACAGATCATAGAGTATTCAGATCCAGGCAGATCTGAATGTAGAACCAATTTCAGTATTGCATTATAAGGTTCGAGAGGAACAGCCTAAGATTTCAAACTACCAACCTTAATATATCCAGTAACCTTATGGGAACTGCCAAAAGATAGAGATTCTATTACAGCTAATTGGATTCCTGAGCCAATGTTAGATACAAGGAGATTCAAGCAAGCGATAGCCTCATATGGCATGCATTCACCTTTTGTGAAGCAAATGTTAAACTCAAGTTCAGTTTGAAATAGAATTATCCCTAAAGACTACATAAACTTGGTTAAAGCTGTTTTAGAGCCTGGTCCACAAATGCAGTGGAATACCTAGTTCAGAAAAGAGGCTAAGCCTATTGAACAATATGCAGAAAGAGTTGTTTTGCACATTGAAACTGCTAAATTTATACCAGATGACACAGAATTGACTTTATTATTTATTTATTCAGTTACAAGATACAATCGAGAAAAGAAATCATCCCATACACATAACACACATCTGATCCCATACAGGTCTGCCAGGTCCTCTAATACAAGGTAATGCAGAAATTGACCAATTATTTATTAGAAATATGCTTGAGGCCTCAGAATTTCATTTAAGAAACATCATGTCCCTAGCAAAGGTTAAAAAAAAAAAAAAGAATTTTTGATCACGTGACAACAAGTCATGGAAATTATAAGGAAATGTTCTACTTGTTCTTTGTAAAACCAAACACCACTCCCTGCAGGCAGTAACTCAAAGGGTTCTCAAAAAAGCAGAACTTGGAAAATTAAAATATGTACACCACACCAAATATACCTATTCAGGTATCTATGAACAACTGTGCAGGTTGAATGAATAACTACTTTGAGTTTGAAAAAGACTGATTTGGTAATCACACATTTTTTTTCTGGAAGTTATGACCATCATAGGTACCCCTGTACAAATAAAGACAGAAAATGTTCCAGAATATGTCTCTAAGAAAATGAAACAGTTTTTTGCTTATTGTAACATAAAGCATATTATGGTATACCACACACTCCTACAGGGCAGGCAGTTATAGAAATATCAAATCGAACTCTAAAGGATATGCTAAATAAACAGAAAGGGATAATAAAGACCCCCAGAAATAGATTGCATAATGCTTTATTAACTTTGAATTTTCTAAATGCTAATGAGAAAGGAACAACAGCTGTGGCGAGACATTAGATAGTAGAAAAAACAAAATTAAGTCAGTAAAAATACTTTAAAGCTGTACTGACCTCAGAATAGACACCTGAAAATGTGTTATGTTGGGGAAGGAGATTTGCTTTTGTTTCCACAGGAGAAGAAAAGCTATGGATACCACCAAAATTGATAAAGATTCTATTTGAACAAGAGACAACTTTTAATTAGAAGAGATGATAGTTCATTAAACAACATGACTATTTAATCTAAACTCACCTTTAAAACTAATAAATGTTTTTCATTTGTCAGATATATCTTGCCAAAAGAGAATGCCCCCAAAATTAGTATTTGGAAGGGTTTTGTTTCTGTCTTTTCAGGAGAATAAAGATATCCAGCTAATGAATCCAAATACTACATGAACAAATAAGACATCTGAAGAAAAAAGGACAAATAATCCAGAAAAAAATGCCCCAAGCAAAAGAGTAAATTGGTCTATTGGTATATCATCTTTCCAATAGGATAAAATTTCATAAATGTTCTCAAATGTTTGTTTCTGCTACTGTCTACAGATATGTATTTCAAATGGTCTTTTTGTATTACCAGTCCATTTAAAAACTAAAGCTGCCTTTGGAGTTAGAGTGGGCTTTCTCCTTCTCTAAACCCAAACATGCTTATTAAAGTAAAAATCAAAATCTCTGTCTTATGTTAGAAAAGTCACCCGATATGGGACGGAAGAAAAACAAATATATAAGGACTATTTTATTTCCACTAATATCGATATTTTGGTTTTATATTGACTCTTTGTTTTCCTTAGGTATAAATATCACCTCAATATATATTATAAATTTTGAGGTGATCTATATTTATAGTTATATATTTAACTATATAATATACATTAAACTTTTATCATGATATTAGTGCTCATATAGATTACTAACTAAATCTAGAAAAAGGTTTCATCTATTTTTATGTACATAATTTTGGTTTGAGTTTCTATGAATTTTTTGCAGTGAACCATGAGCATGCCTAACAGTGGCGATTGAAGTCTCAAAAAGGAGTATGGGGCCCCACAACAACATGCCCCTAATACCAGCACTTTAGAGGAATATAAAGTGGGATGAGACAAGAACTCACTCTCTTTTCAGTCCAAAGATTTTGTAGAGGTAAGAGCTCTCTAGTGACTTGACTGCTTTGCTTTTCTGATATTCAGGCAAGCTTTATTTATTAGATCATATCTATCTGGGCTTTTCTTAATTTGCTATATGACATTATTAAAAGAAGTAGTAAAAATAATGGTATGGAATCACACTGAACCAGTACAGACTGTGTTCAAACAGCATTTTCCATTTAAAGCTCATGACTCGATGAGATTAGCGTGGTACACATGGTGAAGTGATGAGCTACCTTAAATACTCATTCCATGAGTTTCCATATGCTCTTTCCTGTGTATTATCATTTCTGTAGACATATGTTTTTCACCTGACTGGTTTCCTATTATAATTCAGTTTGAATCATTTGTTGTGTCTGCCAATCACAATGGGAAGAGAATATGAATATACTAGAGTATTTTTATGATACATGTCACCATTATTTCTATGTACAATAGCTAGCGATAAGTTCCTTAAGGGAGGCAAGGTATGTTGTGGAGCATGGTTTAAGGGTGCAGTCCAAGAAGACAGTGAAAGGAGGCAGCAACAGAAGCTCAGGGAGAAAGAAGAAGAAAACAGCCAGACTATCCACTCCTCCCTTTCCTTCAGCTAAGCCTCATTGCTTAAAATTTCAGTTTCCCAAAACGGCAGCAGCAGCTGGAGACCAAACATTCACACAGAAAAGCTTGTAACATATTTGACACCTAGTCCACAATAAGATGACTCAGTTTAGGAATGTGGGAGAATTTGAATTCAGAGATGCCACAGGGCAATAGATCTGAAGAGCAGCTCTCTTGCCCTTTATGAAGTCGTCAAGTTGTAGACGTTCTGTCCCATGTTATTTAAAATGATCTTGCAACTAATAGATTTGCAGAGAGAACCATGATCCAATCAAACAGAGCAAAATGCAGAATGAATTGAAAGACCTTTGTATTAATTTTATTTTCAGATCTGGGAGTAAAGTGTAAAGACCTCAGACATAATCAGATGAAGATGAAATGTTATTCAGTTAATAAGTAATAAAAATATAATGAGAGAATGAACTTTAGAATGTTCCTGAGAACAGAATGTGAGGTGATTTGTTAATATATTAAACTGCAGCATTGCCGAAAGAATTATTAAATGAAGATGAAAAATTAATAATTGTCATTTTAAGATGAGAGTTAGCAAAATTGTTCCCATCTGCAGCAAGAACCTAAACTATTTGTAACCTCAAAAAGACTAAATGGTTCCCAGAACCCACTTTAAAAATATACTGTGATTTGCATTACCCAGAGGAATTATCCAAGTGGTGCAAATAGTTGATACTTGTCAGAGAAGGACTTTGGAAGGGATACGGAGCCATGTTGCTCCCATGTGGCTGGTGACCATGTGAACCTGAAAAGTATCCTGCATAATCTATTAAAAGTGAATAACATCTCACGTGACAGGCATACACAAAAAGAGACAAAGGCTTTCACTCCCCTAAACAGTGTGCAATGCTACTCTTACCAATGGTTTGCACCTTTACCAAACAATAGTGAAAAAAAAAATCAAGAGTATACAATGGTGTGTCCTTTTACCAAACAATAGTGAACAAGATTTTTCTCCCACTGTCTAGCCTGTACACGTATTTATGCCAAGGTAATGCATCTACTATTTTCCACTTTCAGTGTCAAAGAAGTGTGACATCAGCATGGCCTCAGACCAACTTCTATCTAATGATTATAGAAAAACTGTTACTCACACCTTAGAGCAGTACGGTTTTCACATTTTTAATTTACTCAAGATACCAAATAATTATTTCTTATATTGGATTTATACTTATGTGGCCATGTTCTAAATATAACTTGAGAAAATTAAACATTTATTTACATATTGCTATGGTGTATACAGTTTTTGTCACAGAAGTTCCTATTCTGGGGTCTGTCTGGTTCCCATCCAGCCAACTGAAGCATTGGGATTTTAAGAGAAATGCTCCGTAGGAGGGCCTGAGATATGCAGGTAGAAAAGGAATGAGCAGCCTTCTCCCCAGGATGACTTGGTTATCCTAAGACTAAATTAGGTCTGAATTAGGTCTGGTGGGACTCCCATACAAGAGTGGCTATTTATCAAGCATGTCAGCTCTTCTCTCTGCCTCCACCGATGCATCTCTCAAGCAAAAATATCCGCTGCCTGCCTCTTCATCACAAAGCCCTAGCCAGAATTATCAGAAGTATAGCAGAAACAGGGTGACAGACTCTTGAACCCCTACAGCCCCCAAAACTAGAAACCAAATACACTTGTTTCACTTATCATTTTCCAGCCTCCAAATTCTGTTGCAGCAACAGAAAACGTGTGAAGACACATTAATGAAGAAGAGCAAAAGCAGATGAATTACACATAAGTGAGTCATACTTTTGTAGGCATAACTCTGTATGTAAAAGATATAGAAGTGTCAATGTTTCTTGTTTATGATAGTATATTTAATATTTGGTTCAATTAAGATGAACCAAATAATGGGATTTGCCTATCTGTGTCCTTATTCACTTGGTTGGGAGATGTTTACTTGATGGGAATGTGTGAATAGAATACAGACTTCTGGGAGAAGAGTCAGTTTTGTTAAAGGGCAGGTCCCCTAGTAGGTGGACCACACTCCAGAGAACAGCTGAACATACAAGAGAATATAGACAGAAGTAATTGGACATTATGGGTTTACAAAAATGAAGATACAAAATTGGGTGGGTATGAAACAAAGGTAAAACCTGTGAGAGTTTGGGGAGGATTTTAATAAGACCAAAACACAATGTGTGGGATATTCAAATAATGAAAATATTTCTGAAGCACTTGCCAAAACCACACTTATAAACACATGTTTGATCAGCTGCCATAACTGAGTCACATCAGTGTCTGGCTTAAGTTACCACTCTTAGTTATATTTAATGGCCTATTCACCTTCCATCTAGAATAAACAAGTTAAAATTCATTTAAAGCACACTCACCGATCTTCTGTATTTGCAATAGGAGAAATCTGAGTGATTCCTAAAGTACTGTAATAAGTTTTCTGATGTACAGTTGTAATATTTGGGAAAACTCTAGAGGAATCATGTGTGTGTGTGTGTGTGTGTGTGTGTGTGTGTGTGTGTGTGTGTTTGTGTGTGTGTGTGTGTGTGTGTTTGCAATGCATTTATGTGCACATAGGTGCATACGTATATGTAGAAAACAGTGGTCGTCTTCCAAGCTAGGCATTATAAACCAGACCAACTATCAAACAAGGATACAAAAACCACCATCAAACCCAAATCATGACCTATTTACATAATTGTAAATATGATAACTATCTCTCTTGCCTGCTTAAGTCTTAAAGGCTGCCTTGGAAAGATCACTACATTTTCATCTGGATAAAACCATATGGAGTCTTGTGGCTCCTTTTACCTAATTTGAGTCTCCACTCACCTTCTATTAAGGCTAAACGTTGCTACCATTTCAGGATCCCGTGACAAACATTGATCCCAGAAGTCCATTTCATTGGGAGCACATGCGGACTCTGCCCCGAGCCTGTGTAGTGTGCCTGCCATTGTGCTTTCTAAGACTGCCTGAGTTGCCCATGTCCATACCTCTCCTCAGGCAGTTCAGGACAGATGATGGGTATGTTTGGAAGACAAGCATCATGAATCAAGGAATGTAAGGAATATGTTCAAAGGCTGGGGTAACACCATTATAACCCTTTCTCAGCTGAGATGAGAACCAGTGCTTACAGAAACCAGCCCAGTGAGAGAAGAAACTACCTCTGAATGACCTCGTGCACGCAGTTCCTTGGGATCCTTAGTTCTCTTTACTATTGCATGACAAACAACTACACGTTCTTGTTTAAGCTTTTGCATTTTGATGCATTTTAATTTATAGAGTTTTAGACTCAGTTTGATTAATACAATGGCAAGACAGGAGGTCTGAGTACACCTCAGACTCCATGAATATTTATATATTTCATGCATATTCCCAAATCTCATTTGCTTGGATTTTGCAAAGGAGTTATGACTCTCCCAGAACAAAGTCCTGCTCTGAGTGCTAGCTATTCAATCTCACAGTACAAGACCGGTTTTCAAGCCATTTCGCCACTCTAAATAATTGATATAAATTGCTGCCGAATTGATTTGCCCATAGCAAGGTTTTGAGGACTGCAATTGATCACTCAGACAGCTGTAATGACCTGCATGGCTATGCTATGATATGGCTTGGGGTCCATGAGAATAACGGTCTCTGATTGTTCACTCTCACGTGCAGAAGCTGGCTTTCATAGAGCTTGAATCAAGCCACATTGCAGTGTGATTTATGTATCTTTGTTTTAAGAAAAACACGCACAGTGTGACATGGATCAGACACAGGCTTACATCCTGCAAACTGTTAATGTTACATGGCAATTTGTGTATGGGCTGAATATTTTATTTTGTCATTTGGTACTACTGTCAAAATTCCATTTCTGTTACCCACTTGTCTCCTCACTCAGAAATCATCTACTAGGTGACTATGAACTTCTCATCGGGTAGAGGATTATGGAGATGCCATGTTTATTAGACCCATTTCAGAAGTACTGTCTTCAGACTTGTGTCTCTGTCTGAAATGTCCTCTGATGCTAAAGGTCCCAACTTACACCTATTTGTTCTCGTCCACTTCATGGGAATCAGGGGAGAATCAGTGCAGCTAGGAAAGTTGTGGGCTAGAAGCGGAGTGACAACCACAAACCATCATTCAGAACCAGGGTTATTTTTTAACCGTGGGGTGTCTGGTTTCCTATCTGTCAGCAAGGGATCCTGGCACTTACATGACAGGTTGTCCTCAGCTTTATAGGGCAGCAGCCTCAGTCCACAGCTTGCCGAGGTCCTGACCGGCTCATCCTCCATCTACCGGGGACAGACATTCTAGTGCACACAGCTGGGAGACTGACTGTTGTCAGCGCCATTCTCTCTCAGTTTTGAACGCGCCTGATCACTCACAGGTGGGCACCAGTGTGGATTGTGTGTAATAGTTTTTCTTTCTTCAACTGTGCAAAGTTGCATACTCTGCATTATGTGCATCAAATTATTTACTTTGGGGATTTTAAATTTTTGAATTTTTCAGACATTTCCATATGATAGAATTTTCTTCCTTTATTATATTTTCTATGCAAAAATAATTTTACCCATATATTTATTTGATAATCACCTTGCAGGGTGCCTTGACAGGCACAACCTGAATAATGAAACTGTGTTATAGGAAAAACAATAACGTGATATTTCTCAACTTTCTATTTGTTATGATATCTTTCCTCCTATTCAAGAATATAACCTTTTCCTTTGAAATACAGTAAGTTATGCATGTGTAGATGGTAGTACAGTGACAAAAAGATAGAGTATCACAAACTTTGATAATTTATTATGACTCACACATTCATGCTTCTCAAAACATAAAGTTGCAGGTCTTAAATATTGAAACAGAGGATCACTCAACTACAGAGGACAGTTTTTGGTATTTTCTACCTTTTTAAAATTTATTTGGGCCTGGCGGTGGTGGCACACGCCTTTAATCCCAGCACTCGGGAGGCAGAGGCAGGTGGATCTCTGTGAGTTCGAGACCAGCCTGGTCTACAAGAGCTAGTTCCAGGACAGGCTCCAAAACCACAGAGAAACCCTGTCTCTAAAAAACAAACAAAAAAAATTTATTTGAAGCTTAAATTTCAAAAAATATTTTCATTCAAGAATTCATAAATAAGCCTAGCAGTGGTGACACACGCCTTTAATCTCAGCACTAGGGAGGCAGAGGCAGACAGATCTCTAAGTTTGCAGCTAATTTGGTTCAGAGAGCAAGTTCCAGGACAGCCAAGGTTACATAGAGAAACCCTGTTTCTGAAAAAAAATAAATGTGTATATAGACACACATACACACACACACACACACACACACACACTTTTCTTCAAACCCTTATGTATTGATTTAATTAACCTGATTGAAAAGAGCTTTGCCACTAATTCTGGCAATTAGGACAGGAATCCCAGCTACTGGCAACGCTGAGGCATATCACGTTCATATCACCAGCCTGGCAACTGGGTGAGACTTTGGCTTGAACTAAAAGAAAAAATGGAGCTAGAATATGATTTCAGCAGTAAAATACCTGCTTAGCAAACATGAGATCCTTGGTTCAACACCCAGCACCATGGGAAGGACAGCTTTTCAGTATGAAAGCGAACGCCTATTGAATTGAGGTGCATATCTGACATGAAGAAATGAAAGCAGTAAAGTCTTTGTTCGCAGTTCATTTAATCAGAGGCCAAATACATCCACTGTCCGATGTACATATTAAATTCTTTTTACTTTCATCATCTGAAACAAACAGGAAAGGTTTTTATTATTTATGTTGTTGGAAATTTAATGTCCTTTGGGCCCAAACCTTTACAGTACCTGTAATCCTTCCCAGTGCCCTGTGGTAAAAGTTTAATTAGACAAAAGAATCATTTTGCTTAGACTGGAGAGGGGCAACTGCCCTCTTTAAGCCAACTGGGCTATATGACAGAATGAATTCTATTTGAAACATTCTTTCTGTAAATATTTTAAGCAATTTTAATAAAGCACATACTAGATGATGGATCAGCACCAGTGGCCATTTTTCCTCAGCAAGTTTGCATTTTTGAATTCTTGCTGTGGGACATCCTGCAGTTTAGACAACAAACACGGTGGTTTACAGATGGAGGAGAGGAACTGCATAATCCTAAGGCATTGGCAGTCACGTAAGAAATCAAGCTACAGTCAACCATGCTGGCCAGACAAGTATATGTGTTACATGGGAAATTTCTGCTAATTCCTGCAGAAGGAAGGTGTAGGTATATACATAGATGCTTCTCAGATAATCGAGGCAATGTGAACAAGGAAAATACATGTAACCTGGACTAGAGAAAAATCACAAAGGTACTCATGGAGAGTAGATGGTCCTCATGTGGGAGGCTGAGGAAGTGAAAAAGTTATATAGGTGGTATAAAAAGTTATATATAAAAAGTTATGTCAATGGTCAAGTCATATTGCTGTATCATCAGATGATGGGAGAGACAAGCAGAAGTCCAGGTGGGGGTAACAAAGATAAGACAACCTGAGGACAGAGGTCTCCATTTTATCTGAGTGGTTTCTGAGCGTTTTCAAAGGGAATGGAACACGATCCTGAGTGACTTGTAGGAGACTCAGCATGGAAGAGACTTGGGAGCTGTACAACTGCTCAGCATGAGGCCTTTGGGAACTAACATGAGTGTCAGCTAAGAGCAAACAGGACTTGTCTTTTAAAACAAAGTCAGAAAGTCATCTGTGGAGTTCATGATGCAATAAAAGCCGAAAACTTTTTCCCCCTTCACTTTAACTCAGAGCAACAACTAGGAAGGCTTTATTTATCCTCAGTCCTTTTCTACTCTGGCTCCAGAAAACGCATTACTTTCCCTTCTTTATCAAGTGTGGGCATGCGGACAGCATAATCAGAGCCAAATGGCTTTCCCCATTGATCTTGCCACCTGATTTTCATCAGGTCTTTGGGGAGAACAGGGTACAATTTCTGCTACTTGAACTCAGGCAGGTCATTCCTGACTTGAATTAGTGGGGTGACAGGTCTTAACTCAGAACCACTTAGGACATCCTCCATAGGAGCTGCCAGCTCGGCCTCCATCTAATGCATGCCGCTTCTGTCGTTCTGTGAATTCTGGAGGGTTAGTGGCTCATACACGTTTCACTTCCATCCTGCTATCTGATGTGCAGGTGGATACCAGATGCAAGAATTGTATTTTCAAATAAAACATGTAAATATGGAACAATCACAAGACCTGAAGACTGATTAAATTTGGCTGCTAGAGAACAAATGACTCCCTAACGATCTATTTCATTAATTGATTAAATGATTACTTTTTTAATTTACAAATAAATGTCTAAAATATTTTTTTTTAGAATTTTATGTCAAGAGAGAATTTAAGTGCTGTTCAGGAGTAATACTTTCAATGTGCAGATCAATTTAATAATTGATAATTTTAATAATTCAATAATAAATTGAAGCATAAAAGTTTAAATTAGGTCATTTAATTAATTAGCTAATTAATGTTTGTATTGATGTTTAAATGTGTTAATTACATGTAAAATATATTTCAAATTTGTGTTATATTTTATTTTCTCCTCCCCTGTTCCTATCTCTCAGATACTTGTCACCAAAGAATGGCCTAGGGCTTGGAAGACCATATATTCTAGATGCTGTTTTTGTCTTGGTACAAGGTAATTTTGTTAAACTGTTTTCTAAATATTTATGTTTATAAAGACTTTGTTTTTTTAAAACAATTTACTTCTTTTTATAACTCTCTATACTCTTTTTCTTCTCTCTCCCAAGCCTACATACAATTATCCAACAGTGACCAATTTAGAAAGGTTTTTTTAATCTGAATCTGTATTTATTGTGTATTTATAATTATTTTTTGACAAAATATTGCTTTTTAAAATGTTAAGCTGCAGCCTGACTTGGGCTAAGGCTGTTTTGCCTTTGGTTCCACCTAGCCCAGCATGTTGGAGATCTGTATACAGCCTCTGAGAGACATTCTCTCTGCCCCAGATCCAGGGTCAAGCTGCAGCAGGTTTATATTGCCTTTACACAAGTTGTAGCACTCTGCTCACAAACCCCACTAAAATGCTTCATACCCAGACCTCCTGGCATCAGAGTTCATGCTGGCAGCTTGGCCCAGGAAGCCACCATTTCAAAACCACATGAGTTTTTCTGGTTTTTTTTTTTTTTTTCCTACCACTAAATCAAGAAAACCTCTCTTAAAGGAGCCACGGTATTAAGCCATCCTTAACTCTGTTCTTTTGTGTCTAGAAGATTTTTTTAAGCATTGTTAGGTTTTACATTGATATAGTTGACCATGTTGGAATACAAATTTGTAGTAAGAGGCTGTTGCTGGTTCCCAGCTGCTCAGACTATGAACTAATCACTCAGAAACCATATTGTTTGCAATACTGTTTGGCCAAGAGCTTAAGCATATTTCTAGCTAGCTCTTACATCTAGAATTAACCCATTTCTACTATTCGATATTTTGCCATGAGGCTTCTGGCCTACCATAGACCTTCATAGCTTTTGGTGTAAGACATTCTTTCTAGATCAATAGTCTTCAACCTATAGGTCATGCTCTTTTTGGGAGGCCAAATGACTCTTTTAGGGGTCACAGGTCAATATGCTGCATATCAGACATTTACATTATGATTCTTAACATCAGCAAAATTAATTATAAAATAGAAATGAACTGATCTTATGGTTGGGGGGTCACCATAACACAAAGAACTACATTAAAGAATTACAGCATTAGGAAGGTTGAGAATCACAAACATGTTGTAGACTGTCTCCTAGAAGGAGTAGTCTGCTGTATAATTACCACCTGCAGTACTACCTGCTCTTTTCATCACCACAATCATCTTAAGAGTATTTGTTACTCATACAGAGGACCATGGTTCAGTTCCCAGCATCCACACAGTGTTTACAACCATGAGAAACTCCAAACCCAGAATTCTGACACCCTCTTCTGATTTCTGAGGGCCTGCATGTTGTAAACAGACATACATTCAGGCAAACACTCCTACATATTAAATAAAATTTAAAAACTAGTTTTAAAAACTATTTACTTACAAACCCTTATGGATGTATTCTTCTTGAGTGTCCATTCTAATTATCTATACTCAGGTGAATTTATCTTCTCCAATTGATTTCATTTCTCAGAATTCAGTTACAACTGAATTCTCTAAAATCATTTTTAATTTTAATTGGACTCGCTTGAAAAGTTGGCTCTTACAATATTCAACTATATTCAGTGTATACATCTATAATACAGTAGGAGGCTACTGGCAGAATTAGTTAAATAATTTAAAATATGACTTAGATTTCACATCTGGAGAGATGGTTCAAGGGTTAACAGTACTGATACTGATGAACATCAGAGGACTGCTGTTCGGGTCCCAGCACCCATACAGTAGGTCACAGCCTTCCTGTCACTCCAGTCTCAGAGATTTCATTGTCAAAGGTTTCTGTCCTGCCTGGTTATGCAGGCGATCAGTCCCAAAGAAACACACAGAGATCTACATTAATTATAAACTAGTTGGCCTAGTAGCTCATTCTTTTCTTATTAACTAATTCTTACATCTTAAATTAGCCCCATTATTTTTGTCTGTGTTAGCCACATGGCTTGATACCTCTATCAGCAATCCAAAATCAGCTTCTCACTTCCTGTGAAAACAAAAGCAAAATCTCTTCTCCAAATTCATACAATTTTTGACTTAAATTTTGAAGTCAAGGCATTTTCGAAGTATATATGTTGGATTAATTTAGCGGTATTTATAATCAATTGTCTTTTCGCAGCTTTTGTTCCTTCCTCAGCCATCAAATGATTCAAAAACAACACAATAACATCAAGTATTCAGGCACTCTGTGTATTTTTCATCTTTACATGGCTTTATTTTAAACTCTATTTCTTTTTCTTTTTAAGTTTTGACTTTTTGAGACAGGGTTTCTCTATATATCTTTGAGTGTCCTGGAATTAACTCTGTAGACCAGGTGTCCTTGAACTTACAGAGATTTACCTGCCTCTGCCTTCCACATTTTGGGATTAAAGGTGTGTGCTACCAAGCCTTGAACTCACAGAGATCTGCCTGGCTCTGCCTCCCAAGAGTTGGGATTAAAGGTGTGTGCAACTATACCCAACTACTCTCTTTTTTATTTTAATGACTTTTTCTTTTCTCTCTCAAGCCTACATATATATTTTTTAACACACTGTAAACCACTTAGAGGTTTTCTTCATCTTTGAATCTATCTTTACTGTATAGCTCTTTCTGACCACATGAATCTTTAATTTGTTAAACAATATGGCTAGGAATAAAGCTGTGGCTTTGACTGCTAGATCCAGCCCATTCCTTAGCTGTCTGAGAGTCTAGCCTCATGGTAGAGGTACTGGCCAGAGCCAAGCTTATTGCCACAACTCTCTGGCGTTTCAAGGTCCCTGCCATCACCAAGAAGCATGCTGTCAGCTCTTCATAAACTCCATCTAAGTGTTTTGGTCGTGGTGTCTCTTAAAAGAGCTGTAAGGTTTTTGCAGCTAAAGCTGAATCAGGAAGCCTGTCTTAAATGAGACATGCTTGTCTCTAACAAACAGAGCTCAC